>NC_028455.1:17160125-17315602 GCF_000263155.2 Setaria italica
TGCAGCAGCGATTTGATGATTAGAACAATGATAACAACTAGAACGATGTGGGAAAAAAAAATTCAGCAACTAGACAAGTCTTAAAGGATTAAAACTCGATAAAGCAAACTACAAAATCAGTAGCACCTATGAATTTGGGCTGTAGGTTTTCTTTTTGGCAAGTGGACAGTAGGTATATGAACTCTATCCTACCAAAAACAAGAACAATCCTACTGAGGAAACGGAGGCTCTGTTACCAAATGATATGCACACGCCTATGCAACGCGTGTAGCAAGTTGTGTGGCCCGATCTTCTCGTAGGATCTGCGAACTTGATAACTTGTCGCTGCGTGACCTGGTGAAGAGGCAGTGCACCACGAGGCTGTCCACGTGACGAACTACCGAGACAATCACCCTTCCACGTACCGACGAAACAGCCCACGCAATCACGCCCTATAGACGTGAAGGCACGAACTGGATGAACCGCAGTTCGGCGTTCTACAACTCCCTCAGGAATCGAAAGAACAAGTGTTGCAAGCCTCTCAAGACTCACGCATAAACAAAACTCCACGAGTTTGTGTATTCTGAATTTAGTCAATCAAGATCTGACCTTTCATTGTCTAGTACAAGTTACATATAGAGATAGGGGCGTTCAGCTTGGAGTAAATGGCAGCATGCGCATGCACTAGTGGATTTCGTGGCTGGTTCGCGCGTCTTTCAGCTTCTGGCAGCAGTTACTAAACTGAGCATAACTCTTTATTGGGAAGTCCAAATAATGAACCGTTTGATGGAGTGGAAAATAGACTTGAAGACACTTCCATCCACATATAGAACACCGTCTAACTCCTTGTATTCTGTCCACAGTCATGCTTGGAATTCGTACCATGTGTAAGTCATCTAGCTTCTGGTTGCATTCCCATGCAAAGGTGATGAACCACCATTTTATTCATGCACACCATAGGCTTCTTGGTTCAAATGTCTAGAGGCTTGAATCCATCTTCATCCCATGCTGGTTCATACACTCCATCATTCCTAAGGACATTGGAACAAGAACTCAAAAGCATAGGCTCATTCAACATAAACTGATTATTAAACATAAGGTTAGCGTTCACCTGAGAATGAATTTCCTTCTCCAATTGTTTAGCTCTACTTCTTGTAATTGGACCAGCTATATCAAGTGGAGTTTCATGTGAAGATGAGTGAATGCTAGGAATGTCCTCATTAACAAACAGCAGAATAACCAAATTGAGCCAAACCACTAGCATCAACAGCAGCACATGGTGCCTGATCTTAATGATGAACCTATGGAAGAAGACCAGATGTTCGATCTTCAACAAGACCAAGACCTAAATCAAGAGGAGCCTCAGCAAGAAGAACAACAGGAGGAATTGGACTTACAATTGAGTCTTTCTGTGCCATTACCATCAGTCTCAAGCCCGGAGTATGAATCCTATAACCAAGACAAGGGGTCAGAGAAGAGTGTTGAACAACCAGAGCAAGACCAACACTTGGCCCCTGCAACACTGGAACATGATCAACAAGATAATCAACAGGATCATCAAATTGTGTTGGCTCTTGCCGCCATCCCACAACAACCTTCCTTTCTAGATTTGAATGAGATTGGGCCTTTCCACCAGGATGGAGACCCTGTGGAAGAGCAGGAGGGCCTGATCTACCAACAACCCCAGCAGCAAGAGATGCCTAGCCCAGAAGGGAATCTTGAACCTGCACATATGGAGATTGACAACTACCACCTACCTGAACTCCTCTTGCCCATTCAGCAACACCCCGACAATGAACAAGGATCAACTTACAACCTGCAACACCAAGTCAACATGGTTTTGACTGATATTGGTTCTAGCATAGATGCAGATCCTGGATGGGCCAACTGAACCCATAACTACCAAGAAGAGCTCCCTGATCTACACCAATTATGAGCTAGGTTCTTCTCTCCATTGGGCTCCTCACAACAGAAAAAAAACTAGGATTCTACCCCTGCAGGTGGAGACTGAAGCCAGGAGGAGCCCAAGAATCAGAACTCGCAACAATGGCTTCAAGCACAAGGGTTGTCCTAGTAGAAATTGTTTGGCATGCGCAGCCATGCCACCAACTCTCTCCAACAAAGTCATGGTCAAGATGGGAACGAACTTTTGCAAGATGAATGTAGATAATGTCTCTGAAGATAGCCTGAAAGGAAGATCCCAGTTGCAGCAGCCAATAGGACCAAGGAGAAGCTCCAGGAAGGTCATATCCTCAAAGAGTCAGAAAGGAAAAGAGAAGATATTTGACAGTGGTGTCTCTGGGAAGGTAGCAATGTTAACAATTGATGAGTTGTTTGTTTAGGTGCTCTATTTACCAATCTCTGGATAATGGGAATAATATTTTATCTACTGTATTGTAATGGGAGAACTTGCCTCCTCTATCTTTTGTGGACCTATGATATGTTGGGATGGTTATCTATGGTGACCTTGGGGGCTTCTTGTGGATTTATCCTATTGCCCAAAGGTTTTTTCATGTCCTTTGTTTATCATGAATTCAGATCAATGTAATTGGAAATGGGTTATCTTATCTTGGAACATTAGGGGAATAAATCATGCAGACAAATGGGATGGTGTCAGAAGCAAAATTCTTGAAGCAAAATGTGACATTCTGTGTCTTCAAGAGACTAAAAGGGAAGATTTTGACAATGCATATATCAAAAAAATTTGCCCACCTTCCTTCCCTCGGTTGGAAGCTCTGGGGGCTCTTTAATTGCCTGGAACAGTTCGAAGTTCATGGGTAGTCTGGAATTTCAAAATAATTTTGCTCAATTTGTCCATCTAACCTGCAACTTAACTCGAGAATCTTGGTTCCTAACTAATGTCTATGCTCCCTGCACGCCTGAAGGAAAAATAGCATTTCTAGATTGGTTCAAAGCGATCGATATGCCACAAGATTAAAAATGGCTGGTAGTGGGGGACTTTAATCTAATAAGGAAACCTCAAGATAGAAACAAACCAGGAGGAAATTTTCAAGACATGTTGGCCTTCAACAGTGCTATTAGCAGTCTAAGGTTAGTGGAACTTCCTTTAAGAGGTGCCAATTTCACCTGGACAAATAAACAATGTAACCCTCTTTTGGAAAGATTTGACTGGTTTTTCACATCAAATGTCCCAAACTCTTTTGCATCAACATTGTCAAGGGATTCCTCGAACCACTCATCGTGCATCATCTCTGTCTCAACTAATGTACCGAAACCAGCAATCTTCAGATTTGAGAATTTCTGGCTACAACATGGTAACTTCATTCTAGTCTTATCCCATGGGTGGAGTCTCCCTATTTCTCATACTGATCAAGCGAAAGTACTAACTGCCAAATTTAAGAACATCAGGAGAGTCCTCAAAGCTTGGAAAACTACTCTACCAAACTTAGCAAGCATGATACAGAACACGAAAGACCTTCTGCTTTTTCTGGACTTAATTGAGGAAACAAGGGATCTTACTCTTGAAGAATGGAATTTCAGAATGATCATCTACAACCATTTGCAGAACTTACTCAATCAACAAAGGACATATTGGAGACAAAGAGGGAAGGTAAACTGGATTAAAATGGGGGATGAATGTACAAAGTTTTTCCATGCCAATGCCACAATATGGAATAGGATCAACACCATCGGCTACCTTTCAGACACAAATGGGAATCAATTAAGTGACCATGAAGCCAAAGCTGCTCTACTTTGGAATTCCTTCAAAGATAGAATGGGCAGGTCAGATTATACTCATATGTACTTTCAACTACAAGACCTTCTAAGTCAGGATGACAATCTCGGATGGCTTGAGGAACCATTCACCAAGGAAGAAATTGATAAAGTAATCTCTGAACTACCCAATGATAAATCACCAGCACCTGATGGCTTCAATGAAGAGTTTCTTAAAAAATGTTGGCATCTAATAGCGCCAGACTTTTACAAATTGGTTGATGAATTCTATCGAGGGGATCTATGCCTTAAGAGCATCAATTCATCTTACATTGCTTTGCTAGCAAAGACAGAACATCCAATTATGGCTGGGGACTTTAGGCCAATCTCTTTGCTCAATTCAGCATTAAAACTCCTCACGAAACTCCTTGTAGAGAGACTGCAAAAGGTAATAAAGAGATTAATTCACAAAAAAATAATATGGTTTCATCAAGACGAGAACCATACAAGACTGCTTGGCATGGGCTTATGAATACATTCATATCTGCAAATCATCGAAGAGAGAACTGATAATCCTCAAATTAGATTTTGAGAAAGCTTTTGATAAGATAGAACACAAGGCAATTCTTGAGATCATGAAACACAAAGGTTTTGGACAAAGATGGCTGAAATGGATAGAAAGCATTTTAAACTCAGGAACCTCATCAGTTTTGCTAAATGGTGTCCCTGGGAAAACTTTTCACTGCAAAAGAGGGGTTAGGCAAGGTGATCTATTATCACCCCTCTTCTTTGTGTTAGCAGCAGACCTACTGCAAACCATCCTAAACAAAGGAAAAGACCTATCTCATTTAAATTTGCCAATCCCTGAAAGAGCAGGATCGGATTTTTCGATTGTACAGTATGCTGATGATACCTTGCTCATCATGGAAGCATGCCCGAGACAGATGAGACACCTTAAAACAAGTGTTAGACACCTTTGCTATGTCAACTGGTTTGAAAGTAAACTACACCAAATCGGTGATGGTACCACTTAACATCAGTGACCAAACCTTGCAGTAGTTAGCATCAATCCTAGACTGCCAACAAGGGTTGTTACCCTTCACTTATTTAGGCCTGCCTCTAGGGACAACAAAGCCAAAGATAGAAAACTTCTTACCTCTAATTCAAAGAGTTGAGAAAAGGCTTAATTCCACGTCTGTCTATTTGAGCCAAGGTGGTAAATTGGAAATGGTTAACTCAGTGTTATCCTCCTCGACAGTTTTTGCACATCAACTATCAAGTTACCCAAAGGTGTCATCAATCAACTTGATAAATACAGGAAACATTGTCTATGAAGAGGGTTGGATCTTAACTCAAAAAAACCATCGAAAGCAGCTTGGACGATTGTATGTGTACCCCAAAAATAAGGAGGTCTAGGAGTGGTGAATACACAGGCTCATAATGATGCCCTACTTCTTAAATTTTTACACAAGTTCTATTCCAAAGCAGATATCCCATGGGTCAACCTAGTCTGGAACAATTACTACCAACAAGGAAAGCTTCCAGGGCAACAGCGTAAAGGATCATTCTGGTGGAGAGATGTGGTTAAATTATTGGACAAATACAAAGGAATTGCATTTGCATCTTTGGCAGACGGTTCAACTATCTTGTTTTGGCAGGATTTATGGAATGGTCTAATACCATGTCAATGCTATCCCGAATTATTTTCCTTTGCCACCAACCAGAACGCCATGCCACATGCCGAGCTGTGTTCAACCACTCAGAATTGATCAACAACTTCAACTTACCATTATCAACACAAGCATATGAGCAGCTAAGTAACTTACAACAACACATTTCTAGCATCGTCATGGAAAGGGAACAAGATCAATAGTCATACATTTGGGGAACAACACAATTTTCAACAAGTAAAGCTTATAAAGCAACCATTGGTCAGAGAAGGGTGCATCCATCTTTCAAATGGGTTTGGAGATCCAGATGCCAAATGAAACATAAAGTTTTCTTCTGGCTGCTGTTAGTAGATCATTTGCCAACAAGGGATATTCTAGGAAGAAAACTGTAACGACCTAGATTAATGAAGCCGAGTTTAATCTTGAGACAAGTTCCCTAATCTAGTTGACTCAGCTTTTCTTGAGCTATACTGGCTAAGTCTGGTTTTCAGCCCAACCTAGCAACTTAAGGAGGACTTATCTTTGGAAAGTTGAGCAGGACGCCAAGAAAACTCTTCATAGAAGTTGGAGAACGAAGTCTCTGTCTTAACTTTGTTAATTGGACCTTGATCCAATTCACCTCTGAAGATCCCCAAATCTGCAGTTCAAATCGGCCCCGACCCCTGAAACTCAGCAAACCGCCGTTTTTCTCTAAGTCCCAAAACCAGTGTTCGTCCAAACTTTGGGGCCTTGGATCTCCGAATCCACTGCATCTTTGAACTCGACCCAATTACGAAAGTTGGACCTTAGATGGTGTTCTACAACTCTTGTTAAGGGAGTCCAAGTGGTGCAGTATGGAAATCGGGAGGTCATGAGGCTGAAAGATGGACCCAAAATAGGATTCCGCGGATCATCAGGCAAAGAGCGCCAGAGCGCGCACGCGCCCTGTTTCAGAGCACCGCCGCCGCGTGGCACGACCGTACCAGCAAGCGCCGCCTCGCCCAATCGTCAGCCGTGACACGATGGATCAGCGTGCCTTCTTCCCAATCGCGCGCAGAAGTGCCCTGCAGACTCTCCGTCCCGTCTCGTCTCGCCCGAGACCTTGCCAGCCGCGTAGGGCGCCCTGCCGCCGCTACGACCGAAGATTGGCCGCTACCGCGCCAGTGCTGCCTCACCTCCCGCGCGCATCTCCTCACCAGGATCCCTGGCCGTGCCCCCAACGCCTTCCGGCTTTTCCGTCGTACCTCAGTCGCGCTGCCCGCGTGCGCGCCCCGCGACGATACCGCCTTCGCCAACCACTGCACATGCAGTGACAACTCCTTTTCCCCTGCCTCGCCAGTAGCATGCCACGGCCAAGCCGCTAATCTACGCATGCTCGCGTTGCATCGCTCGCCCTGTCACCTCGCCTGCAGCGCCCTCGCCTGCAGTGCCCCCTTCCCTCCCTCCTGTCCACCGATATCGAGTCGCCGCGCCCAATCCCGTGCTTGACGCGACCAGGCACGCGCTCGACCTCGCCAGTCCTTCTGCCCGGCAAAACCGCACTTGCCTAGCGCTGTCTTCCTTGCCCAATGCCATAAGAGCCTGTCCCCGGAGCTCCGCTTCGCCGGCCAATGGAGCCGCCCACCAATCGCCGCTGAGGCAGAGCACTCCTTCTCCCTCGATCTTATCTTCGCACCGCTTGAGCTCGTACACTTCCGCACAGCTATAAAAAGGGTACCGAAGCCTCTTACCGGAGTTCCCTCCGCCATCCTTGCCCTTCCCACACCCTCCTCTGTTTCGTGCTCAAGTGCTGCCGCCTAAGCTCTTTGTGGGATTCCCTCTCTCCACTCAACACCCGCCTTTCCAACCCCACTAGCCGCTTGCTTCCTTCACGCTGTGCTAGAGCTTGCTTGTTGTCCACAAGAAGCACCACCGCTGTTGAAGCACCGCCGGACCCCGCTGCCGCCCGAGCCTTAATGCCTTTCGACATTCCGCCTGAGCTTGTTTCTTCCCGACCCCAAGACTTCATCAGTAGGCCCAAAGGTAAGCTGCCGACCCTTTTCCAGCTCGCCCAACCCTTGTCCGTCTCGCCCGACCCTATCTGTTCTGCCCAACCCCTGTCCGCCTCACCCGAGGGCTTAGCTGTATCTTTTTCTTGTGACCGAGGGTATCTGTGTAAAATTTTGGGGACTTCTCTGTGTTAAGTCTGAGGATCCCGGTACAGTTATTCCTTAGGTTTAAGGGTCAGATCGTAAGTTTTTCCCAATCTGACTCTTTTATCGTGTTCTAAATCAACAGAAGCTTGGGAAATCCATCTTAACTCGAGGAAAAATCAGAGAAATGTGAAATCACTTGGGTTGGAATTCTCTTTCTGAGTAGAATCCAATAAAATGGGTTTCACACCTTTCCTGTAGTTTTGCTACAGTTTCTGGGCTAAATCCTTGCAAAGTGTTGTTGAAATAACCGTCTAAGTGTTTGACCCTTGCATTTGCATTCCGTGTAGAGCTAAACCTCGCTGACGGCACGTACAAGCTGCACCCGGTGCCAGAAGACAGAGTTGTAGCCGAGCTGCCGCCTGCAGGAGCTGAACCTAAGAGCGCATTAGACCAGTTCACCTCCACCCCGCTTGAAGGCAAGCCCCGGAGCATCGCCCAATCTTTCTAAACTTGCGCATGCCTTCTGTTGTATGTATGTGCATTTATGTTCAGGAGTTGTTTGGAACCGTAGATGCATGACTTAGTTTCCTTGATCTGAACACTAGTATGATAGGCTGAGTAGTTGCAGTGCTTAACAGGACTCGGTAAAAGTTGAGTGATTCCCTATCACTCGCGAGTTATAGGAGTTGTCTGTTCTCCTTTTGTTACAACTATAAGGACGATGGACGGGGTAGGGTTTTGTGAACTATTTTGGTGGTTGGTGGATGGCCCTGTCTGTCTACATGAAATTGGTTAAGGTCGGAAAGTGTTGGTGTTCGTGATCAAGTGTTTGAAAGTACTAATCTCATACCTAGTATGGGATGGGGAAACCTAGTACCTGATTGAACTAGGGCGTGGCTTATACCCCTGCTGTCCCTGGAACGAGGTTCCCATGGTGCATCATGTGGGTGCAAGTGCGGTCACAGTACGGCAAGAGGTCTGGACTGTGAAGCATTGCATGCCAAGGGAAGTTTGGACCTGACGCGCGCCTGGGAATTGATGGGGACGGCTGACAAATGAAGCGACCTTCGTGGTGCGCGGATATTGTGAGATTAGGTTCGCCATGCATGGTTAAGAAATTCGAATCGATTCGTCTGCCTCTCACAGTTTGGGACTACTTGATCGCTATGCTACACTGAGTAAGAACGGAACTGGATGATGATGAATTGTGTCTCTTGTCATAAATTGCTTGGGAACTTTTGCTTGTTTAGCATAGCCGCTAACTTAGTCTGGTAAAACAAACTTAGAACTGGGAGCTAAAATCTTGAAAGTAAGGACATACTGTAGTTGCTTTTGGCAAAAACAAACCCCTCAGCCAAAAAGCCTTGCATGTCTAGAGGTTGGTGGAGTAGTATCCACCGGTCGATTAAGTCTTGTTGAGCATAGTTGCTCAGCCTTGCTTGTGGCACATCTTTCAGGTGAAGGTGAAGCCCCTGAGTTTGTTGCTGGTACTTGGCCTCCCCAGCTCCCGCCTGGGTGGAAGGTCGAGTGGGATCCCTCCTCGGTCGATGAGGATAGGGAGCAGTGATGTCAGGATCGGCCTCATCCATGACATCCGACCCCGGCGCTAGCTTCCGACTGGTTTATCTTTTCTGCTGCTTATGAACTCTGTAAAACTTTGTGAAATTCGAACCCGAGTTGAAAAATTTAATGTATTTGTTTAAGTGGGATGATCTGTTGTATTCTCTGGAACCACTCACCTTCGTGTGAGCTCTACTAATCCGGTCCTGTATAGTGGTCCTATCGGATGAAGTCCAACGGACTGCCGAGTTAACTTGGTTAAAGCATAAGACTGCGTGTCAGGTGACTTATTTGTGCTTTAGCTAAGCTAATCCAAGCGGTTCCGCCACAAAAACGAATGAATCTAGACTCATTTGTTTGCGAACTGTGTATCCTGCAGAAAAGAGAAACAGTTAACCATCTCTTCTTCAGATGCAATTTTGCTAAAGCGTGTTGGCAACAGATCGGTGTCACGTACGTATCCACAAGATCCTACTGGAATATTATTGAACAAATCAAGCATAAACTGGAAGTTCCTTTTTACATGGAGATTATCATTCTAATAATATGGAGCATCTGGACTACAAGGAATAACTGGTTGTTTAACGACTTGGACCCCTTCACCATGAACTGCAAACAGAAGTTTCTTGATGAATTTAGTGCCCTGCTACTAAGGGCACGACCAAGTTTGGTTCAGCAAATGGAAGTCTGGATGCACTCTTTTTAAGTTTGAAACGATCCAGAGATCTGTGTATTAGTCTTTCTTTTCCTTTCTGCTTTGTTTTGTTTGCTTTCTTTGTGAGACCTTAATTCCGCTTTGTTTTATAGGGTTCAACACCGCTCCTGTTTTCTAAAAAAAATGGCGTTTGAATGGCGAGTCGCAGGCTGTTTATGAAAGCCGCTTCTTCTGTCTTGCCACCGTCGAGGAGCCTGGCGCAGCAGGCGAGTCCAGAGGCGCAGTTCGTGGGGCCGGCGTGGCCGGGGACGTCAGACTGCCTCGCTGGCCGTTGGAAGGCTGCCGGTGGTGTAGTGCCGCGCGGTGGCGTGGGTGTGGCCGCAACAGTTGGGGCGGTGCACTCATTTAGGTGGTCGGCCACTGCATCTTGCGGGGGAATGTTTCTCGTGCGCGCACGCCAGGAGTAAAGTTCGAATCGGTGAGGTGTGTTGCGCGGGTCGTGGCACTAGGCTGCACGAGCCGTTGTCGTAGGGGCTGGCCGTGCTTGGCGCTGGGGTCTTGCACCGGCAGGCAACAACTTCGATCAGCATAGGGTCTTCATGGCGCCTAGTTGGGCTGGGCTGCCGTGGCAGCAGCTCAACAGGGAGTAGCTCGGCCCTAGCAGGCGCAGGGGGCTCAGATGTGTGTGGGTCACGAGCCTGCGATCCCGCGCTTGGAAGGATGCGCTGTAGCGTCGTCATCTTGCCAGGGCATGGGCGCACCGCTTGCTGGTCAGCAACAGTGGCACCTGTCGCTGTCGCCTCACGTGTAACAAAAACAAAGTGCAAAAAGGTGAACGGGGTCACTTTGTTGCCTCTTCCAATTCAAAGTAAAAAGCCATGTGCTAGCAGTCACATGCATTTATCAGTTATTACTTCAAAGTTCAAACTCCAATCCTTATTTCCTAAATGACCATTTAGCCCGTTTAAACACTACACAATGGCCAACTGTATCTGTTTAAGTGGCCATTTAGCTGGATTAAATTACCTTTTTGCCTGATAATTTGCTAAACTTATATTCCTTGCTTGCTTTGATTAATTTTAGTTCTTATACACAGTAGCACACTTAAATATTAATCCTTTAAAAAAATCATACATGTTTAACAGAGGGCGCAGATAAAACAAACTAGACAAACCTAGGGAAAACTATGTGACATTGTAAATAAGAAGAAATGGAAACCGGAATTCAAGTCGAAGCATGAGTCAACAAGAATGGTGCTGCATCATGATATGTATGAATGCCAACAGAAGATGAACAACCATTTCAAGAACAACATGGGATAATGTTAGGTATAGAATAAAAAAATATACAAAGGTAAGAAGAATGCGAAACCAAACTGATTATCAGTTGTTTTACGGTAGAATTTATAGAACGAAGGTGTCCCAGTGGCTGCTCTGCAATGTGAATGCAAATAATTATAAGTAAGCTGTCCAGAAAGCAACAAAGCTACTGAGATATTGGTGAAGAATATGATAATGTAAAAGAAGTGACTGAAGAGTACGATTAAAGAACTATCTCTCCCTTATAATTACCTTTATTTTGTCTCCACGAAGTAGCTTCATTTGCAAATTTTGAGCAGGAATCTGGGAAGTTTCCACAAAAGATTATCCTCAATTGACAAGCACATTTGAATCAATTAAGCCAAAAGAAGGTAAACTTTTTTACATTCTTGTCTGGTATTCTTCCGTTTAGGCTGCTTCAAATCCATCAGAAACTCATCAAACTGAAAAAACATGGTGAACAAAGAATATCAGCAAACATTGAGACATCACAATAAACTAGCCAACTAACATGTAATCTCACAAAGTTTAGCATAGAATCAACAAGGCAGTGATTCCATAAAAAATCCACTGTTTTAAAAGGATGGTCCACATGCTATGCTTTATCTGAAATGTGTCCTCTTAGCTACAATTATCTGGTAAAGATAACTACTTTTTTTGGCACTAATAAAGGAAGAAGTGAGCCAAAACAGGTATAAGACCTCATGGCCCACAGAGGAAGTCTAACCAGAATGCTAAAACAAGCTGATTCACCACTATTTACAGATAAATTACAACAGAAAATGATAGAGAGTATATCAACAACCAAGTGTCATATTTTTTAACAAACATGAGAGGTTGTGGGAAAAGAACAGAAAAATGCCTTGACTTAACAGTATATGAGGGAAATAGTAGCTGCACCCAAACTGTGAGCTTGTTTGCACTTCTAGTCCACCAAGATTTTCTTAAAACTAGATGTCCCACCCAAGTACTGAAGCCCCCAAGTTGCAGTGTAATATGGTTAGAACTTTAAGTCCCAACTTCAAGCATTGAACCATCCAGAAGGAAATGCTATTAATATCGTAATTTGTAATGTGTTAGCACCTCTTGTAATTCCTTCAATTTGCTGAATTCACCTTCAGACGGAAAAGTAATATGTAATGATGACACGTTCATCTGAATGCAGCAGAAACAAACAGATATTAACTTGGTTCGATACATCTGAAGGTAGTCTTGTAAGAGCTATACAGAGATAGTTGACAAATAAACAAAGCAACCCAAAAAGGTCACTACTTCACATATACATGAGGCTACATCAATAATTAGTAATGTGACATTCAGCCCAGTTTGAATTAGGCCCACGGTGGCCCATGTGTGTGTTGATGCAAGTTTGTAGGGGGTTTAGTCCCACCTTACTTGTTGAGGGTGGGTTACACTAACATATAAGGTTTCTAGAGTCAATGCCATCAACCCGGTTAACCCTTTTATATGAAGCGTAGAAAGCTTAAGTGGGTTAGTGGGAGTGTGGCGCTCAGAGTGAATTTGAGCCTCTAAAGATAGAGATAGGATTTCAAACTTTTATTATTATTACTAGTATTTAAACTTTTATTATTATTACTAGTAGAAATGCTAGGAGTGTGGCGCTCAGAGTGAATTTGGGCCTCTAAAGATAGAGATAGGATTTTAAAATTTTATTATTATTACTAGTATTTAAAATTTTATTATTATTACTAGTAGAAATGTCCGTGCGTTGCTACGGGTCCTTACTTGCTCTCACGTTATTATTGGTTTATTCTTAATACGTTGGCTTCTTTTCACAATTTGTTGGTGCATTGTCCTAGCAGTCCTCTCTTTGCAAGTATAGTAGTAGAAAACATTTATGGGTGGTTTGATACCATCTGTTTATTACGTGGGATCCACACATGGAAATAAAAAAAATCACCACTTAACCTCTGCTCTATCCATATTCGTTCTCGCCGTCGCCCAGGCAAGCGCTCGTCCTTCCCGTGTGTGGCGGAACCGCCCAACTTAAGCTGGTTTAAGTGCGCCTAATCGCTGTCGGAACAGCAATTATCCGAAACGCACCTAAAACAGCATAAGTCCGGTAGTCCGTCGAGTGTCCCTAGGACTCCTCGAAGGATCCACGATGCGTCTCATAGCCATACATCAGGATAATATCCGCGATGGGATAATATCAACAAATATTACATTTTTAAAGATATAACAAAGGTACGATATATTACAACCATAGTTTGAAACAAACTTAATAGTGCAGGTTAGCATGTTTCTAAGAATTTAAAACCAGTCCGGAAGAAAGATAAACATCTAAGTTTTATTCTAGAGTATCATGAGACTCATAAGATACCCTAGGTCTTCGGGGCTTCCTCTTCGGTGGGTCCCTGCTGGGTTTCTGAAAACAACAACAAGGGATCCCCTGAGTACGAAGTACTCAGCAAGTCTTACCCGACTAACCAATATAATAGCTTTCTTTGGAAATGTATGCTTAGCTTTTTGGTGTACTTGGCTAATGCAATTTTTGCCAAAAAGCTTACTACAGGTGATACCTTAGTTTTATCTTTTATTTGGGTTAAGTTATTACCTAACCATTCTAAATGATAGCAGAAGTAAAAACAACCACAGCTGATAAGTCATACAGTACTTGGCAACAGAAGATTTTATATCGCATGAGTTCATATTACGAAGCTTAACAGCGATCAAGTGCATTCATAACCGAGAATTGCGGCGATCCGGATCAATTTACATCCTGCAGGAGAGTACCCCGATCACCAGCAATATACGACTGTTCCGGTTGTATCTCACAACCTCTCGATTAGCAAAGTCAATGATTAGGAATACAACTACCCGGACCCAGGGATGCACCCCCACATGGGACCCCACGTCTGGCCTGATCTCCATGTGAGTTTCAGGCTACACCCCTGCCAATCTCCAGCACGTCAAATGCGGGTACGAAGCATTCCTGATCATAGAATTTACTAATCTACTGGGCTTTACTGGTCCCACACCCAGTAAGTGATCAGATGTTATCACTTGATCAATGGTTAAGACACGAATCGGTCCTTAACCAGATTAATCTAACAGACAGAACTACATCTCTAGCTTCTGTCTCTTCCCAAATCCGAGCTAACCTTTCATATATCATATGTATGACTTAAAGTTTTTCCTTAAGGTTGGTAAACCAAGCATTTAAGCAACTAAGCATTTCTAGACTTGGGTTGTCTTCTAAGGTTTGAACAAGTGGCAAAGATGTCCTTAAAACAAGGTATAATCATACACAAGAATAGGTTTCATTCAACTCCTAGACTTAGTGCATACAATAAACAAATAACCTATAACTAGTCACATGAAATAATGACTCTAAAATAGATAGGTATAAATGCACCGGGGCTTGCCTGGGATCAACAAGGTTAGTTCTTCGGAAAACTTGTTTATTAAAAGAGGCACTCCACACTTCGCGAACGCTGTCCATCTCCAGCTGAATTCCATGAATTCCCACTCCAGGAGTTGTGACGTCTACGATGTAGTATGCAGGAGTTAGAGATGCAAAACTTTTGAATACAAGACTATACAACTTTCCTTCATGATAAAGTTGCAAGCCAACAAGGACTATACAATTTATCATGATAAAGTTGCAAGCCAACACACGAAAACCCCAAAGATTAACCCACCATTTTTATTTCCTTTACTAAACCTACCTTAGACCTTTTTATTTATTTTTAAAAGCATTATAATAATTTTCTAATCTCAAAAACCTAATTCCTATGAATTAATAATGATTTGTGGATAATAAAGCATTTTTCAAATTTTATACATTTAATAAATTTTAAATATTTATTTAAATACCTTACATAAAAGGTATTAAATAAATACCTAAATTTTTATTATTTTTCCTAGGGTTTAAGAATTTTAATGCATAAAGGAAAATAAAACAATCCTAATAAAATTGGTTTCACTAATTTTGGGCACTTCTAGAATTTCCTGGAATTTAAATGGTGAAAACCCTATTTAATCTATTTATCTAATAAAAGAAAACCTAAGGTTTAATTAAAACCCCCAGCCCAAACTTTTCTCACCCAACTTGCTTCTACCCACTATTACTTCCACCTAGGGCCCATCTGATTTCCTATTCTCCTTCTTCTTTTCTTCCTTGACAAGTGGGGCCCACGACCGAATTTTTCCCTTGGGCCAAAAGGTGGCCCGACAACTTAACCCCCTCCTTCTCTCCTTTTTCTCCACCGTGATCGGCCCACTTTTTCTTCTCTCTCTTTTTTTTTTCCAATGACCGGCCTGCTAATCCGGCCCAAGGCTTTATCTTTTATCTGCCGGCCCACCAAACTTCTTTTCTCATTCTCCCCTGGCGCACGGGCTTTCTGGGCCGTCGCCTCTCTCCCGGGCCGACAATGGGTGGCTGGCCTTTTTTTCTTTTTCTGTCGCTCCCACTTGGGCCTCTTCCACCGGGACTTGGCATCACGGCCCAAGCACACTCGACCGGCCTGTCTTCTTTACGGATCAACGGTCCACAAGCGCCCGCTCTTTTCTTCTAGGCTGCGCAGGCCAGCTGGGCCGCGCTTTCCCCTTGGCCCAAGACGGGTGACCGGCCCCCTTACTCTCCTTGCGCCTGCCCCCTTCCCCTTTCATGCCGCGCGGGCTTAGCTGGGCCGGCGCCTTTGTCCCGGCCCACGACGGACGGCTGGCCTGCTTCACCCTCTGGCGCCTCTTCTTCCTCCCTGCGCTGAAACAGGGGTGCACACCGGCGGGCAGAAATGGGAGGGGCTCCGGCCAACGGTGGCTTGCCGGCGGCTGAGACGGACGGGGTGGCGGCGCCCCAGGCCAGGCGCACCCGCGCCCACTGCTAGCTCGCCGGGAGGTGGCCCGAGCCGGCCCCTCCACGGGCGGCCGCGGCTTGGCCATCGGCCGGCCATGGCGGCGCATGGAGGCGGCACAAACTGCTTCCATGACTTCCCCAACAGCTCCCACACCCTCGCAAGACACCCCTAAGCCCGCCAATTGAGAAGGAAAAACCGGTTTAGCAGCTTACCTCGCGGATCGGGTGACGGCGGCCGGCGGACTGGTATGGCGGCGATTTGAAGCTTGCCGGCAGGGAAGCTGAGACAAGGTGGGGTGTGGGATGTCGGCGAGATGCCGGGAGGACCCTTGGGCGGTGGAATTGCAAGAAGAGGTGGCGACGTGGGTGAATCGGCCGGCGGCGGCGTTGGTTTGCTTGAGCTCCGCTCCTGTCGATGTTACACGGTCGGGTGAAAAGGATAAGTGCGGGGAGTAACATCGTGATCTTCCATCGCGCATGCGTGCCACCTCAACAACTTGAACGCCTGCGAAGCGCGAACGTGGCCGTCGTACTGGCCGGTCGTGCGCGAGAGCCGGCGGCAGCACGGCACTGTCGCTCTGTTCTTCCTGTTCTCTTTCCTTCCTTCCAAACCGACACGTTTACGCCTCAAAATCGGCAAATCCGAACCCAATCTCTCGAACATCCTTTAAACAATCTTGTAGAGTAATCTGAGCACTACATTTGATAGATTGGCCTTTACCCGAGATGAGCACATTAACACCAAGATTTTGAAGCTCCAATTTCGGCCTGAACCTCCTGTAACTGAATTCAGATAATTCAGTTTCGACAGTTCACAAAATGTGGTCATTTACCCTTCTTTGGCACCACTTTCCGTAGCCCAACTGTATTCCATATAGGCCAACAACTCACTATTTGTGTTCTACAACTAATAAGGATTCCATTTTGCACCAGAAACCATATAGCCTTTGCACTGGATTTTCCTGAAAATTGCTCCAAACATTGCTAGTTAACACTGTTTTCAGACTTAGAATTTATGCAGCTGGCCGAAATAGTTAGAGTGCTGACTTTGAGCTTTGATTTAAATTTGATTCTTTTGCTATCTCTGAGCAACAACACCCTATTAAACATGTCCAAGGATCATACTTCACCGCTGTTTAGTTGCCTTTGCTCACTTACTTGAAAAATTGGGCAGAATTCGGTTTCAAACATAGATACTCGTCATGTTTTCCAGACTTAGACTTAATTCGGCAAGGAGCTCGAAATCTGCTCAATTGCTGACTTTTGGTTCCAATTTGAAGTCAACCCTTCCACTTTCTCTGGACAATAACTATTCATTTACCTTCTCCATAATCCATATTACACTAATGTCCAAAAACATCTGCTCACTTTTAAGGAAATTTCTCCAGAAATTGGTTCTAAAGGCAGGTACTCAATATCAATTTCAGACTTAACCAATTTCCAGCAAGGTCGCTTATTGTGACAAAATGCCAATTTTAGGCCTTCATTTGAAATGGTTCCCTCTGTTATTCCCGATCCACAACACCCAAATTTTGGAGTCCAAAGTTCATACTTCAACATGGTATAGTTGTCCTGATTTACTTATTTGAGAAATTTGTCAGAACTCAATTTCCAAAATGGACTCTGAGCTGTTTTTCTGATTTCTTGTTTTCGGACGGTGAATAGTAAACGTTGCTTTTCATTTCCTTCTCTGATTTCCTTTGAGCGTTTAGGATCAAATATTATTCCAAATTTTTGACCCTTAAGTTCTAATCATCTTTACACTTCCACTCTATATTTTCGCCGAATTTTTCTGAATTTCAAATTCAAAATTCAAATTTCGGCCAATTTGACCCGAATTTGATTTTCGGTCAATTCCTTTTTCTTTTCTTCTCGAATCGCTTCCAACTCGTCCAAGTTACTTTGATGACTAAAATGGCGGTTGTTACAGCTCCTCCCCCTTAACAGAATCTCGTCCCGAGATTCCCGGGGTTAAATCCTCGGTTTTGAGAATGGAAAGGAAACTGCGTCAGGTTATCTACTTCTTCTTTTTCTGTACAAGGATAGTGGGGTGGTGGCTCTTTGTTCATCTGTTCTTGATAGTCCCAAATAATTCTGGATATTAGACTCTAGGTTTTCAGTCTGTCTCCAAGTAGCTTCATCTGGAGTATGATTCTTTCATTTGTACCTTATACAACCTGATACTCTTAGTTCGAGTATTGTTGGTTTTCCGATCCATAATTTTCCTACGGACCAATATATTTCGGAACTATTTTCCTTTGACTCCAAATCGGTGTACTCCTTTCATCGGGGATACTCCGAAATGTACAAAGTCTCAAAATAAAATTCCAAGGATCCTCTTTTTGTATCCAAATAATTTTTTTCTGTCAGGTCTAAGCTATTTCAAGATTCGTACAATTCTTCTGAGCTTTTTCCTCAACTTTAATTGACTAGATCTGGTTCTAAAGGTACTCTTTCTCTTGATTCCGACCAAATTAAAAGCAACCATTCTTCCCATTTTTGCTAGAAGTAAACATTCATCCCACTTCTTCGAGAAGGTGAGAACACAGGTTCGAAGCATATCTTTTTCTGTTTAACCAAGCATCCTTTGCTTTTAATAAGGGTAGTTCCCATTGTCTTACACATTTATTCCTAGAATCCAAAGATGAATTGAAAACCTCAATTAAAGGCAAATGTCTTGGGTGCTCCATGTAACGATACTGCCCGAGACATATAAAGTTCTACATAAGCTGGCATACGGTAAATGGTTGTAAAATCCAGGGAAATGTCTTCCTGCTTCCGTTCAGGAATGGTTAAGGGTTGCAATAGTCAACCTATTTCTGATATATAGCTTTCCCCTTTTGACATGTATCCTATTCAGATACATACTTGGCTATTTCCCTTTTTATTCTTGTTCACCCAAAATCATTGCTTCATGTGTTAGTAGATCTTGATACTGCCCGGGTGCATAGAGAATCCTAATATCAAGCTTCATCTAAGATGATCTTTCTCAAGCCCTATCTTCTTGAGTACTATTATTCAGTTTTTGAAATAGCACATCCCCTTTTCATCCTGGTAAAACAAATAACATCACTTTAGCTTACTCATTTCCGAAGTATTCTTATTCCTTTGTCCTTCTTCTGAGCTTGTTCTACCTTTTTCTTTAAGGTATCGTGCAAGATACTGTTATGCAGGGTACATTAGTTTTGTTCGGATGATACAATCTCTAGTTTATAATCTTAGATTAGTTTCAGCCATCTCATGCCTCATATTCAGATTTGACTTTAATAGCGTCCGGCTATTTTTAAGAAAACTTCTTACTTCCTGAACAACTATTGATGACTTATGTCCTTGACCTTTCCAGGATCCACTTTAATTCCTTACTCGGACAAAACATGCCCAAGAAATGGAATCTTCTTTAGCCAAAATTCATATCCACTAAACTTGGCATATGGTCAATGTTTCAGAAGCTATCCAAATCAATGCGCAAATGCTTCGTATACTCTTCTTCATTCTTGTTCGTCAAAACTTTTGCTTTAAAGCTTGACACATCTTACTATTTTCAGGATTCCATGCAAACTCAACTTTTTAGAGACTCGTTGATATCCATATAATGCTCATGTCCCTTCCTTCTAATTAACGAACTTCTTTCGGATAGACTTTTTGACCCGATCCTTGGCGTGAAATCTGCGCTTTCTCATTCATATTTTTCCCCCTTTCTTTTGAAAATGGAGATTTCTGACGAAACTAGTCCTTCCCTAGTTATGTTATAATACAGCTATAGAATTGCAAAGATAGTGGCGCTTTAACCTTTCAGGTA
The DNA here is from genome assembly GCF_000263155.2 of Setaria italica. NCBI lineage: Eukaryota > Viridiplantae > Streptophyta > Magnoliopsida > Poales > Poaceae > Setaria > Setaria italica. Next base: position 17,179,719 of record NC_028455.1, read on the forward strand.
CTCATGGGTTTGTCGAACAGGGAGTATTATCTGGGTTCTGGATAACCCATGACTGATATGAAAATTGTGGTTGGGGCCTATAAGTTGATCTAGCAGATTCTCGGCAGACAATCCTTCAGTTCCTAAGGAATACTTTCCGATGCCTTGAAAGAAATGTCCTCCCATTCCAAGGATTCCTCCCTTCCAAGGGGTTTGTCCAAAACTCTTTACCTTTCCTGGGGATTACTATGTTCATGGCAGAGCTATGATCTGTAAAAGTACTTGGGAGCAATTCCTTTTCTTAGATTTAGAGTTCATACGTTCGGGAGCATATTGTGCCAAATGGTCGATGGTACTTAGATACTTCCGAACAGTCTTGTGTTCCTGCTAAACCTTTTAGAAGTTGTTCTAGCTGCACTCTTATAATCCTTTTTAGCAGAAACTAGGTACAGATAATTGTCTTGAAATCTTCCCAAGCTATCTTCTTTCTGACAGATCGCCTAATCAGATAGCTGGTCTATCATGTGCCTGCGGAACCTTGAAGTCAATGTCCTGCAAACTCAATTTTTGAATTTCCGTACATCAAAGAATCACACATGTATTTATATATAATGTTTGGGGTGTGGGATGTCGGCGAGATGCCGGGAGGACCCTTGGGCGGTGGAATTGCAAGAAGAGGTGGCAACGTGGGTGAATCGGCCGGTGGCGGCGTTGGTTTGCTTGAGCTCCGCTCCTGTCGATGTTACACGGTCGGGTGAAAAGGATAAGTGCGGGGAGTAACATCGTGATCTTCCATCGCGCATGCGTGCCACCTCAACAACTTGAACGCCTGCGAAGCGCGAACGTGGCCGTCGTACTGGCCGGTCGTGCGCGAGAGCCGGCGGCAGCACGGCACTGTCGCTCTGTTCTTCCTGTTCTCTTTCCTTCCTTCCAAACCGACACGTTTACGCCTCAAAATCGGCAAATCCGAACCCAATCTCTCGAACATCCTTTAAACAATCTTGTAGAGTAATCTGAGCACTACATTTGATAGATTGGCCTTTACCCGAGATGAGCACATTAACACCAAGATTTTGAAGCTCCAATTTCGGCCTGAACCTCCTGTAACTGAATTCAGATAATTCAGTTTCGACAGTTCACAAAATGTGGTCATTTACCCTTCTTTGGCACCACTTTCCGTAGCCCAACTGTATTCCATATAGGCCAACAACTCACTATTTGTGTTCTACAACTAATAAGGATTCCATTTTGCACCAGAAACCATATAGCCTTTGCACTGGATTTTCCTAAAAATTGCTCCAAACATTGCTAGTTAACACTGTTTTCAGACTTAGAATTTATGCAGCTGGCCGAAATAGTTAGAGTGCTGACTTTGAGCTTTGATTTAAATTTGATTCTTTTGCTATCTCTGAGCAACAACACCCTATTAAACATGTCCAAGGATCATACTTCACCGCTGTTTAGTTGCCTTTGCTCACTTACTTGAAAAATTGGGCAGAATTCGGTTTCAAACATAGATACTCGTCATGTTTTCCAGACTTAGACTTAATTCGGCAAGGAGCTCGAAATCTGCTCAATTGCTGACTTTTGGTTCCAATTTGAAGTCAACCCTTCCACTTTCTCTGGACAATAACTATTCATTTACCTTCTCCATAATCCATATTACACTAATGTCCAAAAACATCTGCTCACTTTTAAGGAAATTTCTCCAGAAATTGGTTCTAAAGACAGGTACTCAATATCAATTTCAGACTTAACCAATTTCCAGCAAGGTCGCTTATTGTGACAAAATGCCAATTTTAGGCCTTCATTTGAAATGGTTCCCTCTGTTATTCCCGATCCACAACACCCAAATTTTGGAGTCCAAAGTTCATACTTCAACATGGTATAGTTGTCCTGATTTACTTATTTGAGAAATTTGTCAGAACTCAATTTCCAAAATGGACTCTGAGCTGTTTTTCTGATTTCTTGTTTTCGGACGGTGAATAGTAAACGTTGCTTTTCATTTCCTTCTCTGATTTCCTTTGAGCGTTTAGGATCAAATATTATTCCAAATTTTTGACCCTTAAGTTCTAATCATCTTTACACTTCCACTCTATATTTTCGCCGAATTTTTCTGAATTTCAAATTCAAAATTCAAATTTCGGCCAATTTGACCCGAATTTGATTTTCGGTCAATTCCTTTTTCTTTTCTTCTCGAATCGCTTCCAACTCGTCCAAGTTACTTTGATGACTAAAATGGCGGTTGTTACACCGTGCCTAGCCTCATTCCCGCTTCGAGCGCTAGGCCACAGCGCCTCTAGTCGCCATGAGCAGGAGTGTGTTCTCCTTTTCTTCTCATTTCTATCCACCTCCCTTCTATAATGCACACCAAATCGTTCCAACCAAGTGCAAAATCGGGCCCCCAATTGCTAGATGTGGAGGCCTTAGTTCCGAATCTGGAGGGGATCAACGTCATTGAGGTGGGTGTTCCCAACCAGATGGTGGCCAAGGTGCTGGGGTTATCGACAAAAACGATGATGCGGGAGGAAGTGGTGCTTCCCATCGGCAGTGAAGTGGCCCCCTCATGCTAGGGCAGCTCCGGAGGGTTAACGACGGCGGATCCGTTGGGCAATGGTGCACGAAAACAGGAGCTTTTCTCTTCACCATGCGGTCACCCCAACCGTGGCGACACCGGCCACGCTGCTCGGTGGCCGGCACCCAGGGCCCATGATCAGCATGGCTAGACGTAGCGCACGGGCCCCGTGATGGCCGGTGTGGCCGGCGCAGCGTACGGGAGCGCAAGAGTTGGTGCGGGTAGGCACAACCTCTTTTCTCGATGGCCGAGCCTAAAATAATTAACTCCTATGACTGCGGGTTGATGACGAAAAAGTTGAGATTTTTTTTCAAAAAATCATGACGGTTGGAAGAAAAAACCACATTTTAATATTAAAAAAAATAGTCTGATAGTTTAGTTTTTAGACCTAACGTGACGTAAGTGTATTTAACTGCGCACCCAGAGAATCAGACATTCAGAGCGCACCAACAACAGCCGCAACCATGGAGCAATCCATCCCTGATCCACCTAGCCTCTGCACCCTGCTCTCACTTATTGACTCGCTCCTCTTCTTGCTTCACCACGCCCATGGCCGCAAGAACCCAACGTGAGCATGCAAGGGGAAGCTCCCTCCTGGGCCACCGGCACTAGTCTTCGTCACCAAGTTCTTGGTGCTCCGGCGATCGATCTTTGACCATGGCCTGCTCCTCCGGGAGCTGCACGCGCACCACAGCCCCGTCATCTCCATCCGCCTCTTCCGCACCACACGTTGGTCTTCGTCGCCGACCGCCGGCTAGCTCGTAATCCTATAACTTCCTTGGACGGATTTCTCCTTTTGCTCCTCAGCCTACAGCTTCCTATCAACATAGCTTAGAACATTCCTGTGACTTAACACAAATCTACTGCCTTATAACTTTGCTTCCTTTCCTTCTCTTCAGCATAAGCAATAATAATATAACCTACAAGACCTCCTGTGCAAAATGTGACTGCTGCATAATATTAACACGGATGTGGGCACTGCAAGAACCTCCGCAGCGAAACTGTTCGCAACATTGCAGCACCAGTTCACATCTTCACTCCCCTGGAGATCAAGATGTCCCCGTACGGTTCCAGCTGAGTAACCTTGATGTAGCGCTTCTCATATGGGGTTTGAGTCAGTTCGGTTTCTTCCAGAAGGTCTAAAACGAATGTTAACTGTTTAATTCTATGTTGGTTCAAACAGTTTCACGTGCTTGAGAAAACAGTTTCACATGTTTATATATAACAGAGCGAATAAAGGAAAGAGACACAACCAACCAGGAGTTGGCCCAAAATCTGAAAGCTTTCTCATCTTGAAGTCCCTCACTTCTTGCTCCAATGGAAAGTCTTCATCAACTGGATCAAGATTCCCCAAGCTTCTTCCAGAGGAATGTTGCCTCCTCTTGGACCTGCTCAAGAACCATGGCATGGCCACTATAAGAACCTAACCAATACAACGAAGGACCTAAGGGAGCTAGATATTTTCTATTTGCCTGACACTTCATCAAGAAGATTCTACACTTCAATTTCTACACTTACAAGCATATACAAAAGGAGCTTCTGTTGAGATCATGAAAGCATTCTTTAAATAGCAAGTTCTTTCGGTACCAAAAGATCACATAACCATAGTTCAGAGTAATAACATAGGTGACATGCTATTACTATTAGTCAACAGTCACCTTCCACTTCCTGATGATGGCAATTGCACTTCTAGATCCAATGGTATAAACCCCTGTCCAGAGCCACCATCGCTCGAACCAGACCTCCGACTTTGTAGGGATACGAGGTAGGCTACATGTGGCGGAACCACCTCGGATTAGCTTGATTAAGCAGAGTTTAGCCGCCTAACATGCGACACTCCTGCCTAACTCGAGCTAACACGAAGCGCCGTCGGATTTCCTCCGATTTAACCACTTAAACAGGATCGAGTTCAGCAAACCCACACGAGGTGAGTGTTTACAGAGAATACAACAAGTCCACTGAGTTAAACAAGTTTTACTCAATTAGTTCGGCCATAAAATCCAACATCAGAGTTTTACAAAGTTCAAAAGAACGACAGAGAAAACACTAGCGGAAGACTTCGTCGGGGTCGGATGTCCGGGCAAGGCCAGCCAGAACATCACTGAGTCCTCTCCTCGCCGTCCGAGGAGGGGTCCCACTCGACCGTCCAGCCTGGCGGGAGCTGGGGCGGCCAAGCACCAACCAGAGAGGGGTCGGACGCAGCAACTTCACCTGAAAACAGAAGCCACAACAAGGCTGAGCTACTAAGCTCAACAAGACTTAACCGATAGGAGTAAGGACTACTCCTCCTACTAGACATGCAAGGCTTCTTGGCCGAGGGGTTTGTTTGCCAAAAGCACTAAGTACAACCTATTTTCAAGTTTTAGCTCCGGTTCTAAGTTGATTAACCGGTCTAGGTTTTGCAAACTGTTCTAAGCAATCATGGAGCCAAACAAGAGGGGTAGATATAACAAACAACATTGCCATCATCAGATTCCTCATTTACTCAGGGTGACATAGCGATCAAGCAATCTCAAACTGTGAGAGGCAGACGAATCGATTCGAGTTCTTTAACCATGCATGGTGAACCTAGCCTCACGACATCCGCGCACCCGGAGGTCGCTTCCTGTGTCGGCCTTCCCCATCAATCCCCTAACCCGTGTCGGGCCCATTTCCTTTGGTGCAAGGTTCCACAGACTCGGCCTCTGCCGTCCTGTGACCACACATTGCCACCACGTGCGACAACCAGCAGGGGAAACTCCGTTCCAAGAACAATGGGGCGACCGCTCACGTCTAGGTTCAATCCGGTACTAGGCTTCCTCATCCCATACTAAGTATGAGGCTAGTACTTTCAAACACTTGATCACGAACACCACCGCTGTCGGGCCTTAGCAGATTTCATAGACAAACGGGGCTAACATCCATCCACCAAAGAGTTACCCAAAACCCTGCCCCGTCCATCGTCCTTATAGTTATAACAGGAGAGTAAACATGCAACTCCTATAACTCGCGAGTGACTGGAAATCACTCGGCTTTTACCGTTTTCCTAGTTAAGCAATGCAGCTACTCGGTCCAACAGCTAGTGCTCAGATCACTGGGATAACTATGTTATGCATCTAGGGTTTCACCCAACTCCTATATGTAAATGCACAAGCATGTTACCGAAGGCATGCGCAAGTCTGGTAAAACACATAGGATTTTCATGCAACCGGGGCTTGCCTTCAAGCAAGGAGGACGGAAACTGCTCGGCTCCGGGAGCGACTTCGACTTCGGAGGGCAGGAGCTCGGCTACAGCTTCTTCTTCGGGCGCCGGGTGAAGCTCGTAGAAACCGTCGGCGAGGTCTAGCTCTACACGAATGCAATGCAAGGGTTAGCTTAGATAGTTAGTTCAACAGCAACACTGGCTCGCCTGAGCCCAGAAACTCGCGACAAGGAGCAGGGGGCGATGGTGGTTCAAGAGCTGATGTTAACCAAAAGGTAAGGGTGGGAAAAGAACTAGTGGTCTGATCCTTGAACTAGAGGACGTGAGAAACCCGGGGTCCTTAGACGCAAGCGCTGAAGGTTTCCCAAGTTTTACACATACACCCTCGAGTTGAAGAAAAAGATCATAGCCAAGCCCTCGGGCGAGGCGGATAAGGGTCGGCAGAACAGACAGGGTCGGACGAGACGGAACTGGGGTCGGGCGGATAGGAGGGGTCGGGCGAGGCGGACTGGGGGTCGGCAACTCACCTTCTTCCTGAAAGGAAAGCTTGGGGTCTGGAAGGAGCAGACTTGGGCGGAGGGACTAAAGCGTCGAGCAAGGGCTAAGACTGGAAATGCTCCGGCGGCGGCGCTGCTTCTTGCGGAACACAAGAGAGCTCTTACGCAGCACGGGGAGCAATCTGCTGGGTGACTTGGAGAAAACTGAGAGAATCTGAGAGCAGGGCTCCTCAGGACTTGGTGTGTGGCACTAGGAGCTTGAGCAGGTAGCGAGAGAAAGCTAAGGGCAACAAGAGCGGAGGGAACTCCGGCGACGGGGGCATTCCTTTTATAGCTGCTGGGGTAGAGGAACGGAAACGGCGCGGGGAGAGCGAAGGGGAGCGGTGCGAAGGCCGGGGAGAAGCAATGGAGTGCTCTGCCGTGGCGGCGATTGAGCAAAGACGGCGGTGCTGCAGAACTCCGGGGGTGACGCCAGCGATCATTGCGTTCTGCCGTCAGGGCAGCGTAGGGGCGGGTAGACTGGTGGTTGGGATTTGGCGGAGAGCGGGCGTCATCGTGCGGAAGAGGTGATAGAAGCGACCGGTTAAACGGCGCTAGAATCGAGGGCGCATAGAGGAGAAGACAGGCGGACGCGGGCGCGGGGGAGAGCGCGGAACAATAGATTGTCGGGCGGCTTCTGACAGAGCGGGGAAAGGAACTGTCGCGGCCGCGGTCGGGGTTGGCGGTGGAGGAATCGTCGTGTAGCGACGACCGGGCGGCGCAACTGTGGCTGAAGGGACGGAAAAGACGGGCGACATCGGTCTCCGGGGCCGGGATCTAGTAGCGTGATGATGGGCGCGGGAGGCGAGGCTCTGCAGAAAGGGGTGCAGAGGGCTTCCGCTGCCATTGGGGGAAAAGGGGCGCGGGAACCCACTCTGCTGCTTGCCTGAGACAAAACTGAGCGGTGGCGTCGGAGAAAACGAGCCACGCGGCAAGGAAACTCTGGGGGCGGCCATGCAACTCGAGTGCGGCTGTCGCGGGGGATCTGGAAAAGATCTCGCGGGTCCACCTGTGGATAGATCTGATGGGGGAGGGAGATCAGCAGGATCCGACGGGGGCTGAGCTCGCCGGGGTCGGAAGAGGGGCGAAGGAGGAAGGGGTCAGATCTCAGGGGTCGGGACCGACGGAAAACTGGGCACTTAGGCGCGGTCAAGCCAAACAGCTGACTAAGGTTAAGGGTTGGGATTAAGCCTAACTGGGACGGCTTAGGGTCGGTCGTTACAGCCTACCCCCCTTAAAAGAATCTCATCCCGAGATTCAGAGATCAAAAGGGTGTGCTGTTCTTACCTCCTTGATGGGATAGAAAACCTGGAAAACGCTTGTTCAGATATTCGTCCGTTTCCCATGTTGCTTCGTCTTCGGTGTGGTTTCTCCAAAGGATCTTGTACATCCTTACCACTTGGCGTCGGGTGTGCCTTTTCTTTTGGTCAAGAACTCGATCTGGGTACTCGGCGTAGGTCAGGTCGGGCTCTACTTGGAGTTGTGCTTGCTCTAAGATCTCTGTTGGAACTCGGACACATTTCTTCAGTTGAGACACATGAAAAACATCATGTATTGCCGACAGCTGCTCTGGGAGTTGGATCCGGTAAGCAACGGGTCCACATATCTCCACAACCTCATAAGGGCCAACATAGCGGGGCGCTAACTTGCCTTTTATTCCAAATCGTTGCACTCCTTTGGTCGGGGAGACTCGAAGATACACATGATCACCAAGGTCGAACTGCAGGGGTCTTCTCCGCTGGTCGGAGTAACTCTTTTGTCGAGATTGGGCAGCCTTGAGATTCGCTTGAATTACCTTCACTTGCTCTTCGGCTTCTGCCACTAAGTCAGGGCCATAGACCTGTCTTTCTCCTGCCATACAGGGCCTCAAATGGTGCCATCTTCAAACTGGCCTGATAGCTGTTATTGTAGGAGAATTCTGCTAAGGGCAGACACTTGTCCCAGTTCTTGTCATAGTGGATAACACAGGCTCTTAACATATCTTCAAGAATCTAGTTGACTCTCTCGGTTTGGCCATCGGTCTGAGGATGATATGACGAGCTTCGGATGAGCTTGGTGCCCATAGATGCTTGTAGTTGTTCCCAAAAACGTGCCACAAACTGAACTCCTCTATCTGAGACGATAGTCTTGGGTACACCATGTAAGGAAACGATACGGTCAAGGTACAACTCTGCATATTGCTTGACTGTGTAGGTGGTACGAACAGGTAGGAAGTGTGCCGTCTTGGTCAGACGATCCACGATAACCCAGATGGAATCATACCGTTGAGTTGTAAGGGGTAATCCAACTATGAAGTCCATGTTGATGTCTTCCCATTTCCAAGAGGGAATAGGTAGCGGCTGCAAGGTTCCTGCTACCTTCAAATGACTGGCCTTGACACGTTGACATGTGTCACATTCTGAAACATAACGAGCTATCTCTGGTTTCATTCCACTCCACCAAAAGGTTTGACGAAGATCATGGTACATCTTATTGCTGCCAGGATGGATCGAGAACTTGGAGAGATGAGCTTCATCCAGGATTTGCCTTCTTAACTCGGGGTCGGCGGGCACTACTAGTCGGTTTCCATAATACACACCTCCCGTTTCGTCCTAACGGAATTGCTTATATCCTTCCTCCTTTGCTGAGATCTTGCTGATGATCCGTTTTACACCCTTATCCTCCACTTGTGCTGACCGAATTTGGTCCTCCAAAACTGAGTTAAGGATGATGTGACCAAGGGTTCCACGAGGAATAATCTCCAAACTTAGTTTTCCCATTTCGTGACACAGGGTTTTGGTGAAGGCTGCTGACAGCAAGCAGTTGCAATGGGGTTTGCGACTGAGGGCATCGGCTACCACATTGGCCTTGCCAAGATGATAGTGCACTTCCAACTCATAATCCTTTAGCAACTCTAGCCATCTTCTCTGACGCATGTTGAGGTCGGCTTGAGTGAAGATGTACTTGAGGCTCTTGTGGTCGGTGTAGATGTTGCAGTGAGCTCCCATTAGGTAGTGCCTCCATATCTTTAAGGCATGTATCACTGCTGCCAACTCAAGGTCATGTGTCGGGTAGTTTAGCTCATGAGGTCGTAACGCTCGTGAGGCATAGGCAATGACTCGGCTGTCTTGCATAAGAACACATCCGAGTCCAGTGCCAGAGGCGTCACAGTATACGTCATATAGCCTAGAGGGGTTGGGTTGAGCCAAAACTGGGGCGGTGGTTAGCAAGTGCTTCAGAGTCTTGAAGGGTTCTTCACACTTGACGTTCCACACAAACTTGGCCTCTTTCTTTAGCAACTCGGTCATCGGCTTAGCTATCTTGGAGAAATCCGGTATAAAACGCCGATAGTAACCTGCAAGTCCAAGGAAACTCCTGATCTGGTGTACGGAGGTAGGAGACTTCCATTCCACGACTTCTTGTACCTTGCTGGGATCCACGGCGATACCGTTCTTAGAGATAGTGTGTCCCAAAAACTTGACACTATCTAACCAAAACTCACACTTGGAGAACTTGGCATAAAGCTGGTGATCTCTCAGACGTTGGAGAACTATATGAAGATGGTTGGCATGCTCTTTTTCGTCCTTCGAGTACACTAGGATATCATCAATGAACACCACTACAAACTTATCCAGTTCGGGCATAAACACCGAGTTCATAAGATACATGAAATAGGCGGGTGCATTGGTGAGTCCAAAGGACATGACTAGGTATTCGTACAGTCCATATCTGGTAGAGAAGGCTGTCTTGGGTATGTCACAAGGTCGAATCTTGATTTGGTGATAACCGGAACGAAGATCGATCTTGGAGAACACTTTGGCTCCGGCTAACTGATCGAACAAGACATCAATGCGTGGCAGCGGGTACTTATTCTTGACTGTTACCGCATTGAGGGGTCGGTAATCCACACACATCCGTAAACTGCCGTCTTTCTTCTTCACAAACAGGGCGGGGCAACCCCAAGATGATGTACTGGGTCGAATGAAACCTTTTTCCAACAGATCATGCAATTGGGCCTTCAACACGGCTAACTCAGCGGGTGGCATCCGATAGGGTCTCTTAGATATCGGGGCTGTGCCAGGAATCAACTCTATGGAAAACTCCACTTCTCTATCAGGTGGCATACCCGGTAAATCTTCTGGAAACACATCAGGGTACTCACAGATAATAGGGAGGTCTTCTAGACGGGCTCCCAAGAGAGGGTAAGCACAAGGAGTCGAAGACTCAGGATGGGTTAAAGATAGGGTAGAACTGCCATGAGAGGGCGAGCTGATGTAAAGAGATCGGGCTGAGGTATCTAGAACAACATGATGTCGGGCCATCCAGTCCATACCAAGGATGACATCTATGCCTTTCAGGTCAAGGATGACAAGGTTTTCCTTGAAGAGGGTGGGGCCTAGCTAGAGAGGTACAAGAATAACGACCTAATCCGACGTTATCCTTCCTCCAGGAGTGGCGATCACATAGGGTTCCTTAGTGTGACCGACACCTAACCCACATCTCTCCCTTGCCTTATTCCCGATAAAGCTATGAGAGGCTCCCGAATCAAACAACACAACAACAGTTTGATTTAAAACCAGGAAAGTACTCGTCATTACTGACGCACCTTCGGGAAGTTCGGTCAAGCTGGTGTAGTTGAGTCGGCCTTGTCGGACTTGCACCTTGGGCCTTCTTCCTCTGGCTGCCATGGGGTTCTGGCCTTGCTGCTGATTCTTGTTCCTGGGGCAGTCCTTTGCAAAATGTCCTTCATTGCCGCAGGTAAAACACCGATTACTGGCTGTCGGGCGAAGTGGCGTTGGCAGGGTCGGCCGGGGTACTTGCGGTTGGAAGCCTGGAAAACGAGGCGTTGTCGCCGGCGGGGGTCGGGGCGATCCATCTCCCTGACTGCTGGGGTCGGCCAGGGGCTTGTGGAGGAACCATCTGGAATCTCCGAGTCGGTGGACTCGGAAATGCCACAGAGGCCTTCCGCTTCTGGTCGGCCTTGAGGGCTTGCATGCAGTCCTCCTGAGAGATGGCCAGGTTGACCAACTTGTTGTAGGTGTCCACCCTGATGGGGTTCAACCTATCCCTGAGCTCCAAGCTCAGTCCTCGGCGGAATCTGTCCCGCTTCTTCTCGTCTGTGTCCGCATGATAACCAGCATAACGGCATAGGTCATTGAAAGCTTGGGCGTAATGCAGCACATCCTGAGTTCCTTGAGTGAGGGCAAGAAACTCGTTGAGCTTACACTCCAGGAGACCTTCGGGAATGTGATGCGCTCTGAACGCCGTCTTGAACTCGTTCCAGCTGACCACGTGGCCAGCAGGCAGCATGGCATGGTAGTGGTCCCACCAAAGCCGTGCGGACCCACGCAGCTGCTGAGCTGCAAACCGTGCCTTGTTGTTGTCGGGGCATGGAGCGGTAAGGAGCTCGAACTTGGATTCGATCGTACGAACCCATGCATCAGCGTCGAGCGGCTCTTGTGTCTTTTGGAACAGCGGGGGCTGCGTCCCCAGAAAATCCTCATACCGCGCGATATGCGGCTGCTGCTGTGCTCTTCCACCATGTGGCTGCTGGTGTTGTCCTTGCACCAAATGCCTTAGCAGCTCGGTTTGAGTTGCTAGGATTGCCTCCAATGGCGACGGGGGCGGGGGCGGGGGAAGATCCTGTCGCTGATCACTACCACTGGGCATAGATCCGGACCTCGTGCAGTGCGCCATCTGCAAGAGTTAACGCCCCATTAATTCTCATAACCTTAGGTGCACTCCAACAAATGGGACGTATGAATTAAATTCCTTAATGCGACTCTTGCCAATGGTGCATCACACGTCCTCCTAGAGAAAGCACATTCCTCCCGTTCTCGGCATAGGTAACCTCTATTGGACTTGGTACTCCATTTCAGGCACACATGCCACACACAGACTCCTAGGATCTGGTCCACGCAAACCAAAGGGTCGGACACAGTCCATACTTGAAAGGGTCGGACGAGGCGGAGACTGCCTCAAGGGTCGGCGCACTCTGGCTCGCAAACTAGGGTTGGCCAACTAAACAGGCTCCCCGAAAACATAGGGTTACGGCACAACTTACTCGACCCAGCATCCACACCATACGAAAAGGAGAAAACTATGCACCGGGGTTAACTTTATACACTCGATGTTTCATCACAGGAAGTACTCAACTCAAGGCTAACCTATTACAGGTTTTCCAAAAACTAGGCTGCCGAGGAGTACAACAAAAGAAAGAAGGTTCCCTGAGAACCCTTAAGCTACCACTGGACACTATGAGTCAGAGAAGGGGTGCCATCTTCTTCTATGTCCATGCTGGACGCTCCCTCATCTTCCTCAGGGTCCTCCTGAGCTTCGAGCTGCATGTTAAGAGCATGCATATCCTCGAGCTCGGCTTGGTGCTCCTCCAGGTGGGCATTGGCGACTGCTAGCTCCATTTCTACCTCCATCTTTTCCTCCGAGAGTTCTATCATGCCGTCCACGAGGTCGGCGACTTCTCCTTCTAACTCGGAGATCCTATCTTGCATATCGTGGATCTGGATACCACGTTGGATCAGCTGGTAGGTTTGGCCTACCAGGTCTCTTCTTGCTGCCTGGAGGTAACCGTAGGTATCGGCAGCCGTACAGGCAAAGAGAGTCATAGCTCTTCCCTGGAGCTCTATCAACCTGTAGAGGGCAGCCATGCAACGGACATAGGTGGAGATGGTGACCATAGCACAGGTGGTGGCCAACACCTCGAGGTTTCCGACGTGGTCAAGCCAGGCCGGGTCCAGCCGACTCCTGACGGGGAAAAGACCGATCGGGTCCAGCGTGATCTCCACAGGGTGCAACTGACAGAACTGGGTGAGCAACTGAAGGGCAGCAGACTCCCATGTATCTTCCAGAGAAAGACCATAGGCTATTATGCCCAGGGAGGGCCAGTCGGGCCGCACAAGGGGAGGTGGTACCAACGCTTGCACCTGGCACGTCTGAATGCCCTGTTCCATATACAACCGCCCGGCATACAATGGCGGGGACTGATACCCAAACCATTTCAGCGTATCCCACAATATCGCGGGAAACCCCTCGAAATGCAGGCACGTTGACTGGAAGGTACCGTCTGCTCCAAAAACAACATGTCCGGGAACAGCCATCTGGAACCAAGAAAACCGAAACACGTGAGATGGATCCAAGGATCAGGGGCCGGATAGAAAAGCAGACGGGTTTCACCAAGAGCAACTAAGAGAAACTAGAAATCCTTAAATCAAAAGAACTCCTTCGGATAGGGTTGCTGCTGAGAAAAGGGACCGTATGACGCATGCACGGCCTACCGTACTCTTAACCAAAACAACTGCCCAAACTTTGGGCCTTACGCGGTCAGCGCCGGTGACAAGGCAACCATACGTCTCTCCCTATAATAACTAGCCGGTTCTAGCAACGTCTTAACGAGCGCGGTTAGCAACCTGCAGAAGAACACCACACACGAACCTTTCGTGCCAGCACCCACGAAAGCGTTCCCAAACATTACCGCTCACTATAGGAATGGCACCCATGCGTTTAAGGCTGCATGGACAGCACTCAACCGTGGAAATAGGTTCTTTCCAAATAGAACCGTATAACCCTTCGCATACTCGTGATGCGGGATCGGCACACGTATGATAGACGTGGCGAAACAACCGTGCCGATAGGCTCGTTGGAATCGATCCGTACCAACCTTCGTATGGAACACATACGGAACCTGCGCACGTGTAATAGACGTGGGCGAAAACAACCGCGAAGATAGGGTCCTTTGAATGGAGCTCCCTATCAACCCTCGCATACTCGCGATGCGGAACTCGGCACACGTATGATAGACGTGGCGAAGTGCTGGAGGGGTTAGCAACATAACCAGATACTTATTAGTCACTTAAAACAACCCCAAAATCCCCTAGGGCCTCTCGCACTAAGTCATCCTTAACGACCGTACGAGATTTTCAAAAGTTTCTTGCAACTTTTATCCCTTCAAAGAAGTGTTTCGGGCTTATTGTGTTCTCCGAATGCTAAACACGAGCTCTGATACCAGCTGTGGCGGAACCACCTCGGATTAGCTTGATTAAGCAGAGTTTAGCCGCCTAACATGCGACACTCCTGCCTAACTCGAGCTAACACGAAGCGCCGTCGGATTTCCTCCGATTTAACCACTTAAACAGGATCGAGTTCAGCAAACCCACACGAGGTGAGTGGTTACAGAGAATACAACAAGTCCACTGAGTTAAACAAGTTTTACTCAATTAGTTCGGCCATAAAATCCAACATCAGAGTTTTACAAAGTTCAAAAGAACGACAGAGAAAACACTAGCGGAAGACTTCGTCGGGGTCGGATGTCCAGGTGAGGCCAGCCAGAACATCACTGAGTCCTCTCCTCGCCGTCCGAGGAGGGGTCCCACTCGACCGTCCAGCCTGGCGGGAGCTGGGGTGGCCAAGCACCAACCAGAGAGGGGTCGGACGCAGCAACTTCACCTGAAAACAGAAGCCACAACAAGGCTGAGCTACTAAGCTCAACAAGACTTAACCGATAGGAGTAAGGACTACTCCTCCTACTAGACATGCAAGGCTTCTTGGCCGAGGGCTTTGTTTGCCAAAAGCACTAAGTACAACCTATTTTCAAGTTTTAGCTCCGGTTCTAAGTTGATTAACCGGTCTAGGTTTTGCAAACTGTTCTAAGCAATCATGGAGCCAAACAAGAGGGGTAGATATAACAAACAACATTGCCATCATCAGATTCCTCATTTACTCAGGGTGACATAGCGATCAAGCAATCTCAAACTGTGAGAGGCAGACGAATCGATTCGAGTTCTTTAACCATGCATGGTGAACCTAGCCTCACGACATCCGCGCACTCGGAGGTCGCTTCCTGTGTCGGCCTTCCCCATCAATCCCCTAACCCGTGTCAGGCCCATTTCCTTTGGTGCAAGGTTCCATAGACTCGGCCTCTGCCGTCCTGTGACCACACATTGCCACCACGTGCGACAACCAGCAGGGGAAACTCCGTTCCAAGAACAATGGGGCGACCGCTCACGTCTAGGTTCAATCCGGTACTAGGCTTCCTCATCCCATACTAAGTATGAGGCTAGTACTTTCAAACACTTGATCACGAACACCACCGCTGTCGGGCCTTAGCAGATTTCATAGACAGACGGGGCTAACATCCATCCACCAAAGAGTTACCCAAAACCCTGCCCCGTCCATCGTCCTTATAGTTATAACAGGAGAGTAAACATGCAACTCCTATAACTCGCGAGTGATAGGAAATCACTCGGCTTTTACCGTTTTCCTAGTTAAGCAATGCAGCTACTCGGTCCAACAGCTAGTGCTCAGATCACTAGGATAACTATGTTATGCATCTAGGGTTTCACCCAACTCCTATATGTAAATGCACAAGCATGTTACCGAAGGCATGCGTAAGTCTGGTAAAACACATAGGATTTTCATGCAACTGGGGCTTGCCTTCAAGCAAGGAGGACGGAAACTGCTCGGCTCCGGGAGCGACTTCAACTTCGGAGGGCAGGAGCTCGGCTACAGCTTCTTCTTCGGGCGTCGGGTGAAGCTCGTAGAAACCGTCGGCGAGGTGTAGCTCTACACGAATGCAATGCAAGGGTTAGCTTAGATAGTTAGTTCAACAGCAACACTGGCTCGCCTGAGCCCAGAAACTCGCGACAAGGAGCAGGGGGCGATGGTGGTTCGAGAGCTGATGTTAACCAAAAGGTAAGGGTGGGAAAAGAACTAGTGGTCTGATCCTTGAACTAGAGGACGTGAGAAACCCGGGGTCCTTAGACGCAAGCGCTGAAGGTTTCCCAAGTTTTACACATACACCCTCGAGTTGAAGAAAAAGATCACAGCCAAGCCCTCGGGCGAGGCGGATAAGGGTCGGCAGAACAGACGGGGTCGGACGAGATGGAACTGGGGTCGGGCGGATAGGAGGGGTCGGGCGAGGCGGACTGGGGGTCGGCAACTCACCTTCTTCCTGAAAGGAAAGCTTGGGGTCGGGAAGGAGAAGACTTGGGCGGAGGGACTAAAGCTTCGAGCAAGGGCTAAGACTGGAAATGCTCTGGCGGTGGCGCTGCTTCTTGCGAAACACAAGAGAGCTCTTACGCAGCACGGGGAGCAATCTGCTGGGTGACTTGGAGAAAATTGAGAGAATCTGAGAGCAGGGCTCCTCAGGACTTGGTGTGTGGCGCTAGGAGCTTGAGCAGGTAGCGAGAGAAAGCTAAGGGGAACAAGAGCGGAGGGAACTCCGGCGACGGGGGCATTCCTTTTATAGCTGCTGGGGTAGAGGAACGGAAACGGCGCGGGAAGAGAGAAGTGGAGCGGCGCGAAGGCCGGGGAGAAGCAATGGAGTGCTCTGCCGTGGCGGCGATTGAGCAAAGAGGGCGGTGCTGCAGAACTCCGGGGGTGACGCCAGCGATCATTGCGTTCTGCCGTCAGGGCAGCGTAGGGGCGGGTAGGCTGGTGGTTGGGATTTGGCGGAGCGCGGGCGTCGTCGTGCGGAAGAGGTGATAGAAGCGACTGGTTAAACGGCGCTAGAATCGAGGGCGCACAGAGGAGAAGACAGGCGGACGCGGGCGCGGGGGAGAGCGCGGAACAACGTCGGGCGGCTTCTGATAGAGTGGGGAAAGGAACTGTCGCGGCCGCGGTCGGGGTTGGCGGTGGAGGAATCGTCGTGTAGCGACGACCGGGCGGCGCAACTGTGGCTGAAGGGACGGAAAAGACGGGCGACATCGGTCTCCGGGGCCGGGATCTGGTAGCGTGATGATGGGCGCGAGAGGCGAGGCTCTGCAGAAAGGGGTGCAGAGGGCTTCCGCTGCCATTGGGTGAAAAGGGGCGCGGGAACCCACTCTGCTGCTTGCCTGAGACAAAACTGAGCGGTGGCGTCGGAGAAAACGAGCCACGCGGCAAGGAAACTCTGGGGGCGGCCATGCAACTCGAGTGCGGCTGTCGCGGGGGATCTGGAAAAGATCTCGCGGGTCCACCTGTGGATAGATCTGATGGGGGAGGGAGATCAGCAGGATCCGACGGGGGCTGAGCTCGCCGGGGTCGGAAGAGGGGCGAAGCAGGAAGGGGTCGGATCTCAGGGGTCGGGACCGACGGAAAACTGGGCACTTAGGCGCGGTCAAGCCAAACAGCTGACTAAGGTTAAGGGCTGGGATTAAGCCTAACTGGGAAGGCTTAGGGTCGGTCGTTACACTACACTAGCGCAATTCAAAAAAATTCTACCGCGTATAACCAGGAAGAACTGCCGTATAAGGATCACGGGATTACCACTCGACGCACTACTGGTGCGGAAGATGTAGATATGCGTCGATGCAGTGAATACGATCACGTAGTCGTACGTAGTCGATCAACGTAGTCGTACGTAGTCGATCACGCCCAGCAGCTCCTCAGCAGCTCGTCCACGTGCAGCAAGTTCGCCTCCGGTACCGCGGCTCGTCGTCGGCTCGTCGGCGGCTCGTCGTCGGCTCGTCCAAGTGCTGCAGGCGCAACACCTCCAAGGTATCCACACGTGCAGGGAGGAAGCGTCGCAAGCCGGACTGCTAGATCCGCGAGTTGCAACAGGCGAGGGCGTGGGAGGCGCGGCAGGTGTGTTTTGCCAAAAAGGTGTGTACCCTAGGGCGCCCCCACCCCTCTATTTATAGAGGTTCCTGACGGGCCTCTGGATCCGAGGCCCATTAGTACTTCTAAACCTAATCCAACTCGGATCAGATCCGAATTGGGCTTCCAGCCCCTTAAGTGTGTGACCCTATGGGTTCGGATACGCATAGACATGGCCCGAGTACTCCTACTTGGCCCAATAGTCGGTAGCGGCCTCTAGCAAGACGTGCCAACTCCTATACGTACACGAAGATCATATCAGACGAACCATCACAACATAATATACATGCTATTCCCTTTGCCTCACGATATTTGGTCTAGCTTCAAGCCGACCGCTCTTTCTCGATCCTGTGATTCGGAATCCCTTTGTAGGTTAACTCTTAACCGTACGTAGCATGGCCATGCATTTTCGGATCCGATCACTCGAGCGGCCCAGAGATATCACTCTCAATCAGAGAGGGGCAAATCCCATCTTGATTGACCATGTCTCCTAGCATGCTTCTTGACAAACCCGAAAACTACCTTTATAACTACCCTGTTACGGCGTAGCGTTTGATAGCCCCTAAGTAGGTCGATCCACATCTAGAATACATGCGACAATCTCAGGTCTAAGGACAAAGCGTATATGTTGTTTTAAAGAGAGAACTACTTCTCGTGTTGGGTCAGTCCTAGCACATGTCTCCACATGTGTCCACATTATTAGTTCAACATCTCCATGTCCATGACTTGTGAAACATAGTCATCAACTAATACATGTGCTAGTCTAATATTCATGTGTGTCCTCACATGAACTCCGACTAGGGACAACTTTAGAATAACCATACAAGTAAAGAGTTTCACATACAATTCACATAATTGCAAATCAATTCAAGTAGCCTTCAATGGATATTCAATGAACACAACATACAAATCATGGATACAAATGGAATATCATCATCTCTATGATTGCCTCTAGGGCATACCTCCAACAGACTTAACCCTGGTAAAGGATTTATGTCATCAACTGTCTATAAGCACGCACAACTTAAACTTATTCATTTCTCAACTCACCAGGAGTTCCCTGAGTAACACTATGGTCACTATGCAGGGTATTGTAAGCTCTGTCATACTCCGCACTCACGTTTCCTCTGAGTTTTTCAATGCCATCTGTGAAGTCCATTAGGTGAGGTCCTGTTTCCATCTCATATTCTCCTTCAGTCTGCAAATTCAATCACTCATCAGGAAAAAAGCTAATAATAGTAATGACGATTGGCTCATAGGGAAAGGGTGTTATTTTTTGAGAAAATAAAGAGTCTAGAATAACCTGAGGTGGAAATTCATGAGGTGTCGAGTTTCTAGGCTGTTTTTCTTGTGATGATGATGGCTGCCCTGCTTTAAGAAAGTAATAAACAGTAAAGGTTTTAAATAAGCATTTAGCATGTTAATAGTACAATTTCTTCAAGTGAGACAATTATAAATTATGAAGTGAGCACAGACCTGAAGATGAAGCTTTTGCATAGTTGACTGCACTGCATTCCTTCCAGAGCTGCACAAGTGGCTTAGGATAATATAATTCTGAGGATGACTTGTCCAAGTAAGACATTAGAGCAACCAGGGGCATGTCCATGAGATCGCTTATCTTGGTTGATCGAATAAAATCAAAATTCTGCAAGTATGATAAACATCATTTTTCTTAATTAGAATGCACGGCATAGAAATTTCCAGGAAAACAGGTTAATCAAACCAAACTTACGCTGTTAACTTTACGCCTTTTTGAGACAAGGCTAGATGCGTCCTTGAGCCATGTCTGATATATGTTTCCTAGAATCATAATCTGGTTATTGTCCATAATCACTTGGTCGAGTTTCCTACGTGCTTTCTGCTGCGATGCTTTAGGTGGTTGCTGTTGCTGTGCCAGAAAAAGTGCTAGCTCAGGTAAAAAAGAACAAACTAAACAATCAAACCCATTTTGCATCTATATATTATACCCTAGATGTAATCAGGCTTCATGGATCATATTTTCCTTCATCTTTTGTTCCTCTTGCTCCTCTAACTTATAGGATTTGTGTTTCCCCTCCTTCACTCCTTTGCGGTCTTGTTGATGAGGGACTTGTGGATGTGGGGGATGACGCCACCGCCAGCAATGGTCCCCTTGATGAGCATATTCAGCTCCTCGTCCCCGCGGATGGCGAGCTGGAATGGAGATTTAGTTATCGTACTCAAAATTTGAAGAGTCAAACTTGGCCCAAAATAACACATGTAACTTATTAAAGAACAAAATGCTTCTAAGGAGAGCACCACAAAATACTGCAGAAAGGGGATCAGGATCATGAATCTTGACTGCATTAACATTATATCATGAGATAAATAGAAATCCTTCCGGTCTACAAGCTCACGCCAATGCCACTCTTGGCTGTCCCATAGGCTCCACGCCCCCATCCACCGCATGCTCCACACCCAGCCTCAACCCCGCGCGCCGCCGCGGCAACTCCACGCCGAGGCCGAGGCTGTCGCCGCCGCCGTCCCTTCCGCGCCTCCGTCATCCACCTCCGCCTTGAGCACATCTCCACAACCTTCTGTGCCGCGACAACGGCTTCCCCCGAAGATTTTGCCAAATCCATCACTTATTCCAATCCCTCACTTTGTCGTTCCTCGGGTGACATTACCCATATCTGCATCCTAGGTTTTAAGCCTGCAATTTCGGTTGTAAATTGGTGAGGTGGGATTATACCTGGGTGGGTCGTCGTTCTCCTCCGTTCTACTCACTGGACTGGGGCGGAGCGGAGATTTCTCATCTGGACTTGGACTGCTTCTATGTAAGCGACCCTACCTCGGCTTGGGCCTCGGCATGGGTGCCCCATGTCGCCCATCCAGTCCGCCGCCACCGGCGCAGACCAGGTCGGCGAGGGGGCGGTCGTGCCGCACGAGGACCAGGTCGGCGAGGGGGCGGTTGTGCCGCACGAGGATGGTGTTGAAGGCGGGAGGAGGGCGGCGGAGGTGGGAGGAGGGCGGCGAAGGGAGGGCGGGGGATGACGAACCAAGGCCCTGACGGTGGTGACCGTCCCCATCTGAAAGGAGAGGCTTTTTCTCATTTAACCCCTCTCTTCCCTTCTTTTTCCACCCGAGTTCCCCTCTCTTCAAAATTGGACTGCAGGTTGATTACTGGAAACTTGAGGGGTTTTTTCAAAAAATGACCATGATGGTTGAAGGATTGAAAGAAACATCCTCTGTTTAATATTAGGTATAGATTACTTCAGCATTGACTCATCACCGGCACACATTAAGGCCTGGTTTGGTTCCTCTGACTTATTTTTAGCATCTGTCACATCGAATGTTTAGATACTAATTAGGAGTATTAAACGTAGACTATTTACAAAACCCATCACATAACTGGAGGCTAAACAGCGAGACGAATCTATTAAGCCTAATTAGTCTATGATCGACAATGTGTTGCTACAGTAAACATTTGCTAATGATGGATTAATTAGGCTTAATAGATTCGTCTCGCCGTTTAGCCTCCACTTATGTAATGGGTTTTGTAAATAGTCTACGTTTAATACCCCGAATTAGTGTCTAAACATTCGATGTGACACGTGCTTAAAAATAAGCAAAGGAACCAAACAGGCCCTAAGTAACGATCAAACCCTGATTTAGCAACTTTGTAGTTGCAAGCAGACAACCAAATTCTTTTATTTAAATGAAACAGACTTGGTGCCCATTGGTATACACTGTAGATGTCAAGAAAACGAGAATGAAAGAAGACAGATGACTCATTAAATGAAACAGACTTGGTGCCCTTTGGTATACACTGTAGATGTCAAGAAAACGAGAATGAAAGAAGATAGAATTAAGAAATGGTGAGTCCTAGAAGATATCACAATGCCATATGAAGAGCTGATAAAAGGTGGAAACAATGAACAGTAGCACTCAAGAATTAAGAAATGGTGAGTCCTAGAGGATATCACAATGCCATATGAAGTAGAGCTGATAAAAGGTGGAAAACACATAGATGCTATAACTATAGGATGTTTGCTATAATTCTTAGGCATTCTTATTAGTAGACACTACTTTAAACAAATATTTGCAAGAATGCTAACCCAGATACCTTGGTAGTCGGGCTCATCAAAACCTTTGACTAGTGCATCAAAAACTTGATCATGGTATGAATTATGATGTATTTCGAAGTAATATTCTTTGACCAGTTACTGGAGTAAAAGACACGCAAGACTGGAGCTTTGGATAGTATTCAAGGCCACAGCTGTAGTAAGCTTCTGCCCATGATTGATCAAACACAAACTCTCCCCTAGAATGGCTGCAAGTTCACAATGTTGTCGCTCAACCAATGAACAAGATGAAAGGAGCACATATTACATGGCTAAGTAGGAAAACAGGAGATGATATTCTGTTAATGATGTCAAACCTTTTAAGGTAAAGCGGAACAACACCTAGAATATGTCCATTCTCGTCCCGTGCAATGCAACAACATGGAAAGGTAACCAGCCAGTTTCCTGAAATCAGTAGAGGAGACCAAGGACCCAAGGAAGACAATAAGATAACAGTGTGTACATCCATGCATATTGGTACTGAATAAAAGTTAGAGCTAATCTTTGTTCAATCTACGGGAGTAATTTTCACAAAGAAAGCAACTGTGCAATTAAGAATCACACACAAAGAAAGAAACACAATCATGATGGGTCAGGCTAAGCACATAGAAAAAGGAACTCCCTGGTCATCGGTAATTCATAACTGGTGATGTTTCAATATGCCTGGTGATGTTGCAGACAAATCTTGTTTGTAGTTCTGTTATCAATTAAACACAGCAAATTTATCGTCAAAACCATGTGTTCAACATTACACATGCTTATAATGGAGCTTGAGCACTTAACAGTTAAAACTAGTGTTCACCTAAACACTAAAGTCGGTCACCTATCATTTAGTTATTATTCGGGCTAAACGACCAATTAAACGGTTAAACGGCCGGGCTAAGCGGCTGTGGAGGCAGTAGGTGAACAGTGATTAAAACTGAAATGTCTTTGTATGATCCGACAAGAATACATGGTGATTTATGTGCTTACCTTTACTGCAGAACCTGATTCTTCTAAGCTTGAGAGGAATGCATAAGTAAGGAAAGAGTTAAAGTTTTCAGGATCATCTGGATCACACGCACAGGCATCCCCAATCCGAAGCAGGAATGTCCATGATAGAAGCAGCAGAAATAGACACCTCGCGTGGTTTTATGCACCTACCTGAAACGAACGAGTGATTAAGGAAATCACGAATTAGGTGCATAGGTCCTGGAAAAGGAGTTCACTCAAGAAACACAATACACCTCTGAGGCTGACCCTGAGAGCGTATATGATTCAGCAGGAGGAATCAGTTCACGTGTTGTCGTGTCTCCCCTAAGCCACCCAAAAAGTGCATTGACCTTTAAACGTGGCGCCAAGTTTCGGAAGCCAACTTTTGAAGGTGGATGTCATGTCCCTGCAAATGATCGTCGCCAGAGTGAACAAACTTAGTTTTGAGAACAAAATTCTGTAGCAGGATGAACAAACATTATACAGAACAGAATTATAGGTAAACAAAGGAAACTAAACAGATGCCCGAATGGGCGTAAACCACATGGCCACTTTAGACCAAACTTATTCCAGAACAGCCCAGGCAGTTTGCAGCGTTGAATTAATTAATGTTACATGTGCAAAAGACTCAGACAAGCAACTTGTAGTGTTTGTGCGATATATCCATTTCTCTCTTGCTTAATGAAGCACCCAAACAAAGTACCATTATTATCTAACAGGATCAGTATATGCTATACGTGGAAATCATGATTTCTGCGTATAGCATATACTGACAATCCAAACCATCAATCTGCTCCTTGTGTACAAATCGATCATCCAAACGATTGTGTCCACGTCGGCCTCCAAATCTAACACCCACTCAACACTCCACCGTAATGTTTCGTGTCAATCAGAACCAGATAAGATAATCCATGGTTAAACGGGTTCCCCGAAAAACTCCCAGCGCTCTCAGAAGAATATGGCAGCTTCGGAACGAGGTACGGCGTTGAAACCCTACTAACCGCATCGCTGCGCGTGGATTCAATGGAGTTTCCACCAGCGGAATTACATCGCTAAATTACACCCGGGGAGGAGAGGGGAGGAGCACAGAGCACTCACGCGGCGGCGGTAGCGAGGGCCGGAGGCAAGGACGGTGGCGGAAGGGTGCCGCGTCGCCGCCGGCGGCGGCCATCGTTTCGCTCCGGGCGCCGAGGGGCGAGGAGACACGCGGGCTTAGGGAAAGAGCGGCGCGATGCTGATGCCTGGGTCCCGCGAGCCAACTACGCGATGCGTTCCACGTCAAGTACGTACCTTGCAAGAAAAATTCTCGCGCTTCGCAGTCTTGGGACATTGCAGCATGTTATTACAAGGCCATTTTTACAACTGAATCATGTATCACAAGTCGTCGGTGTCCGGTGAGCCAGTTTTATGTTTTTCTTAGCTTTTGCGTTGACCGAGTTTCTGCTTCTTTCTTTTTTGCCTTGACCGAGAAAAGGAGAAACAACTGATTTTATTTTATTTTATTTTTTGCATGTGGAATGAATGCGGGAGTGGGCTGTGCCCGTTTTTCATTAAGCAGGAAGCAAACAGAGTTTACAAAGCAGTGACACTTCGTGCTTGACAAAAACGATTACAAGGCGCAAGCGCATTTGTCAAACCGAGGAAGCACACGAAACAGATCGAATACAAAAAATGTACTATATATACGGCCAACAGCTTGTGCGACTAGAACGCTGTGTTGGAGGCTGGCTGGTTAAGCTTCTGAAGCCTGCATCCATCCACTCCTCGCCACTCCTGAGTATCCATCCCCCTGGCGACAGCAACCGGCTGACTTGCCGATGCTCTGAAAATCCGGCCGTTCCTCTCTTTCCGACGGACCACGCGACTAAAGAGTTTCCAGCGGGATTCTCACTTATTTCCACCGATTCTCGCTTACGTGGTAAGCCGCTTCAGAAATTTGAACTACGAGAAGCGAAAAGTGAGAAGCGAGAAAATCTTCGCTTAGATTATAATCCAAGCGTGGCTAGGAGAAGCGTATACAAACAGGGCCGGATGTTTGATACTAGCAGCCTGTTCGCTTCAACTTATTAGTCGGCTTATCAGCCACCGAACAATATTTTTCTCTCACAACAAATCAGCCGTTTCAACTTTTCAGCCAGCTTATAAGTCCAGCCGAACAGGCCCTAGGTGCTAAACTTTAGCATAGTCACATCGGATGTTCAGATGCTAATTAGGAGGACTAAACATGAGCCGCCGCTCTGCCGTCCAGATACGGTTGTGTAACGCAATCCAGGAAAAAAAAATACTTGACCCGCGGCGGAGCTTTGGTTTTCCACAGCTCTTTGGCGGCTCTCAAATCAGTGGCGTCATGGAACAAAGCTCAGTAAGTGGAGGATGCCGAGTAGTTGCCATCGTTGGACCAGTTCCAAATAAATCTGTCCGGTTGCAGCTGCACGGTCTCGATCAAGTCCCAGACTCGAATGTAATCGACGATGACCTGCGTAGCAAGGGCGCCGGCAATGTCCCTGACCCAGCGGCGGTTGAGGATCGCCTCCCTGACGACGCGACGACGTCTGCCGGCCCTGGAGATGACGGTGAACAGCGTTGGCGCGAAACGGGAGAGAGGACCTACATCCGCCCAAGAATTGGTCTAGAAGAGTGCTGATGAGCCGTCCCCCAAAGCGACCGACAACGAAGAATGCAGCATGGCCGGCCGCGACCTTGGACGGCAATGCAGCCCATGCGCGCTCGATCCGGTTGTCACCTTTTGGCTTTTAAGCCATTCCCACCGAAGCCGCAATGCATATCCAAAGAAGTAAAGGGCTATGATCCCGAGACCACCATGGGCCGTCGGGCTGCATACAGCTGTCCACGCAATCTTGCAACCCCCAACTGACTCCATACGTTCATGCCTGTTGGAAAATTAGACAAATGCACGATTAATTTCTGAACTAGATTTATCATGATAAGAATAAAATCTAGCATGCAATTCTCTAACTCTCTCAGAAAATATGCTGAAATAACAGATCGGATCACGACGTACGTACTTTGCGGATGCAGCCGTGATAGCAAACGGTGCTGACAGAATGACGACGGTGTTACGGACGGAGCACAGCAGATGACGCCGAAGACGATGGGCCGCCACAACACCGGACTGGGATGGAAGACGAGCCGTGGTGAAGACCTTGAGCAGTTGCACGGAGCGCTTACCAAAATCCTTATTCGCCCTCTCCCGGTGCAGGATCACAAGAGCGAGAGGTTCCGGAGCTCACGATCTCACGTCGCGATCGTGATCTAAACTGATTAGGCTTCCATATATCTCGCTGACTTAAAGGCCAAGTAACCAAAAAATAGAACGGTAAAAGGAAACCGCGCCCCCGCAAGGCGAGGGGACGGATTTCAGCGAACCATTCACGCAGGTGCCGCACGGCCGCACCCTTTGCCCGACCCGGCCCGACGAGGCGTGGCATGGCGAGCGAGCACGTGCGTGTGGAGCTTTCCTTCTCTCCCCACACACATAGCTTGGAGGAGGGGAGACAACTTCAATATTTAAGTTGGCCATCCTCCACCTCCACTAGCAATGTGGGACTGAAAGTTTGCACCACTCCACCACTTGCTCATGCCCACATGGGCTTTTGAAATTTATTTGAAATTTTTGAAATTGGAATGGGCCAAGCCCATTATTTCATCAATCCCCCACCAGATCTCAAATGTCTATTAGAGATTTTGCCTGTTTCACACTGCTATTTATATACTAGTGTTTCAGCAAGGAATGTTAAGTTGAACTCTCGCCTAGAGCTTCATGCTACATTCATCCACAACTTGAACAATGGACTAAGCCTTGAATTGCAAGTTTTGTGCGGACACGTTTCACTCAAAATCGGAACTAGTACCTGGCTGCCAGTAGCCTACCCCGTGGGTGGAGCAGATTTGTCATACTCCTTGGTCTCTTCATGAGTTTACTAGAGATCACCCAAGTCTCATAGACTGCGACGTTTTACAGTCAAGCTCATATAGGTGTGTGTTCGAGGTATGCCCTAGAGGCAATCATAGCGATGATGATATTCCATTGTATTCATATTTTATATTGTGTTCCTTGAATATCCATTAAAGGCTACTTGAATTGATTTGCAATTATGTGAATTGTGTGTGAAACTTTTTACTTCTATGGTTATTTTAAAAGTTATCCCTAGTCGGAGTTCATGTGAGGACACACATGAATCTTAGACTAGCACATGTATTAGTTGATAACTATGTTTTACAAGTCATGGACATGGAGATGTCAAACTAATAATGTGAGCATGTGTAGAGACATGTGCTAGGACTGACCCAACACGAGTTACATAGTTCTCTCTTTACACAACGTGTACGCGTTGTCCTTAGACCTGAGACTGTTGCATGTACTCAAGATGTGGATTGACTTACTTAGGGGCTATCAAACGCTACACCATAACGGGGTAGTTATAAGGGTCACACACTTAAGGGGCTGGAAGCCCAATTCGGATCTGATCCGAGTTGGATTAGGTTTAGAAGTACTAATGGGCCTCGGACCCAGAGGCCCGTTAGGAGCCTCTATAAATAGAGGGGTGGGGGCGCCCTAGGGTTTACACCTTTTGGCGAAACACACCTACCGCGCCTCTTACGCCCTCGCCTGTTGCAACTCGCGGATCTAGCAGTCCGGCTTGCGACGCTTTCTCCCTGCACGTGTGGATACCTTGGAGGTGTTGCGCCTGCAGCACTTGGACGAGCCATGACGAGCCGCCGACGAGCCACGACGAGCCGACGACGAGCCGCGGCACGAGGGTGATCTTGCTGCACGTGGACGAGCTGCTGAGGAGCTGCTGGACGTTGGCGTTGATCGACTACGTACGACTACGTTGATCGTCTTCACTGCATCGACGCAAATCTACATCTTCCGCACCAGTAGTGCGTCGAGTGGTAATCCCGTGCTATTCTGTTTATATTTTACTTTCTGCATGCTGTGATGTTAGAAGTAGAACGATACCTCACAAAGTTTAAGTTAGTATGCCCTCCCAACTAAAACTTGCACCGTCCCATGTCTTGTACAATTAGTGGTGGGTCTATGAAATTAGGGTGCCACTAGTTTTCCTTGACTAGACGGGTTTGTTTTGGACACTTACATGCATAAGGGTAGGTTTGCTTAACAAGGTTATCTTAACGGTTAAGGACCTTGGGGCATAAAGGTTGGGCGCCGAGACATGGAGATGTCACCCAACAACAGGAGTCATATGTGATATGATTAGCAAAAGATGCTTACCGATCTACCTTGTTTGCTAGTGGTGATGCTAAAGCTCACTAGTAGACTTGTTAGTTGTGGATCCTGAATCACTAAGTATCAATAGAGGGATACTGATTTTAGTGGGAGTAGATTCTGTCAAAATAGTTTAATGTGATTTGCTCTATCATTGATACGTTTGTCTTAGTGTATTTTGCATTACTTTTGTTGTAGATTAAATGGCACCTAGCAACACCACACCGTTTGCTTTGCGTTCGGTCCTTGACAAGGACAAGTTGAATCGAACAAACTACTCGGATTGGATCCGTAACCTGAGAATTGTTCTCAGGGTCGATAAAAAGGAAGATGTTCTAGACACCCCACTACCACCAGTACCTGTTGATGATGCATCTGCTGCCGTTAAGGCTGCTTACAAGAAGGCATTTGATGCTAATCTTGAGGTAAGCTGCCCTATGCTTGCTTGCATGGAACCCGAGCTGCAGATGCAGTTCAAAACAAATCATGAGGCACACGATATGATCGTGGCGCTCAAGGACATGTTCCAGACACAGGCTAGGACTGAAAGGTTCAATGTGTCCAAAGCCTTTCTGGAGTGCAAGCTAGTAGAAGGTGCAGCAGTAGGACCACATGTAATCAAGATTGTTGGTTACACTCAGCGATTGGAGAAGCTAGGCTTCCCAATGGGCAAAGAGTTGGCCACTGACTTCATTCTTTCATCTCTTCCGCCTAGCTATGGGAACTTCATCTCGAACTTCCATATGCATGGGACGGAGA
Organism: Setaria italica; assembly: GCF_000263155.2. Lineage (NCBI taxonomy): Eukaryota > Viridiplantae > Streptophyta > Magnoliopsida > Poales > Poaceae > Setaria > Setaria italica. The sequence continues at coordinate 17,208,622 of NC_028455.1, forward strand.
AGGGTCTGAATGAACTGTGTGGTATGCTCAAGACAGCAGAGGTTGACATTAAGAAAAGCGCTAGCAGCAGCCATGTGATGGCTGTACAGAACAAGCCTACCTTCAAGAAGAAGGGCAATTCTTGGAAGAAGAAGGGTAAGGCTGGAGTGTCTATGCCAAACCCAGCGCCCAAGGCTAAAGCTGGACCTGCTCCAGATAAAGAGTGCTTTTATTATCACGAATCTGGTCACTGGAAGAGAAACTGCAAGCAGTACCTGGCTTCGTTGAAGAATGGCAGAAGTAAGAGTACTTCTACCTCAGGTACGCTTGTTGTTAATGTTATAGATAACATATTTCTCGCTGATGCAATTATTAATTCTTGGGTATTTGATACCGGATCGGTTGCTCATATTTGCAATTCGATGCAGGAAATGATAAGAAGTAGAAGCGTGGAATGAGGAGAAGTTAATTTTCACGTGGGCAATAATGCAAGAGTTGCTGCGTTGACCGTCGGGACGATGCAACTCCACTTCCCGTCAAGATTTACTATGGAGTTGAATAATTGTTATTTCGTTCCTAGTTTAAGTCGAAACATTTTGTCTCCTTCATGCTTGATGAAGGATGGTTATTCATTTGCGAGTGAAAACAATGGTTGTGTGATCTCTAAGAATGATATGTTTATAGCTTTTGCACCCATTGTGAATGGATTATTTGTTTTAAATCTTGATGGTTCACATGTCTGTAACGTAAGTGCTAAAAGGCCTCAGCCATGTCTATACGTATTCGAACCCATAGGGTCACACACTTAAGGGGCTGGAAGCCCAATTCGGATGTGATCCGAGTTGGATTAGGTTTAGAAGTACTAATGGGCCTCGGACCCAGAGGCCCGTTAGGAACCTCTATAAATAGAGGGGTGGGGCGGCCTAGGGTTTACACCTTTTTGGCGAAACACATCTGCCGCGCCTCTCACGCCCTCGCCTGTTGCAACTCACGGATCTAGCAGTCCGGCTTGCGACGCTTCCTCCTTGCACGTGTGGATACCTTGGAGGTGTTGCGCCTGCAGCACTTGGACGAGCCGCCGACGAGCCACGACGAGCCGCGGCACGAGGGCGATCTTGCTGCACGTGGACGAGCTGCTAAGGAGTTGCTGGATGTCGACGTGATCGACTACGTACGACTACGCTGATCGACTTCGCTGCATCGACACGAATCTACATCTTCCGCATCATTGCGTCGAGTGGTAATCCCGTGATCCTTATACGGCAGTTTTCCTGGTTTACGCGGTAGAATTTTTTGATTTGCGCTAGTGTAGCCTAGCTCGTATCCCAACAGGAGGGCCTTACAGTCCCCGAGAGTTCTAGAGATGTGCTGCCTACAGCGGCTAAAATTGCGTCAACTATGAGCGTGACTGGTGCTGATGCCTTGGCATTGGTTGTTGCGACAGGAGTAGGCGAATTCAGCGCAATAGGTATGTTACTGGAGTAGAGATGCTTTTGAAGGGGGAGCTCCCTTGTACCTAGTAGCTAACCTTGATTTTTTTTCTCGTCAGGGTCTATTGTGAGTAAAGTGTCGGAGCCTCAAGTCACCAAGAGCACAGGGGGTTCGGTACTCGAGCTACCACCGGAGTCGGAGATCAAGAGAGCTATCCAGAGCTTTCAGGTGCGTATAACTCATTTTCTTCGAGTAATTATATTTTGACAAGTCTTGATGCTTGTGTTGTGTTGTTGTAGGATCTGTATGAGAAGGCCAAGAAAAATACTCGGGCTCTTCAGGAGCGCAGTGAAGCCGCACAGTGGGTAGCGCAATTGGAGCAAGAGTGTCTCCGCCTTACGGATTCCTTGAGAGTTCATGAGGATGCCATAAAATCTTTTATCATTGAGAGGAGCGATCATGAAGTCCTTCAGGAGCAATTGGAGAATCGCTATAGATCTTTGAATCAGAGATATCAGGGTGAGTACTCGTGGTTGTTGAGTATGTTTTAATTGTAGTCCTAGATTCTTCTCTGATTTGTGTGTTGCTTGACGCAGAGCTCAAAGGCAAAGAGGCTGCTGTGAGTAGCCAACTACTTGACTGGAGAAATGCTCATGACCGGGTTGCCGATGAGGCTGTCCGCCTTAGGGCGTCACTGGCTGAAACTCAGGCCGCTTACGAGTGTGAGAAGAAGAGGAAACATCAGATGGGACTGATGCTGGCATTGGCTATGGTGTCCTGTAGAGGCCATGCTAGAACTATGGAGAAGCTGGAGGGTGATCTCTAAGAGTTGACTAGTGCTGCTCAGGACGCAGTCAACGCTATTGCTCCACCTAAAGATGATGCTGAGCCTCGCTCGCTAGTCGAGAGACTAAGAGCTGCCTCGGGTAGAGGTACTGGACTGTGCAAGTCTGTCTGCAAGCAAGTCCTCGTAGTCATCAAGTCGTATTACCCGAGGGCAAAGTTGTCGGCGGTTGGAGATGGTATTGCCCGAAACTGCAAAGAGGATGCCTATGTGCAGAATCTTGAGAAGGCTAAGCCCATTGTGGCAAGGATGACCGAGTTCATATCCTTGGAGGAACCCTAGTCATTTGAACTCATGTTGTATTTTTTTGCCGAACACTTGTGGCTGTATTCGAACAATTGTCATGTAAATCTTGCTCTATCAAGAAATTTAAATTCTGATTATGATCGATGATCTTTGTTGGTTGACCTCGTAGTCGGGAAAACAACTTCGAGTAACCGAGTAGTCATAGTATCCGGTGTGGTCTTCAATTATTGGAGTTGTTTGTGAGGGTACTATAGCTATTATTTCCTTGTACTTGAGAGGGTGCATGGGTACACTGTTCACTTTTGTCCGTTGTGCTCAGTGTGGTCACATGCATGGAGTTAAGTCGTCTGTCTGACCCTTGTTAGTGTCTCAGGCTATTCATCACGAGCGAGCAGTAACTGCGAGTAGTTGGCAGTTGCAGCCCTTCGGCTATAAATGAGCCCGTGGGTACTCGATCAGGATCATGCCCTTCAGTATAGTGATGGCTTGCTTCAGGTTGCTATTGTTTGATAGTGGAGAGATTCCAATGAGTGCCCCGGTGCTAGAAGATTCCTCGTAGATTGAACCACCTTCCCTCCACAGACTCTTATGCTCGTAGGGATAGCCGCAATGCTAGAAGAATCCTCATAGGAGGGTTTGCCGCGTGCCTCATCTTGCTACTTGTGATCTAGCTTAGTTCGTGCTAAAACTCGCGACTGAAGGATGATGAGCTCCGCGGTCTTTATCCGGCTCCCTGATTAGAGGTGGAGGTGTGGCATACGGTAAGGACTTGTGCGCTGAAGCTGTCCAGGGAGCAGCTTTGGGGAATGCACTTTGTCTTCCTAGTCCTTTTCTTCCTGATCCTGCATTAGGTATCCATCCTGTCATCGTCGAGGGAGCAGCGGTGAAGGAGTACCTGGTGTTCCGATTGTCAGGGGGAGGAACCAAGGTACAGCTGCCTATTGTGCAGCTTCCTCGTGTGCAGGTTCTGCCTTTTAACATTGCTTGCACCTTGGTAGTCGAGCAGTCACCAGGCTCGTGTATCCTTGTGATATAGTAAAAGCTTGGGACTTCTGTTCTAACTGCCAGTAGGTAGTTACTTGCAATTGTTGTTGTGCAATTGTGTTGTATTTTGTATACCCCGACTTCATTAGGTAGTCGATTGTAATCCTACGGAGTTTTGTTAATGCAAAAAATGCAAGTATGAAGTGAGTTTGAGTACTCCTTGACTGATGGTTGCGGCAGTCTTGTGCCTTTGAAGAATGAATGAGTAGCGCCATAGCCGTGGCTTGTTATCATATAGCGTTGTAGCCCAGTAAGTGGAATAACTTGAGTCGTAGCTTTGTGAAGCCGCTTAGACTTGTAGAGACGAGTCGGAGAGAGAGCGTTGAAACTCGTAGAGCTGAAGAGCTTGAGTGGTTGTGAGTAGCCAACGAGTTGTGATAACTCGTAGAGACTTGATGGAATCAAGTCGAAGGCGGAGCACTAGGGCTCATAGAGCTGAAGAGCTCGAGTGACTGTGAATAACCGACGAGTTGTGATATCTCGAAGAGACTTGATGGAATCAAGATGAAGGTGGAGCGCTGGGGCTCGCAGAGCTAAAGAGCTCGAGTGGCTGTGAATAGCCGACGAGTTGTGATAACTCAAAGAGACTTGATGGAATCAACTCGAAGGCGGAGCGCTGGGGCTCGCGGAGCTGAAGAGCTCGAGTGGCTGTGAATAGCCTGAGCGGAGGCAAAGATAGTGTTTGCTAAAGAACTTTGTTCTTTAATAAACTATGGATGAAGACCCGAGTACATGTCCTGTAGTCTGCTACGGGTAGTAGGGACGCAGATGCTCTATATTCCAAGAGTTTGGTACTTCTTCACCTGAGAGTCTCTGTAGTCGGTACGATCCCATGGCGAGTTGAGTTTGTGCAGCCCTAATGTGTCTTGAATGCGTTTGAGGACCATGTCACCCACGTTAAAGTAACGTTCCTTGACATTATGGTCGTGATAGTATCATAGCCCATCGAGATATCTGGTCAACTGAACCAGTGCTACACATCTTGTTTCTTCCAGACTATCCAGGTCTAGGTGCCTTGATTCCTCTGATACTCCGTCGTCATACTGCTCAACTACGGGAGATTGCCACATGACGTCTATAGGGAGGATGGCCTCTAACCCATATACGAGGAAGTAGGGAGAGTGCCGAGTAGGCTTGCATGGTTGAGTGTGTAGTCCCCAAAGAACATTGGGTAGTTCTTTGAGGATTTACCTTCTTTCGTGTTACCGATGTCATACAGTCTTTTCTTGAGAGCTTCGAGTAACATGCCGTTGGCACGCTCAACTTGGCCGTTGGCCCTTGGGTGAGCGATGGAGATGTATCGTACATTAATTCCGTTGTTCTCGCAGTATTCCTAGAAGTCGTGCTTGCTAAAGTTGGATCCCAAATCAGTGATGATCCTGTTGGGGAAGCCGTAGCGATGTGCGACCTTGTCCAGGAAATTAAGGACTCGGTCGGCCTTGGGGAAAGTGACGGGTTTGACTTCAATCCACTTGGTGAACTTGTCAATGGCTACGAGTACTCGATTGAACCCTCCTAGCGCATTTGGGGGTGGACCAATAATATCAAGCCCCCAGCATGCAAAGGGCCATGTTGGACGTATTGTGATGAGCTTGCAGGCACGGACATGTTGTTGCTTGACGAAGAATTGGAAGCCTTGGCATCTGCGGACTAGTTGTTTTGTGTCGGCTAGTGCCATGGGCCAGTAGAAACCTGCTCTGAAATCTTTGCCTACGATCGTTCGTGAAGAAGCATGATTCCCATATGTTCCTTTGTGTATTTCTTCCAAGATTTCTTGACCTACTTCTCGAGTGACACATTTCATGAGTATTCCTAAAGATGCGCTCCTCCTGTAGATCTTGTCTTCGACAAGAACATAGCTCTTTCCTCGTTGTGAGACTTGTTAAGCTTGGTCCTTATCGGAGGGTAGCTTTTGTTCTTTGATGTAGTCGATGAACGGTGATCTCCAGTCAACTTCGATCATCATTATCTCTCGGTTGGGTTCTAGAGGTTTTGTGTTGATAGTTGCTGGAGTTGCTTGTTCTGGTATGGAAGGCTTGTGAAGCTCATCTACAAAAATGCCTACCGGGACTTCTGCACGGGTTAAGCCCATTTTTGATAACACATCATCAGCTACGTTGTTGTCAAGAACGACATGGTGAAACTCAAGGCCTGAGAACTTGTTTTCTAGCTTGTAGACTTCCTTGCAGTAGGCGTCCATATTTTCCTTGTTGCGATCCCACTCATCATTGACTTGGTTAATGACGACTAGCAAGTCACCATATACCAGTAGTCGTTTGATACCGAGTGAGATTGCGAGACGAAGGCCATGTAGAAGTGCTTCGTACTCGGCTTCATTGTTTGAGACTTTCTAAAAGATCTGGAGAACGTATTTGAGTTGTTCACCTTTTGGAGAGATCAATAGTACTCCTACGCTTGCGCTTTCAAGCTTGAGGGAACCATCAAAGTACATAACCCAATACTCTGGCCATTCAACTGGTGTTAGTACTTGATTTTCCCTCTACTCCACCATGAAGTCGACCAGAGCTTGGGATTTGATAGCTATTCTGGGTTTGAAATCTAGAGACAGAGCTCCGAGTTCTACTGCCCACTTGGAGATTCTACCTGTTGCATCCCTGTTATGAAGGATTTCACCTAGTGGGAAGTCGGTGATGATGGATATGTTGTGTTCTTAAGAGTAGTGCTGTAGCTTCCGTGAGGTGAGCAGGATGTTGGAGGTATGCCCTAGAGGCAATCATAGAGATGATGATATTCCATTTGTATCCATGATTTGTATATTGTGTTCATTGAATATCCATTAAAGGCTACTTGAATTGATTTGCAATTATGTGAATTGTATGTGAAACGCTTTACTTGTATGGTTATTCTAAAGTTGTCCCTAGTCGGAGTTCATGTGAGGACACACATGAATATTAGACTAGCACATGTATTAGTTGATTACGATGTTTCACAAGTCATGGACATGGAGATGTTGAACTAATAATGTGGATACATGTGGAGACATGTGCTAGGACTGACCCAACACGAGAAGTAGTTCTCTCTTTAAACAACATATACGCTTTGTCCTTAGACATGAGATTAGGTTTAGAAGTACTAATGGGCCCCAAACCCAAAGGCCCGTTAGGAACCTCTATAAATAGAGGGGTGGGGGTGCCCTAGGGTTTACACCTTTTGGCGAAACACATCTACCGCGCCTCCCACGCCCTCACCTGTTGCAACTCGCGGATCTAGCAGTTCGGCTTGCGACGCTTCCTCCCTGCACGTGTGGATACCTTGGAGGTGTTGCGCCTGCAGCACTTGGACGAGTCGCCGACGAGCCACGACGAGCCGACGACGAGCCGCGGCACGAGGGCGATCTTGCTGCACGTGGACGAGCTGCTGAGGAGCTGTTGGACGTTGACGTGATCGACTACGTACGACTACGTTGATCAACTATGTACGACTACATTGATCGTCTTCACTGCATCGACGCAAATCTACATCTTCCGCACAAGTAGTGCGTCGAGTGGTAATCCCGTGATCCTTATACGGCAGCTCTTCCTGGTTTTACGCGGTAGAAATTTTGATTTGCGCTAGTGTAGCCTACCTCGTATCCCTACAGTGGTATCAGAGCCATAGCTGTTTAGTTTTGGATTCGGGATGTGTGCATATGGAGATATGCGAGTTTTCAGTTTGATCTATGTCCTGGTTTCGTGCTCTTGCTGCAATGGTAGTGTAACGACATACTCCTACCGGTCGGTTTCCGCCATCGGAGTTAAGTGATACACGTAAATCCAGTTGCAGTGAGCGAAGATCAATACGATTGGTTGTATCGAAATCCAGGGTCATACGCCAGGTGCATTAGATGTGCAATAGTAGATGAGATCTACTGCCGGGGTCGGGATTTTTGCCATATGCGTATGCTTCGGTAAATCAGCCGTAACTTTTCGGTACGATCTCGGATCGGGGCAAATTTTATATGAAAATTGATCTACAGAAAAAGTTACACATTAAATTCAACCGCTTTGCCGTTTTCGGCGAAATTAGATTTCCCAAATTCGGCTTGGAAGATGGAGTTTCGGGCCTCCGAAGTTTGGAACGTTAGGACGCTTAACTCTGTTTTGCAGGATGTATGTATCTTGTGATCAGTATGGCCCCTTTGTGTATGTGATGCATGTGTGTAACTCATTCGTGACCTGCGTGTCCCGCGTACGGCAACACGGCAGGAGCCATATGTGTTGTCACTTTATTGTATTTAATGGTCTGCGTACCAATCTGTGATGATCCAAGCAACTATGTAATCTTCATTACTAGCTCCTTTACTAGCTGTTAGGCGTAATAGCATGTTCTAGGTCTTGGAGGACTCATCACCAGGAGGATGGCGCACATGGAACATGGAGATGGAGATCACCATGGTGAACAGGTTCTATGGAGATGGAGATCACCATATGAAAACGGGCCATACTGTGTCACAACTGTGTGAATGCTATTCTGTTTATGTTTTACTTTCTGCATGCTATGATGTTAGAAGTAGAACGATCCCTCACAAAGTTTAAGTTAGTATGCCCTCCCAACTAAAACTTGCACCGTCCCATATCTTGTACAATTAGTGGTGGGTCTATGAAATTAGGGTGCCACTAGTTTTCCTTGATTAGACGGGTTTGTGTCGGACACTTACACGCATAAGGGTTGGTTTGCTTAACAAGGTTATCTTAATGGTTAAGGACCTTGGGGCATAAAGGTTGTGCGCCGAGACATGGAGATGTCACCCAACAACAGGAGTCATATGTGATATGATTAGCAAAAGTTGCTTACCGATCCACCTTGTTTGCTAGCGGTGATGCTAAAGCTCACTAGTAGACTTGTTAGTTGTGGATCCTGAATCACTAAGTTTCAATAGAGGGATATTGATTTTAGTGGGAGTAGATTCTGTTAAAATAGTTTAATGTGATTTGCTCTATCATGGATACATTTGTCTTAGTGTATTTTGCATTACTTTTGCTGTAGATTAAATGGAACCTAGCAACACCACCACATCGTTTGCTTTGCGTTCGGTCCTTGAGAAGGAGAAGTTGAATGGAACAAACTACTCGGATTGGATCCGTAACCTGAGAATTGTTCTCAGGGCCGATAAAAAGGAAGATGTTCTAGACACCCCACTACCACCAGTACCTGCTGATGATGCATCTGCTGCCGTTAAGGTTGCTTACAAGAAGGAATTTGATGCTAATCTTGAGGTAAGCTGCCTTATGCTTGCTTGCATGGAACCCGAGCTGCAGATGCAGTTCGAAACAAATCATGAGACACACGATATGATCGTGGCGCTCAAAGACATATTCCAGACACAGGCTAGGACTGAAAGGTTCAATGTGTCCAAAGCCTTTCTGGAGTGCAAGCTAGCAGAAGGCGCAGCAGTAGAACCACATGTAATCAAGATGGTTGGTTACACTCAGCAATTGGAGGAGCTGGGCTTCCCAATGGGCAAAGAGTTGGCCACTGACTTCATTCTTTCATCTCTTCCGCCTAGCTATGGGAACTTCATCTCGAACTATCATATGCATGGGACGGAGAAGGGTCTGAATGAACTGTGTGGTATGCTCAAGACAGCAGAGGTAGACATTAGGAAAAGCGCTAGTACCAGCCATGTGATGGCTATAGAGAACAAGCCTAGCTTTAAGAAGAAGGGCAATTCTTGGAAGAAGAAGGGCAAGGCTGGAACGTCCAAGCCAAACCTAGCGCCCAAGGTTAAAGCTGGACCTGGACCTGCTCCAGACAAAGAGTGCTTTTACTGTCATGAACTTGGTCACTGGAAGAGAAACTGCAAGCAGTACCTAGCTTCGTTGAAGAATGGCGGAAGTAAGAGTACTTCTACCTCAGGTACGCTTGTTGTTAATGTTATACACAACATTTTTCTCACTGATACAATTATTAATTCTTGGGTATTTGATACCGGATCGGTTGCTCATATTTGCAATTCGATGCAGGGAATGATAAGAAGTAGAAGCATGGAAAGAGGAGAAGTTGATTTCCGCGTGGGCAATAATGCAAGAGTTGCTGCGTTGACCGTCGGGACGATGCAACTCCACCTCCCGTCAGGATTTATTATGGAGTTGAATAATTGTTATTTCGTTCCTAGTTTAAGTCGAAATATTTTGTCTCCTTCATGCTTGATGAAGGATGGTTATTCATTTGCGAGTGAAAACAATGGTTGTGTGATATCTAAGAATAATATGTTTATGGCTTTTGCACCCATTGTGAATAGATTATTTGTTTTAAATCTTGATGGTTCACCTGTCTGTAATGTAAGTACTAAAAGGCCTCGGCCTAATGATTTGAGTCCTACCTACTTGTGGCATTGTCGTTTGGGTCATATAAGTGAAAAGCGCATGAAGAAGCTCCATTCTGATGGACTTCTAACTTTGATTGATTTTGAATCATACGAGACATGTGAGGCTTGCTTGCTAGGCAAGATGACCAAGACGCCTTTCACAGGATTTCCTGAGAGAGCAGTAGGCTTGCTTGCTAGGCAAGATGACCAATGAGCATGACGGCTAGAGGAGGATTCCAATACTTCATAACTTTCAGTGATGATTTTAGTAGATATGGCTATGTCTACTTGATGAGGCACAAGTCTGAAACCTTTGAAAAGTTCAAGGAATTTCAGAATGAAGTTGAAAATCAGCGTGGCAAGAAAATTAAGGCCTTACGATCTTATTGTGGAGGCGAGTATTTGAGCCACGAGTTTAGCAATCATCTAAAGAGTTGCGGAATTGTTCCACAACTTACGCCGCCTGGAACACCTCAGAGAAACGGTGTGTCCGAGCGACGTAATCAAACTTTGTTAGACATGGTTCGATCAATGATGAGCCAGTCGGACCTACCGTTGTCATTTTGGGGATACGCTCTAGAAACAGCAGCTTTCACACTTAATAGGGTACCATCTAAATCTGTAGTTAAGACACCATATGAGATATGGACTGGAAAGGTTCCTAGTTTGTCTTTTCTAAAGATTTGGGGATGTGAAGTGTTCATCAAGCGACTTCAGTCGGACAAGATCACACCCAAGTCGGATAAGTGCATTTTCGTCAGATGTCCAAAGGAAACTTTGGGATATTATTTCTACAACCGATCAGAAGGCAAAGTGTTTGTCGCTCGGAACGGGGTTTTCCTAGAGAAAGAGTTTCTCAAAGGAGAAAAGAGTGGAAAGACAACGCATCTTGAAGAAGTTCAAGATGAGCCGATCGGGCAAGAATCAATGAGTGATACTAACGTAGCAGAACAAGTTGAGATACCCATGGCAAGAGAAGCACCGCCACAACCACGAAGGTCAGCAAGGCTCCGCGAAATGCGGGAAATATTATTGTTGGACAATGATGAGACTGCGGTATGCAGAAGCAATGATAGACCCAGACTCCAAAAAATGGCAGAGTGCCATGCAATCCGAAATAGAGTCCATGGGAGACAATCAAGTTTGGAACTTGGTTGACCCGCCTGATGGTGTTAAAGCCATAGAGTGCAAGTGGATCTATAAGAAGAAAAAGGACATGGATGGAAATGTTCACATCTATAAAGTACGACTTGTCGCAAAAGGTTTTCGACAAGTTCAAGGAGTTGACTACGACGAGACCTTCTCGCCCATAGTGATGCTTAAGTCCATTCGGATTATTCTAGCTATAGCTGCATATTTCGACTATGAGATATGGCAGATGGATGTCAAGACAGCTTTCCTGAATGGAAACATAGCTGAGGACGTGTATATAATATAGCCCGAGGGTTTTGTCGATCCGAAAAATGCTGAAAAGGTATGCAAGTTTCAGAGATCCATTTATGGACTGAAGCAAGCATCTAGGAGTTGGAACATTCATTTTGACGAAGTGGTCAAAGGGTTTGACTTCACCAAGAACGAAGAAGAGTCTTGTGTTTACAAGAAGGTTAGTGGGAGCTCTGTAGTATTTCTAATCTTATATGTGGATGACATATTACTGATTGGAAATAACATTCCTATGCTTGAGTCCGTAAAGACTTCACTGAAAAATAGTTTTTCGATGAAAGACTTAGGGGAAGCGGCATACATTCTGGGCATTAAGATCTATAGAGATAGATCGAGAAGGTCTATAGTTTTAAGCAAGGATACTTACATTGACAAAGTGTTGAAGCAGTTCAGCATGGAAGAGGCAAAGAAAGGGTTCTTGCCTATGTCACATGGCATACATCTTAGCAAGACTCAGTGTCCTTCGACTGCTGATGAGCGGGATCGCATGAGTAGAGTGCCATATGCCTCGGCTATTGGATCTATCATGTATGCAATGATAAGTACTCGCCCAGATGTTTTATATGCGCTAAGTATGACAAGCAGACACCAATCTGATCCAGGTGAGAGTCACTGGATAGCAGTGAAAAACATTCTTAAGTACTTGAGAAGGACTAAAGATATGTTCCTCATCTATGGAGGTGAGGAGGAGCTCGTTGTAACAGGTTACACCGATGCTAGTTTCCAAACCGACAGAGATGATTCAAAGTCACAATCAGGATTTGTGTTCATGCTAAATGGTGGTGCTGTTAGTTGGAAGAGTTCCAAACAGGAGACGGTGGCCGATTCTACGACAGAAGCCGAGTACATCGCGGCTTCGCAAGCTGCGAAGGAAGGTGTTTGGATAAGGAATTTCCTCATTGAGCTTGGTGTGTTCCCGAATACGTCCAGCCCATTGAATCTCTACTGTGATAATAATGGGGCAATTGCGCAAGCAAAGGAGCCAAGGAACCACCAGAAGAACAAACACGTAATGCGGCGATTTCATCTCATTCGAGACTTTGTTAACCGGGGTGAGATCAAGATATGCAAAATACACACGGATCTGAACATTTCTGATCTGTTGACAAAACCACTCTCGCAGGCTAAGCATGATGCGCATGTAAGAGCTATGGGTATTAGGTACCTTCTAGATTGACTCTAGTGCAAGTGGGAGACTGTTGGAGGTATGCCCTAGAGGCAATCATAGAGATGATGATATTCCATTTGTATCCATGATTTGTATATTGTGTTCATTGAATATCCATTAAAGGCTACTTGAATTGATTTGCAATTATGTGAATTGTATGTGAAACTCTTTACTTGTATGGTTATTCTAAAGTTGTCCCTAATCGGAGATCATGTGAGGACACACATGAATATTAGACTAGCACATATATTAGTTGATGACTATGTTTCACAAGTCATGGACATGGAGATGTTGAACTAATAATGTGGACACATGTGTAGACATGTGCTAGGACTGACCCAGCACGAGAAGTAGTTCTCTCTTTAAACAAGATATACGCTTTGTCCTTAGACCTGAGATTGTCGCATGTATTCAAGATGTGGATCGACCTACTTAGGGGCTATCAAACGCTACGCCGTAACAGGGTAGTTATAAAGGTAGTTTTTGGGTTTGTCAAGAAGCATGCTATGAGACATGGTCAATCAAGATGGGATTTGCTCCTCTCTGATTGAGAGTGATATCTCCGGGCCCCTCGAGTGATCGGATCCGAAAATGCATGGCCATGCTACGTACGGTTAAGAGTTAACCTACAAAGGGATTACGAATCACAGGATCGAGAAAGAGCGGTCGACTTGAAGCTAGACCAAATATCATGAGGCAAAGGGAATAGCATGTATATTATGTTGTGATGGTTCGTCTGATATGATCTTCGTGTGCGTATAGGAGTTGGCACGTCTTGCTAGAGGCCGCTACCGACTATTGGGCCGAGTAGGAGTACTCGGGCCATGTCTATACATATCCGAACCCATAGGGTCACACACTTAAGGGGCTGGAAGCCCAATTTGGATCTGATCCGAGTTGGATTAGGTTTAGAGGTACTAATGGGCCTCGGACCCAAAGGCCCGTTAGGAACCTCTATAAATAGAGGGGTGGGGGCGCCCTAGGGTTTACACCTTTTGGCGAAACACATCTGCCACGCCTCCCACGCCCTCGCCTGTTGCAACTCACGGATCTAGCAGTCTGGCTTGCAACGCTTCCTCCCTGCACATGTGGATACCTTGGAGGTGTTGCGCCTGCAGCACTTGGACGAGCCACGACGAGCCGACGACGAGCCGCGGCACGAGGGCGATCTTGCTGCACGTGGACGAGCTGCTGAGGAGTTGCTGGACGTTGACGTGATCGACTACGTACGACTACGTTGATCGACTATGTACGACTACATTGATCGTCTTCACTGCATACGCAAATCTACATGTTCCGCACCAGTAGTGCGTCGAGTGGTAATCCCGTGATCCTTATACGGCAGCTCTTCCTGGTTTTATGCGGTAGAAATTTTGATTTGCGCTAGTGTAGCCTACCTCGTATCCCTATACAGGATTGCGTACAGTAGCTTCTGCACCAGTGGGTACCGAGTTTTGGAGTCCGAGAGTACTTCATTTATGAAGTAGACGGGTCTCTAGACTTTGTAGACGTAGCCTGGTTCAAACCTTTCGACTACTACTGCTGTGTTGACTACATGAGTAGTAGCAGCTATGTATAAAAGCAAGTCCTCGTTTGGAGATGGAGCCGTGAGGATTGGTGGTTTTGACAGGAAGTCCTTGAGCTGTGCCTAGGCTTTGTCTACCTCTTCTGTCCATTGAAACTTGTGTTGCTGTTTGAGTAGCTTGAAGAACAGTAATCCACGTTCTCCAAGTCTTGAGATGAATCGATTGAGGGCTGCCATGCAGCCTGTAAGCTTCTGCACATCCTTGATACCAGCTGGAGCTTGCATATTTGTGATGGCAGAGATTTTCTCCATGTTGGCCTCGATGCCACGGTGGCTGATGATGAATCCGAGTAATTTTCCCGAGGGTACACTGAAAATGCATTTTGTAGAGTTGAGTTTCCACCGAAACGCTCGTAGGCTTGCAAAGGTTTCCTCTAAGTCTGCGACTAGATCATCTGGATTTCTTGTTTTTGATGACTACGTTGTCTACATAAGCTTCTATGTTGCGGTGTAATTGCTTCTCAAAACACATCTGGTTGGCACGTTGATAGGTCGCACCTACGTTTTTTAGCTCGAAAGACATTGTTTTGTAGCGAAATACTCCAAATGGGGTGATCATAGCTGTTTTGGCTTGATCTTCTTCTTTGAGGGTTATTTGATGATAGGAGTAGTATTCGAGAAAGCAGAGCAAAGCACACCCATCTGGGGAGTCAACTACTTGGTCGATTTTGGGTAGTCCAAAGGGGTCCTTTGGGCAATGCTTGTTCAGATCTGTGTAGTCGACGCACATCCTGCACTCATTGTTCTTCTTGCGAACGAGTACAGGGTTGGCTAGCCAATCAGGGTGAAAAACCTCTTTGATAAACCATGCCGCGAGTAATTTAACTAGCTCTTTTTTGATTGCATCTCTTCTGTCTTGGGCGAATTGTCGTAGTCGTTGTCTTTTTGGAGTAGCTTTGGGGGGCGACATTCAATGAATGCTCGATTAGCTCCTTAGGCACACCGGGCATGTCAGTTGGCTTCCAAGCAAAGATGCCATGGTTAGCCCGAAGAAAACGGACGAGCGCGCTTTCCTATTTAGGGTCTAGCCCTGTTCCAATCAGGACTGTCTTGGCTGAGTCACCAGTCTAGAGATCAACAGGTTTGAAGTCCTTCTCACTTGCTGGTTTCACCTTGGTTGATCTCTACTTGTTTTTTGGGATCTCGAGTTCTGTGGGGTTGAGTTTCTTTGATGCTGTGAAGACTTGTTGCATGGGATTGGGTGCTTGAGAAATTGCTGCGATTTTAACATCTTCCATGTCGCCCTCGTACGATCGCCTCAAGTCTCCACATAGTGTCAACTCGCCTTAGGTCCTGGCATCCTGAGTACCAGGTAGATGTAGTGTGGTATAGCCATGAATTTGGCCAAGGCTGGTCTTCCGAGTATACCGTGGTAAGAAGTTTCGAAGTCGGCAACCTCAAACCTGATGTACTCTGGTTCGGTAATGTTCCTTGGTGCCGAAAGTGACTGGTAGGAAAACTTGTCCTAAAGATTTGGCAGTATTTCTTGGGACAATTCCATAAAATGGTGAGTCCGTTGGAGTAAGCATGTCTATGATGTCGAGGCACATTTTCCTTAGTGTTTTGGTGAAACTGACGTTGAGTCCGCTTCCGCCATCGATGAGTACTTTGGAAAGTCTTGAGCCTGCGATGACAGGATTGAGTATAAGAGGGAATTGGCCTGGTTCTGAGAAGCTTGTCCATTGGTCCTTTCTCCTGAAAGTTATGGGCACCTCAGACCATTAGAGCGGTGTAGGAGTTGCTGGCTCGATAGCTATAATCTCTCTAAGTACTAGCTTATTGGACCGCTTGGACGCGGTACCTGGGATTCCACCAAAAATGACGTTGACCGTCTTAGAGGTAGTTTGGAACTCGCCTTCACCTTTGTTAGCTTCGTCGACCTTGCTTTTACCCTTGTCCTTCTTGTGACCAATGTCTTCGGGAGGGGGTGGTGCGGGTCATTCTTGCATTACTTGGCACGTGTTGTAGCAATCAATCGCCGAGTGTTTGCTATTTGGATGCCATGGGCATTGTTTCTTGATTAACTCGGTGAAGGAGGGCCCATCATTGCATTTGTGTGACCCTTTCTTGCCTGAGTTGGACATAGTCGTGATAGTATTGTCAGGTTTGCGCTTGCAGATCTGATTACTCGAGTAGTTGTTTCGAATATCATTGTTGCGGTTTCTATCTTGTTCATGATTGTTGTTATTGTTGTCGCGACCACGGTTGCGATGAGAGCCGAATCTCTCATGTTCTTTGTCTTCTTCATTTGCCCATTGTTGCACCATGATTTTAATTTGAGATCTTTGATAGTGGCTGGACGACGTCTGCCAAAGTCTTGGTATGTTCGACGATTATAGAGGCCATTTTGAAAGCACTTAATGACGTCTCCTTCTGAAATGTCGACTATTGTAGCCTTCTTTTAAAAGAAACAACGTAGGTAGTTGTGAATTGTCTCGCTTTCTTTCTGTTTGACTTGGCTCAGGTCAATTTTTTTTGCGTGGGCGAGACATGGAGCCCGCGTAATTATTAGTGAAGGCCTTCGTTAAGTCTTCCCAGGAATCGATTGACTTGGGCTTGAGTGACTCGAGCCATGTTAACGGCGCGGGTTCCATGCGTATGGGAAAAGTGAATGACCTTTGTATCATCATTGCCCCCAGCTGCTTGAACTGCTAGTGAGTAGCACCGTAGCCATTGGACTAGATCTTGCTTGCCATTGTACTTGGTGATCCCTGTCGGGTTGAACTTCTCGGGTAGTTGAGTTCTTTACCCATGTCGTGAAAGTGGGGAAGTGATCATAGTCATTGGCTTTGCGTTCGCATTCGCGGCGACAGTTGTTATTGATTACCTCTCTTAAGTCACTGAAGATTGAGGCTTCGCGATCAGTTCTGCGGTGGTGAGGGCTCTTTGCTGAATTGGTGGAGCTAGCCTCTTCTGCGTCTCTGTTTCACCTTGGAGCCTCGCGTTCATCTCTACTTTGCCTTTGGCTATGTTGTCTCGGTTGGTTGACTACTTTGTTACTGTTTCTTGGAGCCTTGTGATTGCCACAATGGACTGCAACGTCTCTGCTGCCATCCTGGTGGGTCGAGTTGCAAGGAATAGATGGGATCGGTGATTCCTTGTCGAGGAGTTTGTAAGCTTGTTCTGCGAGTTGTGCTATTAACTCGTTGCCCCTTTTCGTGAGTTGTGCTATTAACTCGTTGTCTCTGTCATGAGGTATGAGAGTTGATATGAGATTGATTGAGACAATTGCTGCGAGTGGAGTGTTGTGCTCTCGAGCTTGTACTGCATCGAATGCTCTTTCGAGATTCACGATAGGAATGTTCATAGCTAGTAGTCCGCGATGATCTGCTCGGGCAGCATTGTGTGCCCTTCTTTGATTTCCCTATTCGGAGGTTTCATCTTGCGGGGCGTTAGCTGACAACTTGTCTTGTGAGACGTCATTGAGTTGTCCAACCCGTCGAGGAGTTCTTTGGTGGCTGGCACCTGCGTCATTGTTTAGTGATGTGATGACGAAGATTTCTCTATCCGGGTACTAGCTTCCAGAGCTTGATGTTGCTATCTTCGTAGTGCTTCCTTCTTCGTGGGTTGAAGTAAGCAGGATACCCTCTTGATACAGGAGGTTGTCTATGTGAGCGACAAGGCGCGACTCGTAATCTTGGGCAAGGAACGGTGGTTTCATCCCAGGCCAATAAATGAATCTACCCTGCGGAGTCGAAGTAATTACCAAGCCTTGAGTTGGGCCTCATAAAGGGATCGCTTGGATGGAGTCCAAGTTGTAGTCACAGTCCTCAACTGACTCGAGTCTGGTTTGGACTCAAGTGAGGAGTTCTTGGTGGACCGCGGCTGCGTTATGGAGTCCGAGCAGGAATCGACTTCAAATTGAAGTCGACTTGCCGAATGACTTGGGCGTCAGCCTGTGCAGGCTAGTTCGAGTCGAGGTCGAGTTTGAGCCATAGTTGAACTCAATGTTGTTGACGTTGAAATTTTGGATTTTCGCGACAAAATTCTTTGCTTCTTGATGAAGAAAGTTTTCATCAAGACGCTTCTTTTCCTGGTTGCCGATGATGTAGAGTTGAAAGGATCCAGCGCCGTCAGCAATACAAAGCTAGGAGCTGAAGATGAAGGTTGCACCCACCTTAAAGGTGAACGAAGGATTGATGACGACTAGTGCCATCGATCTCATGTGGAGAAACTCGGCGACCACCCCTACCTGGCGCGCCAGCATCGGTGTTTTAGACCAGCAACCCGCCTAGGGAGTACCCAAGGTGGTCTTTTGTGCGGTGGGTGTCGTCAAGAATCAAGGAGTAGATGGTGATGCAAGGAACATGATTTAGACAGGTTTGAGCCGCTAGATCGCATAATACCCTACGTCCTATGTGTTGGTTGTATTGATCTTGTTCTTCCTTCCCTTTTGGAGGGGGTCCCTGCCCGCCCTTATATAGTCGAGGGAGTAGGGTTACAGGGCGGATTGTGTGAGTCCTAGTCGAGCACGTTTACAAAGTCCTACTCTAACTCGGTAGAGTAGTTTCCTTTTGACCTGACTAGTCTTCGGGGAGTCCATGAAGCCTACGCACCCTGCAGAGTAGTCTTCATGTCCGAATAGGTTCTGGGTATGTTTCCTTGAGTGGGTCCGTACAAGTCTTCTGGTGGGCCCGGGGATGCCTACCCGACACCATCGGGGAAATTACTCGGGTTTGTTCATCAGTCATCAAGGCATCGAAGCAAACCCTGAGAAAATTTCTACCATTACTAACATGCAACCTCCATCTGGCATAAAAGATGTTCAGAAACTCACAAGATGCATGGCAGCTCTAAACAGATTCATATCAAGACTTAGAGAGCGGGGCTTACTGTCGGGCATACTCCCCAGGTCCATGAGTAGGCCTTGGACGGCCCACTAAGGGACGTACTCGGACAAGATCAGAACAAGGATAGGCGTATCCTTCTCGGACTAGTCTTGTATGTTTATGGAAAGCTACTCGGGCCAATACCGAGTAGAACTCTGTAATAGTACTCGACTAGGACTCAGACTTGTAACCCTTCCCTCCTGGGTATATAAGGTCGGGCAGGGACCCCCCTCAGACACATAAAAACACAACTCAATACAAACCAACACACAGGACGTAGGGTATTACGCGATCTAGCGGCCCGAACCTGTCTAAATCGTGTTCCTTGCGTCACCATTGATTCCTTGATTCTCGACAACCATTACCGCATAAAAGACCACCTAGGAAACCCCTAGGCGGGTTGCCGGTCTAAAACACCGACAGCTGGCGCACCAGGTAGGGGAGCTCGTCGAGTTTCTCAACGCGAACCTAATGGCGAAAGTCATCATTAGGCCCGTCTTCTTCATCGAAGCCGGTGCCACCTTCGTTTTTGGATCCTGGTTCTGCGTCGCCGAAGGCTCGGAATCGTTCCGGTGCCAGATCGTCGACACTCAGGAGAAGAAACCAGAAGATTTGACCAGAAAAAATCAAGATTTCAAAGTCAACAAGTTCGAGTTCGACTACGCGTCGGATTTGACTTCGCCTCGGACTACTCCAACGTTTCCCTCGGGGGTCATGCACTCCCGACTCCAGGACTCAGGGTCGGGCGAGGCGGAGCCTCACTCGGGGTCAGGCGAGGCAGAGCTACCCTTCCAAAGGGTCGGGCTCTGCTGACCCCAGGCCTCGGGGTCGGGCGAGGCGGAGTCTCGCTCAGGGGTCAGGCTCTCCCTACCCCAGGACTCGGGGTCGGGCGAGGCGGAATCCCACTCAGGGTCGGACGAGGCGGAGCTACTCCTCCAAAGGGTCGGGCTCAGCCGACCCCTGGACTCAAGGTCAGATTTGCTTCGGATTCGGCGGCCCCAGTCAACATCCAAATAAGTTTCAACTTCAAGGCGATTCCCGCACGGACTTCGCAACGCGACAAAAATCTACCAAGGTTTTCTTGCTCGAACCCGAGTTGAACTCGGGTATGACGAGGACGTTGACTTTGACTCATCCTACTCACCAGAGATACCATTATCTGGTCCAGCCCAAGGGTTGGTAATAACTTCGACACCACAAGGCAGATTCATCCACTGGCCGGGATTGCGACCATCTTTTCTCGACCGTGACTACGACTCGCGCCTCGTCGCCCATGTAGACAACCTGCCATATCAAGAAGGCGTTCCACTTACGTCCAACCACGAAGAAAGCTACACAGAGATTGCTACATCAAGTTCCGGAAGCTACTACCCGAACAGGGAGATACTTGTTATTACTCAGAATAACAACCCAGGTACTAGCCAGAATAGAACCCCCAGGCGACTAGCACAAGTCGACAACATCTCTGAAGATGAGTCTACAGCTGACGCCCCTCACAATGAAACTTCCGAACAGCGCAAACAACGAAGGTCGCGCAATGCCACTCGAGCTGAGTGACGACAGTCGATGGCTACAAATATTCCTATTACAAATCTTGAACGGGCTTTCAACGCAGTCCAGGCTTAGGAGCACAATACTCCACTCGCGGCTATCGCTTCAATCAACCTTTTAACGACATTGATGCCTCAAGATAAGGACAACGCAGCCACAGCTCAACTCGTGCAGCGTGGCAACAGACTAATCGCACAACTCGCGGAGCAAGCTTACAAGCTACTCGACAAAGAATCACCAATCCCATCCGTTCCTCGCATTACATCGCATCAAGACGGAAGCAGGGGGGCCGCAGATAAAAATGTCGCCCCACGAAATGATGATGCAGTAAACCAACCCCGGCAACACAGCCAAGGACCAAGCAAGCATAAAGCTCCTACTCGACAGAAGGATGTGGGTGAAGTCAGCTCCACCAACTCAGTTAAAAGTATTCGCCCTACTCGGAAGGTCCGCAAGATGTCCAACTTCAGCGATCTACAAGAAATCCTCAACAGTCGGCGCGAGCGAGAAGTCGACAGCTACAACCACTTTCCTGCTTTCACAAACCGGGTAATGAAAACAAAATTACCCGAAAAGTTCAAACCAACAGGCATCACCAAGTACGACGGCAAGCAAGACCCAGTTCAATGGTTACGCTGTTACTCGCTAGCCGTCCAAGCAGCCGGGGGTAACAACGACACCAAAGTCATTCATTTCCCCATATGCATGGAACTCGCACCACTGACCTGGCTCGAGTCACTCAAACCCAAGTCCATTGACTCTTGGGCAGACTTAACAAAGGCTTTTACCAACAACTTCGCCGGCTCCATGGCGAGACCAGGCAACAAAATCGACTTAAGACAAATTAAGCAGAAAGAGGGCGAAACCCTACGCGACTATCTGCGATGGTTCTTCGAAAAGAAGGCTACCATAGTGGACATCTCCGAAGCAGACGTCATTGAGTGCTTCCAAAACGGACTCTATGATCGATGAACATACCAAGACTTCGGTCGCCGACGACCAGCCGATGTCAAAGAACTCAAACTCATGGTGCAACAGTGGGCCGATGAAGAAGACAAAGGACAAGAGCGGTTCGGTTCCCACCGTAACCGCGGACGCGACAACATCCACAACAATGAAACAGATAAAACTCGGCATAACGAGGCTCGGAACTCCTACCCAGGAAACCACAATCGCAAAAGGAAGCCCGACAACACCGTTGCTGCCATGATCAGCTCCGGAAAAAAGGGACATCGCAGAAACGACGACGGACTAACCTTCACGGAGCTACTCAAAAAACAGTGCCCATGGCACCCGACTAGCAAGCACTCCGCATTAGACAGTTACAGCATGCGCCGAGTCATGCAAGACTTACCCGCACCACCAACTCCTGAAGAGTACGCCAAAAATAGAGATAAGGGTAAAAACAAAGTCCGCAACGACGAAGATGAGGACGGCGATTTCCAACCAGCTTCAAAAACCGTCAACGTCATTTTTGGCGGCATTCCCGGCACTGTATCCAAGCGAGCTAACAAACTCGTACTCAGGGAGATCATGGCCATTGAGCCAACGGACCCTACACCGCTAAAGTGGTCAGAAGTTCCAATTTCTTTCAGCAGAAAAGATCAATGGACAAAATTTTCAGAACCAGGCCGTTTTCCACTAGTCCTGGATCCAGCGTGGCAGGGTCAAAGTTAACCAAAGTACTCATCAACGGCGGAAGTGGCCTCAACGTTATTTTCACCAAAACATTAAGGAAAATGTGCCTCAACGTCACTGAAATGCTTACCCCAACGGATTCACCTTTCTACGGCATTGTGCCCGGAAACGCGGCCATACCGCTGGGACAAGTTGTCCTTCTAGTCACCTTCGGAACTAAGGAGCATTACCGCACCGAGTACATCAGATTCGAGGTTGCCGACTTCGAGACATCTTATCACGCCATACTCGGACGGCCAGCACTAGCCAAGTTTATGGCCATACCACATTATGTCTACCTGGTACTCAAAATGCCAGGTCCCAAAGGAGAGCTCACGCTACGAGGAGATCTCCGGAGATCCTACGAGTGTGACACCGAAGCCGTGGAAATTGCTGCGACTACTCAATCTCCTAGTCCCATGCAGCAAGTCTTCACAGCTTCAAAGAAACTCCATCCCACCGAACTAGAGATCCCGGAAACCAAGTCGGGCTCCACAAAGGTGAAACCCGCCAGTGAGCAAGACTTCAAATTGATCGACCTCCAGACCGGTGATCCTTCCAAGACAGCCCTGATCGGAACAGGGCTGGATCCTAAATAGGAATTCACGCTCGTCAGTTTCCTTCGGGCTAACCATGATATCTTCGCTTGGAAGCTGGCTGACATGCCAGGTGTGCCCAAGGAACTGATCGAGCATTCCCTCAACGTCGATCCCAAAGCTACTCCAAAACGGCAACGACTACGCCAGTTTGCTCAGGATAGACGAGAAGCAATCAAAAAAGAGTTAGCCAAGCTACTCACAGCAGGATTCATCAAGGAAGTCTTCCAACCTGACTGGCTCGCCAATCCTGTGCTCGTTTGTAAGAAAAACAACGAATGGAGAATGTGTGTCAACTACACCGACCTCAACAAACACTGCCCGAAAGATCCTTTTGGGCTACCCAGGATCGATCAAGTGGTTGACTCCACCGCCGGGTGCGCCTTGCTATGCTTCCTCGATTGCTACTCTGGCTATCATCAGATAAGCCTCAAAGAGGAAGATCAAGCCAAAACAGCGTTCATCACGCCCTTTGGAGCCTTCTGCTACAAAACAATGTTCTTCGGACTAAAGAACGCAGGAGCAACTTATCAAAGGGTCATACAGATGTGCTTTGAAAAACAACTTCATCGCAATGTCGAAGCTTATGTCGACGACGTCGTCGTCAAAACAAGGAACTGGGAGGAACTCATTGCTGACCTGGAGGAAACTTTCTTCAGTCTCCGTGCTTTCCAATGGAAACTCAATCCTACTAAGTGTGTCTTTGGAGTACCTTCCGGCAAACTACTCGGGTTCATCATTAGCCATCGTGGCATTGAGGCCAACCCAGAGAAGATATCTACCATCACAAACATGCAGGCACCAGCCAGCATTAAGGATGTGCAAAAACTCACAGGCTGCATGGCCGCTCTCAACCGGTTCATCTCGAGACTTGGAGAACGGGGACTACCCTTCTTCAAGCTTCTCAAACGCCAGGACAAGTTCAAATGGACGGAAGAGGCAGAGAGGGCATTTACACAACTCAAAGACTTTCTGTCAAAGCCTCCTGTACTCACCACTCCCTCGCCGAACGAAGACTTGCTCCTATACATCTCCGATACTACTCATGTCGTCAGTACGGCAATAGTAGTCGAACGGTCTGAACCGGGCCACGCTTAAAAGGTCCAACGACCTGTCTACTTCATCAGCGAAGTACTCTCGGACTCCAAAACTCGGTATTCACCGATACAAAAGCTATTATACGCTATTCTGCTCACCTCCTGGAAGCTGCTCCATTACTTCCAAGAGCACAACATCACAGTCATCTCCGATTTCCCGCTCGGCGAAATTCTCCATAACAGAGATGCCACGGGTACAATCTCCAAATGGGCAGTCGAACTCGGAGCTCTCACTTTGAGCTTCAAGCCAAGGATAGCCATCAAGTCTCAGGCATTGGTCGACTTCATAGCCGAGTGGACCGAAAATCAAGTTCCAACTCCGGTCTAACGACCAGAACATTGGGTAATGTACTTTGACGGATCCCTCAAATTTGAAGGGGCCGGCGCAGGTGTCTTACTCATCTCCCCCAGGGGAGACCAGCTCAAGTACGTGCTGCAGATATTTTGGGAAGCATCTAATAACGAAGCCGAGTATGAAGCACTGCTACACGGCCTTCGCCTCGCAATCTCCCTCGGCATCAAATGACTACTGGTGTACGGCGACTCCCTAGTCATCATAAACCAGGTCAATGATGAGTGGGACCGAAACAAGGACAACATGGACGCTTATTGCAAAGAAGTCCGTAAATTGGAAAACAAATTCTCCGGCTTGGAGTTCCATCACATCGTCCGCGACAACAACGTTGCCGCCGACGTTTTATCCAAAATGGGCTCAACTCGTGCAGAAGTTCCAGCAGGAATTTTCGTACACGAACTACACAAGCTGTCCATACCTGAACAGGTCACACCACCAGTAGTCCCGACTACTGACGTTTCCTGAGAAATCATGATGATAGAAGTCGACTGGAGGACACCCTTCATCAACTACATCAAAGATCACCAGCTACCATCCGACAAGAATAAAGCTGAGCAAATCTCCCGACGAGTACAGAGTTACGTTCTAGTCGGAGACAAGCTTTACAGGAAAGGTGCATCATCTGGAGTACTCATGAAGTGCGTCACCAGAGAAGATGGCCAAGAAATCCTAGAAGAGATTCACAAAGGAATCTGCGGCAACCACGCATCTTCAAGGACACTAGTTGGCAAGGCTTTCAGAGTGGGCTTCTACTGGCCAATGGCTTTGGCTGACGCCAAACAACTGGTTCAGAAATGCAAAGGTTGTCAATTCTTCACAAAACAGCAACATGTGCCGGCCTACAAGCTAGTCACAATACCTCCAACATGGCCATTTGCCTGCTGGGGGCTCGACATGACTGGCCCGTTACCAACTGCGCCAGGAGGATTCAATAGAGTACTCGTGGCAATTGACAAGTTCACCAAATGGATCAAGGTCAAACCGGTCACTTGTCCCAAGGCAGACCGAGTCCTCGACTTCTTGGATGAAATCGTACACCGCAATGGTTTTCCCAACAGGATTATCACATATCTCGGGTCAAACTTCAATAATCACAACTTTTGGGAATATTGCGAGAACAGCGGCATCGACGTCCGCTATGTCTCGGTTGCTCATCCGCGAGCCAACGGTCAGGTCGAGCGTGCTAATGGCATGATACTTGATGCTCTGAAGAAACGACTACATGACATTGGCAACACCAAAGGCGGCCGATGGCTCAAAGAGTTACCTAATGCCTTGTGGGGCCTACGTACCCAACCATGCAAGACTACGGGACTATCACCCTATTTTCTGGTATATGGCTCGGAAGCCATACTACCCGCCGACATCATGTGGCAATCACCATCCGTTGAACAATACGACGAAGAGCTTGCAATCGAAACGCGGCGAATGGATATAGACAGTTTAGAAGAAGCAAGATGCGCAGCACTAGTGCAATCTGCCAGATACCTTGACGGTTTAAGGCGTTACCACGACCGCAACGTCAAGGAAAGATCTTTCAACTTGGGCGATATGGTCCTTAAGCGTATCCAAGACACGTTAGGATTGCATAAACTCAATTCATCGTGGGAAGGTCCTTACATCGTATCAAAGGTTACAGGACCCGGGTCTTACAGACTCCAAGAACTCTCAGGAGAACAGGTGCCAAACTCCTGGAATATAGAACACCTCTGTCGCTATTACCCATAGCAGCACTCGAGTACTTACTTCAAGGCAACTACTCAAGACGACTACCCGACTACCGACTTCAAGGGGTGTTAGCTTCGACGAGCCATCAGTACAACAAGGATCCTTGCCCTGATACAAAATCTTCATATCAATCTTTACTGAAACAAGAGTACATCAAGTTACATACGAGTACAAGGACTCGGCTTACACGAAGACTACAAGCAACTGCCTACTGGCGGGCTGCATTTAAGCCTCAGGCTTTAACTATATCACAAGGCCACTCAGGTCTGCCGACCACAGGAAGGGCCCACACGCAAGGAAGCTACGCAAAACGCAGCCATGCCCAGGTACCCTACCCAAGGCAACACCAGGTACTCCATCACCGCCATCGCCTGGATAGCGGCAACGCCAAATCCGGCAAGACGCGCCTAGAGGGAACCAAGGCTGCTCTTTTGCTAGCCTTGCGAAGCCCATCTACTCTACGGCCGCACCTCCACCTCTTTTAGAGTGGGATAAAGACCGCGGCACTCATCACCCATCACTCGCGAGTTCCAGCGCGTACTCCACTGGATCACGAGCTGCAAGATGAGGCGTGCGACAAAACCTCCTACGAGGATTCTTCTAGCATCGCGGCTATCCCTACAAGCGCAGGAGTCTGTGGAGCGAAGGTGGCCTCAACCTACAAGGAATCTTCTAGCACCGGTGCACTCTTTGATGGCTCTCTACACTCAAACAGAAGCAACCGAAGGCAGTCCATCGCTACTCAAGAGCTTGAGTTGGTTCGCCCACCAGATGGCCCTATTTATCGCCGAAAGCCACAACTACCACCGGCCTAAGAGTTACTGTGCACCCGTGATCAATGAGTCTGACAACTCCTAACTCTGCCCATGTGACTGCACTCATGCCGCAACGGACAAAGGAGCACAGTACACCCGTGCATCCGCAAAGGACAAAAGAGCACAGTACACCCGTACATCCACAAAGGACAGACGAGTACAGTACACCCGTGTCCCCCAGAAGATGAGTACTCAAATAGCATTACGACTACTCGACACTCGGGACTACAAGCCAAGCATGATGTCGCGGGCTTCGACTACTCCAACCTCAAGGTCGGGTGAGGCAGAGTTCCACCCTCGCAGGGTCGGGCGCATCCGGCCCCAGGACTTGGGGTCGGGCGAGGCGGAGTTCCACCCTCGAAGGGTTGGGTGCATCCGACCCCAGGACTCGAGGTCGGGCGAGGCGGAGTTTTCACCCTCGACGAGGTCAGGCTTAGCCGACCCCAAAACTCAAGGTCGAGCGAGACGAATCCCCTCCTCAGAGGGTCGGACCCAGCAGAGTTGCACTACTTCAGGATTCGACAAAATGGAGTAAAAACTACCCTTCGCAAGACAACGACACAACAAATCCAAAGGCTTGGCATTTCAAAATATCAATGCGCTCGGATACAAGATTACACAAGCAGCTTAAAGCTCTTCTAAGGAGACAAACTTTGACATCTTGGATGCAATAGGCTCCGCCTCCTCGAGGTACTGCGCATAGGCCTCCTCTGTGCAGTTGCGAGCCAGGCCATCACCAGCTGCCGCCAAGTCTGCCCTCGGGTAGTAGGACTTCACAACCGCAAGAACCTGTTTGCAAACAGTCTTGCAAAGTCCTGCCACTTTACTCGGGGCAGCTCTTAGTTGCTCTACTAGCGATTGCGGTCCTGTGCCTTCCTCCACGGGGGCTATAGCATTCACCAAGTCTTCAGCCGCTCCAGACAACTCTTGGAGTTCACCCCGAAGTCTTTCCAAGGTCTGGGCATGATCTCTACATGCCACCATGGCCATGGCAAGCATCACGCCATTTTGCATCTTTCGGTCTCGCTGGTGCTCGCAAGCAGCCTGTGCTTCCATCAGCGCGGCTCGAAGATGTTCGGCTTCATCTGCCACTCGGTCATGAGCGTTCCTCCAATCGATAACTTGGCTCCTTGCGGCCGCTTCCTGCTTCTTGAGTTCTACAAAGCAAAGAACTCAGGCCACAGCCAACTACAGTTGGACACACCCAAACTAGTCACAATGCTTACCTTGATACTTCTTGTTCAAGGACTTGTAGCGGCTCTCCAATTTTTCCTGCAGAACCGTGTGATCCGCGCGTTCCACAGCAAAGGACTTCGCCTCGACTTCATGAACCCGAAGAGCTTCTGTCAGTCGGGCGCATTCTTGCTCCAACTGGCGGCTTCTTTCCTGAAAAATCCAAGTATGGTGTAATCAGTTTAGAAGCCTCATGACTACTCGGGTCCTGCAATAACATCAACAATATCTACCTGGAAGCCCCGGAAAACATCAATGGCCCTCTGGAACTCCAAGTCAGAAGGCAGGCTAAGTACTGGTTTTGGGTACTCTCCACAAGATGAGGAATCGTACCCAGAGCAGCACCTACAACATTTACCATGTCAGCTATGGACTACGACTACAATAAACAGACTACAGGCACTTACATGGAGCAGTCGCTTGTTTGGCTTTTCCAACATCTACTACGGCCAGCGATCCACCAGTAGACGATGACAAACCAGCGCCTCCTAAGCCCGATGCAACGGCGGGAACCTCCACCGAACGAATTACATCTTGCAGCATTGACATAGTAGCTCCAAGACGGCCGGCGTCAACCTCAGGTACCTCTTCAACAATGAAGTCCTCCAGAGGAATAGATGTTGTAGTCGAGGGATCCGGCACTACCCCTGTCTCTATAGGAATAGTTTCCTCTGCATCTCTGCACCACAAAAGTGTTACTACATGATTTCAAGACACTTCAACATCATTCAAAAAGAAAAGAAGGCTCACCGGGTGGAACGTGGCGGCAGTCGCACACGCTTCTTCTCGGCGACAGGCGGCCGAGTACTCGGAGCCACGGGAACAGCCGCCGGCACTGTCTTCTCACCAAGACCTACAAAACCGAAGTCAAGACTATAGTACTACTCAAATGAAAACAATCGGAAGGGACAACGCTTACCACTGGCGATCACATTGGACAGCAAGGTATCAGTAGCAAGTACTGGTGACACCTCCTTCGTTGTACCCGCTACTCCAGCAGGCAGCCCCAGAATTGCCTGGTCAGCAATGGGCGGCATGGCAGCCGACGGAGTTGGCACGGTTAACTCGGGGGCTGCCACAGTTTCTGTTGATGGAACCCTCTCCGGTACCGTGTCAACAGCCGCATCACCGACTTCAGGGTCGGACACGGCCATCTCTTCAGAAACAGCCTCATCTACAGCCTTTACGAACCAAAAACAAGATTCACCACATCAATAACGAATTTCAAGTTCATCAGTAATACACAAGTTACCGACTACATACCTTGGTACCTCGAGACTTCTCAGGGGTTGAAGCAGACTTAGCCGCAGACATCTTGCGGACTACTCTACGTCTCTTAACAGGAGGAGAAGGCTCGTCCTTCGACTCCTCGACGACAGCTTCCGACTCTTCTTCCGACTGCGCCAAGTAGCCGGCAAGAACTTGGGACTTCAAACAACAAATCGGTGTCAGCAATAAGAATCACAAGTCAAAGAAGAACAAGTCAGGAGGAAAATACTTACCACTTCTGGCTCGTACCAGGCATCATACTGACGAAGGGCCGTAGGGATTACGGGTACTCCCTGATAGTTCCTAAAAAATTTGGCCAGCAGTGCCTCTACGTCATCATCAGATCTATCCTCATCAGACATACGCGATGGATCCTTCAGACCTCCGTACTCACTTCCCGAGTGAGCACATTTTTGAAGTGGCTGGACCCTTCTCTTCAGGAAACTGGCCACCACGTTGATCCCAGTCAAACCGAGCGCTTTCAACTCGGTAATCTGCTGCATCAGGTGATCCAGTTCTGGGGTGTCCTCGAGCTCGCTTACCCAGTTTTCCGCATGCTTGGGCGCGTGACCAGTCACCACGGGCAAGCGAGGATCATTGTTCCCGATGTAGAACCACCTTTTCTTCCAATCCCCATGGGAGTCGGTCAGATTATACTCAATATACGCATTCGAGTTCCTGAGTTGGACCCCAGCGCCTCCAAAGACTTCCGTCCGCTGGGCACTCGGCTGAGGCTTGCAATGGAACAGCTTCCTAAACAACTCGAGACTTGGAGGTACTCCCAGATAAACTTCGCATAGATGTACAAATATAGACATGTGCAGTACACCATTGGGATTCAAGTGGATGAGCTGAAGATTGTAGTACTCAAGAATACCTCTGAAGAAGTCGGAGGCAGGCACCGCCAGTCCCCTTTCCACAAAATGCGCAAGCATCACCGTCTCGGCAGGATGTTCCTCAAACTGCCACGCATTGGGAAACGCGGGGCGCCACTCAAGGATCTCCTTTGGCTGAAGGAGCTTGGCATCAACTAGCGCTTGGACAGCTTCTTCCTTCATCACCGAGTGTTGCCAAGTCACCCCAGGTGGCGGCGGCGCAGTTTGGTCCGTCCGCCCCACTTTCGGTGCCGGCAGCACCAACTCTTTCCCCTTCTTGGATTTGACCTTGCCCGTCGCCGAAGCCTTGCCTTGGATCTTCTCGGGTTTCTTGCCCATCTTCTTGGTGCGCATTCGATGGAATCAACTTCAAGATAAGAGGGGGCTCACACTCGGATCTTTCCCAAAAAGCGGCAAATGACGGAGGCGGCGACACTAGCGGCGGCGAAACACTGAGCGGAGGCGCAGAGGAGGAGAAAGAACAGATCTAATGCCCGTGCGGCGTCACAGCAACCGAAAAGGGGCTTTCCAGATTTATCTCCGCCAGCTCCGGTTTCGACGCATCAGTTGCGCAACGAACAGTTTAATCACGTATTAATCGCATTAAAAACCCAATGGCTACTCCATTCATCGGACTGCTGACCACTTCAACGACAGGAATCGCCTAAGTGCTCGGGGGCTGCGGGTACCGTACCCGTTGGTCAGTTTTTCTTTTTCAAGATCTCCGAGGGTAAAATGGGCAAAAGCTGGTTTGACCCTAAGCCTGACTCTTCGACTCAACCTAAGGCTCGGGGGTTACTCCATATGGACTGCGATTAACATCGCACTACCATATAAAATTACTCAGGAACAGAAATAACTCAAAGCTGCAGAAAGAGTACCTTCCAGCCACGTGACAGTACTCGAGCACTTCAGTCTGCAAAACTACTCGGGTAGTGCCTGCAGTGCCCAAGACTGGCGCACGACTACAAAGTACTCGGGGGCTTGTCGGCCATACTCCCCAGGTCACGAGTAGGCCTTGGACGGCCCACTAAGGGACGTACTCGGACAAGATCAGAACAAGGATAGGCGTATCCTTCTCCGACTAGTCTTGTATGTTTATGGAAAGCTACTCAGGCCAATACCGAGTAGAACTCTATAATAGTACTCGGCTAGGACTCAGACTTGTAACCCTGCCCTCCCGGGTATATAAGGCCGGGCAGGGACCCCCCTCAGACACATAAAAACACAACTCAATACAAACCAACACACAGGACGTAGGGTATTACGTGATCTAGTGGCCCGAACCTGTCTAAATTGTGTTCCTTGCGTCACCATTGATTCCTTGATTCTCGACGACCCTTACCGCATAAAAGACCACCTAGGGTACCCCTAGGTGGGTTGCCGGTCTAAAACACCGACACTTACCTTTCTTCAAATTACTCAAATGACAAGACAAATTTCAATGGATAGAGGAGGCAGACAAAGCTTTGTTACAACTGAAAGATTTCTTGTCAAAGCTACCATTCCTCACAGCCCCAACTCCAAACAAAGATTTGCTCTTGTACATCGCTGCAACTACTCATGTTGTCAGCACAGCAATAGTAGTCAAAAGATCTAAACCAGGCCACGTCTACAAAGTCCAAAGACCAGTATACTTTGTCAGCGAAGTACTCTTGGATTCCAAGACACGATACCACCAGTCCAAAAGCTACTCTATGCCATACTACTCACTTCGCGTTAACTCTGACACTACCAAGAACACAACATATCCGTCATCACTGACTTCCCGCTCGGCGAAATTCTTCACAATCGAGATGCCACGGGCAGAATCTCAAAGTGGTCAGTGGAACTCGGAGCATTGTCCTTACAATTCAAACCCAGAACAGCAATTAAATCCCAAGCTCTAGTTGATTTCATGGTTGAGTGGAGAGAAAATCAATTGCCTACTCCGATAGAATGCCCTAAACATTGGGTCATGTACTCCGACGGATCACTCAAACTAAAGGGAGCCGGCGCAAGAGTACTCTTAATATCCCCAAAAGGCGAGCAACTCAAATACATTCTCCAAATCTTTTAGGGAGCATCAAACAATGAAGCTGAGTACGAAGCATTACTACACGGTCTCCGACAAGCAGTCTCACTGGGCATCAAAAGGTTACTAGTCTACGGTGACTCACTGGTAGTCATCAATCAAGTCAACGACGAGTGGGATTGCAACAAAGAAAATATGGACGCGTACTGCAAGAAAGTTCGCAAGCTAGAGAACAAATTCTCAGGCCTTCAGTTTCATCACGTAGTCCACGACAACAATGTCGCCGCTGATGTGTTATCTAAAATGGGCTCAACACGGGCGGAAGTCCCAGCAGGCATTTTTGTTCATGAACTTCGCAAGCCGTCTATAACGAAACAAGCAACTTCAGTAACGACCAGCAACGATCCACCAGAACCTGACCAGAAGATCATGATGATCGAGGTAGACTGGAGAACTCCTTTTATCGACTACATTAAAGAGCACAAGCTACCTTCCAACAAGACACGAGCAGAACAAATCTCACAGCACGGCAAAAGCTATACTCTAGTTGGAGATAAAATCTACAGAAGAGGAGCATCCTCAGGAGTACTCATGAAATGTGTTACTCGCGAAGATGGCAAAGACATCTTTGAGGAAATACACAAAGGAATTTGCGGCAACCATGCATCCTCATGAACAATAGTAGGCAAAGCCTTCAGAGCGGGATTTTACTGGCCAACTGCGCTGGTAGATGCGGCAGAACTAGTCTGTAGATGCTAATGCTGCCAGTTTTTCACCAAGCAACAACATGTCCCTACCTACAAACTCATCACAATACCTCCAACATGGCCTTTCGCATGCTGGGGGATTCAATCGAGTCCTCGTCGCCATTGACAAGTTCACCAAATAGATCGAGGTCAAACTCGCCGTGGGAAGGGCCTTATGTTGTATCCAAAGTCACGGGACCAGGATCCTATTGGCTACAACAACTCTCCAGCGAAGAAGTCACAAACTCCTGGAACATAGAGCACCTATGCCGCTACTAAACATAGTTAACAGACTAAGTGAAATTGTACTTGGGCCACCGCCCGCTACTCTTCATATATGATTAATAAACTTTCTTTTCGGCAACTATCAACTACTTGTCTTTGCCTCCAGTCTAGCGGCTTGCAAAGGCAGGTCAACTGCAACTTGAGTTATTCAGCTCCACGAGCCTCTGCGCTCTCTCTTTTCGATTTGTTTTCAACAAGTCTAGCGGCTTGCAAAGGCAGGTCAGCTGCAACTAGAGCTATTCAGCTCTACGAGCCCCTGTGCTCTCTCTTTTTGACTTGTAATAACAAGTCTAGCGACTTGCCAAGGCAAGTCAGCTACAACCTGAGCTATTCAGCTCCACGAGCCTCTATGCTCTATATTCGACTTGTTTTCAAAGAAGTCTAGCAGCTCACAAAGGCGGGTCAGCTACAACTCGAGCGACTTAGCTCTACAAGCCTATGCGCTTTGACTTCAACTTATTTTCAACAAGTCTAGCGGCTCGCAAAGGCAGGTCAGCTACAACTTGAGCTACTCTACGAGCCTCTGTGCTATGACCTCAACTTAAACAAGCTTCTTGAGTTGTACAGCTCCAATTGCTAAAACACAAGACTATACGAGTTCTCCACAAGTCATCTCTCTCTTCTTATATGCAACTTTCGTATTAACAAAATTTTGCAGGATTGCAACAGTTGATTCTACTATAAGAAGTCAGGGTGTTCAGAGTACAACACAAATACACAACAACGACTACAAGAAACTACCTACTGGCAGTTACAACAGAAGTCCCAGGCTTTAATTATATCACAAGGATACACTTGAGCTTTGTGACTACTCGCAATCCACAAGGAAGAACCGCCAAGAAGCGAGGAGTGCACGCAAGGAAGCTACGCTCTAGGCAGCTGTACCCTTCTCCTCCCCTCAGCGGTGGCATAGACGGAGACTGGGGCTTCACACAGTCCAGTTCTGCTGCCCTTCATTAACACCCTCTCCCTCTTACAAGTACTCAGAACTGGACTTCAAGCACACATCGTGTACTTGAGTCTCATCCCGAGACATTGCAAAGAGAGAGAGCAGTCGGCACCATGCCTCCATCCTCGACCAGACATGATAAAGACCCATCCTTCACCCGTGAGCTCCAACATGGTTACTACCAGAGAGTACGGGAAAAGATCAAGTACACGGCATATCCTCCTACGAGGATTCTTCTAGCATCGCAGTTATCTCTCCTAGTGAGGAGATTTGTGGAGGGAATGTGGAACCTCACTACGAGGAATCTTCTAGCACCAGGGCGCTCATTGGAAACTTGCTACTATCAAAGAGAAGCAGCCTAAAGCCAACCACCACTATACTCAGATCCATGCCTCAAGCAATGGCAGCTGGGGGGCTATTTATAGCTGGAAGGCCAAGCAGAACAAGCGCACTCGTGACTCCACAGTAACTCGACTTGTCCTACTCAAGGAAACAACCCACGTGAAAGCATGTCTACGCAGAATCAAAAGCTCACATGTGAATCACTCTGGCAGCAAACAATCAGTCTTGCACAGTACTCCCGTGTGTCCTCCCCGGTACAAAGCAATAATGCAAAGGACACAGTACACACATACGCGTCCTCTACAACCATCTGCAACAATTGAGGCCTACACGGAAGACTACCCGCCAGACTACCCATTGGAGATCTGCAAGCAAGTACTCATACAATAATCAACACCTAAGAAAAAATAGCAGATACTTGTTCAGATACATCAAGTTTATCGATGAAACTACAAACAGCGACTAGAGACTACTCCAAATTAATAAAGCCCGCTACATGCTCGGCAACCGGCTCCAGATCCTCCAAATACTGAGAATATGCTTCATCGCTACAATCTTCGACGATACCATCCGCAACCAGTGCCAAATTCGCCTTTGGATAAAAGGACTTTACAATCACCAACACCTGCTTGCAAACAGATTTCGCCATATTGGTAATCTAGGCCGGTGCGTCCCTCAATCTCGCGATTAAAGGGTGGGACTCTACTCCTTCTTCGGGAGGCTCGATCACATCAACCAAGGCCTGTGCTGCATCAAACAAATCTTTAAGATCTTGCTCTTTCTTCTGCAAAGTAACCGCATGAATTTTGCAAGCAAGCATCGCTTTGGCCAATGTAATGACAAAGCTTCGTCACTGATCCTTCTCTTTTTCACAGTTTTCCCTAGCCTCCGCCAACTGAGCTGTAAGTTTCTCAACTTCGTCGGCTGCACAACTGTGAGCATTTCTCCAATCTAGCACTTGGATGCTGAGCTTGGTTTCCCGACCTTTGAGTTCTTCAAGAAGCAACAATAAATCCGATCGGGGAAACTGATAAAATACAGCATTATGATTCACAAGCTACGAGTACAAAGTACTCACCCTCCAATTTCTGCTGCAAAGACTTGTTACGCGCTGTCATTCGGCTCATCTCTGCTTCAAATTCATGCTTTTCAATCCGAAAGGACTCCACAACATCTTCATACTTTTTTAAGAAGTCGGCAGTGCAACGGCACTCCTCAGCAATGTCTTTCTCCAATTGTGCTGCACGACGCACAGCCTCACTATGCTCTTGGATAATTTGGACATTCTTGTGGGATTTCTCATATAAATCTTGCACAATCATGCAATTAGTACTCTTTACGAGTGCAAACGACGCCAAACCATGAAATATAAGTACTCAAATGCAGTTCCAAGGACTCACCTGAGTATAAGCTATCATCTGTTGATGCAAGTTCACAAAGTCTGATATTGGCGGCAACTCTTCTAGGAGCCTTTCAAAAATTTCAACTTTTTGTGACAACCCCGGGGTCTTGGTCATAACACTAGTACTCACACTTAGGGTTAGGATCAGCTGCTGAGAAAAAGAAGCCCCAGCCTCTACAACACCCTTACCCGCTGCAGTTGGTGCAACTTCATCCCCGGACGTTGTGACACCCTGTGAGACTACAACACCCCCCCTCTTCAAAACTCGCCATTGCTGTAGTCGCCACAGTTTCGGTTGCGGGGGGTGGATCGTCCTTCACAACCTTGGGGGCTGGCAGCACCAAATCTTCGAGCGAGCTGATTATGTCCTACAGTATGGCGGCTGCAAAAGTCACTACACCTGCATCACCAGATTGTGCTGGACCTTCACTTGTCAAATCGATAACAGGTGCTGCAGAGGAGTCCGCGCCCAACGGATTT
Organism: Setaria italica; assembly: GCF_000263155.2. NCBI lineage: Eukaryota > Viridiplantae > Streptophyta > Magnoliopsida > Poales > Poaceae > Setaria > Setaria italica. The sequence continues at coordinate 17,244,912 of NC_028455.1, forward strand.
TCAATCTGCTTCGTGCTCACCCTTTCAAGAACAATATTTTCTGAAGTCCTAATATCAAACATGGCTCAAGATTAAACCAGCAACTATTGATTGCGCAATCAATAACCAAATCATTACAACAGAACACTTACTTGATGGACCGAGGAGGAACTCGTCGATGTTTCTTCATCACGAGAATTGGTTGTACACTCAGAGCCAGCTCATTAGCCGGTACGGGCAGCAACTCCTCGGTGTTTTTGCCAAGACCTGAAAGAATCAACTCAGAGACTACATACACGTGACTACTACTAGTACTCACATACTCACCACTAGCGGGGACTTCAGCCAGTGTGGCGTTAGAAACTGCTTCTGGTATCTCCACAGCATCAACCATAGCAGTCTTCAACAAGTCCTCCGCCTTGCTACTCGCAACATCGAGTTCAGTGACTACTAGAATGGTAGCCATCTCGGGTGCCACAGTCACATCTTCAGCAGTTGTCTCCACCAAGGAAGCCGTTGGTGTCCGCGGGAGAGACGCGGAAGCTGGAGGAGCGGCTCAGGGAGGCGGGCTTGGGCCGGGTGTTCCTCCTGCAGGGCGGCGACTACGCCAAGAGCTTCAAGGAGTTCAGCGCCAACAACATCCGCGACACGTTCCGGCTCATGCTGCAGATGGCCATCATGGCTCCGGCCGCCCGCAGCCCTGCACGTACGGCGACCCTGCAGGGGAGCCCGGCCGGAGAAAATGGCTTCCGGGGTAGCGGCGCAGCACGGCCGCCCCGTCCATCGCGTGCCGCCGGAGCTCGCTTGACCTCATCTCCGTAGTCCGCACCCGCGGTCGGGCCGCCCTTCACACTCTCCCTCCTCCCCCTCTCCACGGCCGTGGCTGAGCCCAGGACGCCGGCCGCGGCTGAGCCCAGGACGCCGGCCGCCGCACCACCGACGCTGCCGGCCGCCCGCGCCCAATCTCCCTCCGCCTCTCTGTTGTGAAGAAAGGAGAAGTCTTTTTCCCTTCAACCCCCTCCCTTCCCTTCTTTTTCCACCCGAGCTCCCCTCTTATCAGCATTTGGACTGCGGGTTGATTACTAAAAAGTCAAGGGACTTTTTTGCAAAATGACCATGACGGACGGAAAAAAGCTGGCAGAGATGTTGCTTGCTTTAATAATATGTATAGATATAGATATAGACTTAGATATGCACTATATCTAGATATATAGGAAAAAAATATATTTAGAAAAGCTAAAGCGTCTTATAATTTAGGACGGATTGAGTAACATACACTCAGTCTATACATTTTCTCGCTTGAGCCCTCAGACAGCCCCATGGCCCCCTTTTATCTGTTGGACTTCGTAACCACCAACAAGACAGCCTCATCAGTCGAAGTGAGCGACACAAACATAATAAAACTGTTAGGACCTTGGATGGATAAAATAAGGAAAAATATAAACAGGATTGTTAGTACCTCTCTAACAAAAGGCCATAAGCCTAACTTGCCATCAAAATAACAATTTTCTTCTTGATCATATCTTGGCTTGGTTTGTGCGGACAAGAACATCACCTTGGTAATATAGTTTTTGTTTTGCACAGTCCTGTGTGGATCTTGTTCATCTGGCGCCAAATACGTAGTTCTTGTTTTTTTTTTGTGCCGTTGAACCATTTCTCATCTAAGTGCACGATGTTGCGCATATCAATAAATCTTGGGTCATTTGGCAAGGTACTCTGATCAAGCATTGATATACAAAACTGCAGCCTCTATTTTTTATTTGCTTCCTTCAAATATGGTTTAAGTGAGCTAGAGTGACGTCTTAGCTTTCCTTCTTTGAAACACTTATGAAGTGTGCTTCTCTTCACACCTATAGCAGCTGCAAGTGACCGTATGGTGCGCCTTCTTCTCAAAGGGACATGAGCAACCTGAGATAAGTCTACTTCAACATTTTGCGGCCACAATTTTTAGGTTTTCTTGAACTAAGATCAACTGGTATTCCTAGTGCACGGCACTCCTTAACTCTACACCAAATAGCTTGTACTAAAGACCTTTTTCACATTCAATATTTGAGCAACCAGAGTGGTTGTGTGTTTTTTCATGTTGCCTCCATTACTAAGGGTAAGCAAAGCTTCATATATCTGTTGTCTTTGCTCGTTAGTCAAATTTTTTCTATGGTTGTTACCTTGCCCTTAGTTGTCTCCCTTATCTTCTGAATCATCCAGCTCTTCTTGTTCGAAGACCACCACGTCCACGCCACCGGCATACACACCGTAGTCTTCATCATCGTCTACTTCTTAAAAAACAGAATATGGGTAAGTGTTAGATGCATTGTCTACTTTTTAAAAAAAGAAACAGAATATGCAACCTCTGTACAGTAAAACATGATTACCTCCATGTATTTCTACGTGTTCGTCAAAGGCAGGAATGTTCAAATCAAAATGATGACACACTCCCTGTGTAGCAGCTTGTACATCTACCTGGACTTCATTTTGTTCTAGATATTGACAGGATGCACTTCATTTTTCTTCAGCTCTTCAAGCTATGCAGCCTAAATGAGCAGACCGTGCAACTGTCCTTTCTAATTGATTCCTGTGCATTTCTTCCATAATCTCCAACTGAAGTTGGAATGCCGAGTAAGACGAGTTTCTCCTCCCCTGCTTGCTTCTACAATGAGCTTGCATTGGATGACAGCCGCTGCAGAGGGGTGAAACACTGTAGCAACAGTGTGCTGTGGCTGCAGCAGCGCTGAAAAGAAGGCCAGCCAAACAGATGACCTCTGCGACGGGATCCTCCGATGTCAACTTCACTGTGACGCTTCTTTAGCATCAGTCCATGCCCAATGGCCGAAGCATGCCACTAGATCATACGTATTACCCACATGATACAACATTCCTGGAACCCATCAACTTCGACAAATATTCATCAAATATACAATTAACCTACTGCCAAACACGGCGGTACGGCGGCACACCGCACGGCTTACTAGTAATTTAAAGAAATGTGAACGTACTATGCATTTGCAAACATTATATAAACATCTCCCACAACAATACAATGATAAAACCCTAATAGAAATTGTTTAACATCCATGAATGTGAAAAGAGTTCACCAGATCGCATCACATTAATACCTCATAGCAGTCAACAGCTCGGCGGGATAAATGGTTCCTAAAAAAGTCACATAATAGTTCAAAAATCAAACCTAAATCAACACGTACACTAGTAGGCTGCAACTCAAACTCCACAACCGCAGCTGCCTGAGACTTCTTGAGATGCGTGACATCTTGCATATGCTGCTGCTCAGGCTATCTCCCACCAATAGTCAGCCCTTGAAATAAAAAATAGCTATCAGCAAGCATATTTTTCTATAACAGACTGAATTTTCCCAAATATGGAAAATTTATTTGCATTAATAATAATCATGCACTGACAACCTGCTCCTAGATGTATTTGAGCACTGAGTATTTCTTCCTATTCTGACAGGCTCTACCATTTGGCAGGAGAACATTATCGCGGAATGAAGGCATGGACGTATATGTAACGGTGACGGTGTTCCTTGGAGTTCAGAGTGCAAAAGAGCATCGCAAGGGGAGCATGTTGCCTTGATGAGCAGTTGTGCTAGATTTCCAGAGTGTAGGTGGCTTGCATAGGTGTACGGGTTATTGCAAGCCTTGCTGTATACAGGATGCTATACGGGATACATGCTGAACGCTTTGATATGGTTCCCCAATTTAAGTCGGTTGCACTAGCGTGGGGGAGAAAATGGATATTCATAGACTTTTTATTTCCCCTTGAGATAGTTAAACTGGTTACCTGATACGTTCGTGGTGCGATGTGAATACTCTGCATTCCCAGATCATCTTTCCTTGTTTTGAGTGTTTTTGGATGTTTTAGGGCAAACTTTTGGCCTGTACAGTAGAGTCTTCCCCCCCCCCTTTTTTTTAGAAAACTGGCAGGAGCGTTGCCATATCATATAAGAAGAAGAAAGAATAGAACATGTTTTACAAGACTAGCAAATATGCCCATGCGTTGCAACGAGAGGAGGAAAAAAAACTCCTTACCTACCCTTACCCAGCAACCATGACCAAAACCTCAAAGATGACTTGATTTATGTCCCATATTAATTATTATCAAAATAGACTTCAATAATATTAGAAATTCATGCCTAAATAATATCAATTTTCTTTGAGCAAGATTAGGAATTCAGGCCTGAATAAAACAAACCAATAAAAAATGGCATGTGTTTTTAGTAATTGAGGACACGCCATTTTTTAGTAATTCATCTTTTGCTGGTGAGTGCTGCTCTCGCCGTCTACCTCAAGCTCCCTTACATGGCCACTAACATCCCAAAAAGCTTTGGAGAGCTTGGGGATACTCCCCTCGAGTTCTTCGAGGTCCCTCCCATCCCGGCGTCTCACCTCAGTAGGGAGATGTGCGAGCGCCCAGAGAGGGACGTCTACAACGCCGCTCTGAGCATGTGTGCTTGAATGCCGGACAACACCGACAGCATCCTCGTGGACACGTTTGAGTTGTTAGGATGTGCTATACAAGTTTTAAATGTTACTCTTATGATGATATATGTGGGTAATTTGGATGCAAACTTAGGGACTACTTTGCATTGGCTCTCATAATGGATGAGGTGGGTAATTTATATGAAAAAATAGAGGGATATTTTAAATTATCTTCATAATGATAGAGATTGGTAATTTAGATATAAATAAATTTATAATTTATTTTGAATTATATTTTATAAGGACAAAGATGGGCTATTTGGATGCAAATTTAGAGAGGTACTGGATGGATATTTTTTATTGAAACAAAAAGGATCTAATGCTATTGTTGGTGATGATGGTTAGAGTCTGCGAAATCAAGGGCCAACTATTTCTGATTATTATGAGAATTTTTATGATTTGTCTTTTTTCCTAGCGCATCCCATGATAACTATATTAAGCCTCTAATTAGTAACGGTAAGATAAAATACTACTATGTTCATTTCTTTGAGAATGAAAATTAGTAGAGAGCTGGACTTGGAAATAATTCAAAGCTCATCCCATGATAACTATATTAAGCCTCTAATTAGTAACAGTAAGATAAAATACTACTATGTTCATTTCTTTGAGAATAAAAATTAGTAGAGAGCTAGACTTGGAAATAATTCGATGGAACTGAATAAGATATGAAAATATAAGCAGCAACCAACTTATTTTATATTATTATTGTAGATCATTGCTCAACAATCGACCATTACATTGCATTGACATAACTCTTTCAGTTTGCCATGGTTGCTCCTATATATCTGCTTTTCCTTCCCAACAACAATGCTTGAGGATTCACCATATATGATTGTCACGGAAGAAGATATTTTAACATCGGCCTTGGGTTAATTGGCTTGCATGCTACTGTATGTACGCGGAGATGAAGGCATGCTCCTTGCTAATGGCCCTCAATCCAGACCGTAATAACCAGACAAAATAAACCCACCGCCTCTCCGCTCTGGATGACCTGCTGTATGACGCTTCGATTCTTCAAGAAAATTGAAATAAAATTTGGGATGGAGGGAGTAATAACTTAGAGTGATGTTTTAATAAATTTGATGTTTTTTGTTGATTATGTATGCAAATTTTAATTCTTGAGAAGTCTCATTTCTAGGCTCTAGCGCTACCAAACGTCTGAATTATATTATAACACAGAATGATATTATAGTATTTAGTTTATTTATTCCTATAGTGCATTTCTCGTAGTTTTTCCTTCAAATCAATATTCCACTACTGAGCATTGCGGTCTTATTGCCAACTTTGTAATTCAATATTTACTTTATTTCTTTTAATTCCATTTGTCTATTTTCCCATATAACTTGCAAAATCAATAAATTCTAGTAAATAATTAGATTTGCAAAATTCTAGTAAATAGACCAACGTCTTACTAGATTTTAGTAAATTATTAACACAATTCTTGTAGTTCATATATATCTATATATCTTGAAAGTGATTGATGCTACTAGATTTTTTTTTGAGCAAAGATTGATGCTACTAGGTGGTAATTTATTTTCTCTTCTTTTCATATTTTTCTTTGCATACCTAACCTTTCAAAATCAGTTCTTTGTTCTATATATTGACACGATGCACTTCATTTTCTTCAGCTCTTCAAGCTATGCATCCTAAATTTTGTTCTAGATATTGACAGGATGCACTTCATTTTTCTTCAGCTCTTCAAGCTATGCAGCCTAAATGAGCAGACCGTGCCACTGTCCTTTCTAATTGATTCCTGTGCATTTCTTCCATAATCTCCAACTGAAGTTGGAATGTCGAGTAAGACGAGTTTCTCCTCCCCTGCTTGCTTCTACAATGAGCTTGCATTGGATGACAGCCGCGGCAGAGGGGTGAAACACTGTAGCAACAGTGTGCTGTGGCTGCAGCAGCGCTGAAAAGAAGGCCAGCCAAACAGATGACCTCTGCGACGGGATCCTCCGATGTCAACTTCACTGTGACGCTTCTTTAGCATCAGTCCATGCCCAATGGCCGAAGCATGCCACTAGATCATACGTATTACCCACATGATACAACATTCCTGGAACCCATCAACTTCGACAAATATTCATCAAATATACAATTAACCTACTGCCAAACACGGCGGTACGGCGGCACACCGCACGGCTTACTAGTAATTTAAAGAAATGTGAACGTACTATGCATTTGCAAACATTATATAAACATCTCCCACAACAATACAATGATAAAACCCTAATAGAAATTGTTTAACATCCATGAATGTGAAAAGAGTTCACCAGATCGCATCACATTAATACCTCATAGCAGTCAACAGCTCGGCGGGATAAATGGTTCCTAAAAAAGTCACATAATAGTTCAAAAATCAAACCTAAATCAACACGTACACTAGTAGGCTGCAACTCAAACTCCACAACCGCAGCTGCCTGAGACTTCTTGAGATGCGTGACATCTTGCATATGCTGCTGCTCAGGCTATCTCCCACCAATAGTCAGCCCTTGAAATAAAAAATAGCTATCAGCAAGCATATTTTTCTATAACAGACTGAATTTTCTCAAATATGGAAAATTTATTTGCATTAATAATAATCATGCACTGACAACCTGCTCCTAGATGTTTTATTCTTCCACTTGAGGTTCTGCCCCTGCAGGTTCTTCAATTCCCTTGGAAACAATGGTACTGCACATGCCAAATAAAAAAAGTTAGATAATTGAAGCCAATTTATTCAAATCAAGAATAAAAGTAATCTATTCAGATGGACAAAGCGACTAAGTGTCTACGCACATGTTAATACGTAATATGCAATGACCAATTTTTTGAAGAATGCAATTCTAAATATTTCATTTTTGAATGGTTTTATCAAATACTAAGAAAAATAATACATGATACTTCAAATTAGATTATTCTTTGAGTTTAATCAAATATGAGACAGATACTACCTTTTCCATTTTTTAAAAGTATCTAGTAGCTCCCAAACAGTCCATGCTTGCCAGTGTCCCTGATCAAGATATGTTATCCCCACTAGATCACCAGACAAATTGAACAATGGTGATCCTAAGTAAGCGTACTCATGCATATCGCAATCATGAAATAGAACTCTGCAACAAACATCTCTGTTTATTGAAGAAGAAAAACATTATTAATTTTATTTAAACGACAATATTACATAATGTGATAATATATGAGAGATCTTACATTACTGAACCTCTGCAATAACCGGTTGGTGTAATATACCCTTCTCTAGGGAAAACAAATGAATGAACAGGATCACCAACTTGAACAGACTGAGTCTCAAACCTGACTGCTTTTATATAGCCATTTTCACTTGGCTTAGCAGCAAATATATAGAAACCTCCCGCAGATTTAATGGGCTTACGAACATCAAGTTCTTGTTCTTGTTCGTATCCTGTAGCGTTTGGGAAGTTCACTACAAATCTTTTTTTCATCCCAAAAAATTTGGAATTCGCTGCTATGACAGCAGACCCATCATCTTCTATTGAAAGAATAATGCCAGCAATAACCATAAACCGCTTGTCCTCCGGCTTCGGCTTCCAGTCAAAAGATATACGCACAATTGACTTACGGACCTCCTGAATAACTTGAGGGTGTTGTTAACAAGAATTAAAAAAAAACAGAAAACCAGATAGGGATTAGGTAAACCATCACAGAAAGAAGCGACGGACCTGCTCCATGAAACAAATACGAGCCCCGGCGCCAATCTACGGAAGAGGAGAAGGGAGTGAGGATGGCACCGGCCGGCCGGCGCAAGGTAAACAGGAGCTGCTCGCCGCTGTGAATACCGCCTCCCTCCGCAGCGTGCCTTGGACAGGCGCGGGATGGCAAGGGGGCAGATCGTGCCCTCGGAGATCACTGAATCAGCCGTCGATTCGTCATGCGGCGCTCGTACTCTTGCCGGCTTCAGGATCCGCTCCTGCCCCCGGGAACCTCGCCCTCCAAATCCCGCCGTGCGCCGTCCTGCAGTGCGCCTGACGGCGCTGGATCTGAAGGACCAGGACAGGGATGGCACAGGCAGGAGGATGAGAAACGGATCCGAGGATGATGGCCGAAGAGCAAGGCAGCCGCCGCCCGACGCCCACGGCCCACCAATGAGGAGCTGAGGAGCAGTCAGGGAGGAGAGGGATGAGATTCTGTTGAGGGGTTTCGTGTTGTAGAGATCCCGACAACGGTCTTTAACAAATCTGCCCCTACCCGGATCTAGGGTCTCCGACAGTGAGCTAATACGTGTTTGTTGATACGAGTGGCTAAACTTTAGCAGTGTCATATCGAATATTCGGATGCTAATTAGAAGAACTAGTTAAAAAACTAATTGCAGAATCCTATGCTAATTCGCGAGATGAATCTATTAAGCCTAATTAATTCATCATTAGTAAATGATTACTGTAGCACCACATTGTCAAATCATGGACTAATTAGGCTTAATAGATTCGTCTCGTGAATTAGACTCCATCTGTACAATTAGTTTAGTAATTAGCCTATGTTTAATACTCTTAATTAGCATCCAAACATCCAATGTGACAGGTGCTAAACTTTAGCGGACACCCCCGCAAATTCAGAGGAGAGAGATTGATGGTTCATTTTTATATGTTAAATTTGACTACATTTTATATAAAAATACATTAATATTTATAATACATAATTATCCATATTCAGGAAGGAGTGAGACACCAACTAGAGACTCGTAAACTCATGACCCTTTAAAAGGTACTCCTTCCTTTCCAAATTATAAGACGTTTTGACTTTTCTAGATACAATTATTTTTCTATAGACTTAGATATATACTATAACTAGATATATAGGAAAATAAAATATTTAGAAAAGCTAAAACGTAAATTTAGGACGGATTGAGTAACATACACTCAGGGGACGTTTTCTTCCACTGACTTATTTTTAGCACGTGTCACATTGAATTTTTAGATACTAATTAGGAGTATTAAACGTAGACTATTTACAAAACCCATTACATAAGACGAATCTAAACGGCGAGACGAATCTATTAAGCCTAATTACTCCATCATTAGCAAATGTTTACTGTAATAACACATTGTCAAATCATGGACTAATTAGGCTTAATAGATTCCTCTCGCCGTTTAGATTCGTCTTATGTAATGGGTTTTGTAAATAGTCTACGTTTAATACTCCTAATTAGTATCTAAACATTCGATGTGACAGGTGCTAAAAATAAGTCAGTGGAAGAAAACGGGACCTCAGTCTATACATTTTCTCCCTTGAGCCCTCAGACAGCCCCATGGCCCCCTTTTATCTTTTGGACTTCGTAACCACCAACAAGACAGCCTCATCAGTCGAAGTGAGCGACACAAACATAATAAAACTGTTAGGATCTCAAGTTGGATGGATAAAATAAGGAAAAATGTAAACATGATAGTTAGTACATGTTGACACCGGATTTTGACCAATCCTATAAATTCGGAGTACAAGATAATTGGAGTCACGTACAACAATAAGAAGCTAGCATGCGTGTATATGGGCACGGAGTCCAAATCGGCTTCATTGGATTGATCGGCAAGGATGATATAAAGGAAAGTCCAGCACGTATGGATAAAAATGATTAGAATATACAACATGGATTCTGGTGCACTTTGCATGCCATGCGTGGGAAGCTTCCAGAATAATTATGCATGCGGCCGATCTGTGCATGTACGGGAGGTTGTTTCATGGAATAAAATATTTTAGAGATAGAGTTGGGTTAGTTAGAGATAGAGTTTTTTATTAGAAAAGATTGTGTACGTGACTTGCCTTGTGCGTGGTTAGATGCCAATTATGTAACGTCCGCCCTATAAATATAAAGGGACGTGGCCATTGTAAAGAATCATCACACGATCAATAATACAACATATTTACCTTTACCTTTCGGCTTCACGCCATTGCCCTAGGAGTAGGAGTAATGTAGATTCTCGACGAGTTCCTTCTAGCAAGCTGGGCTGCATCGACCTCGATCTCTGGCGAGCTGCAAGTTCCATCACCAGGTGTTCTAGGCTTTAACCACCGGGCGCATCGCTGTGGTTTCGTCAAGTTTCATCTACCAGTTATCGAGTATCTTGGATCTTTGACTTACGGCACATCGCTTCTGTCTCGATCTACGGTATTCACCAGTTATCCCGCCTTGATTAAGCTTGCATCGGCTGATATTTATCTGTTCTTTCGTCTTGCCGTTCAGTTTGCTTTAATTAGCTTTAGATCGGTTCATCATAGATGATAGATCATTTAATAGCCTGTTGCATCTTAATCTTGGTTACCCCTTCGAGTGTTGTTGGGAGTAAGTTCCATTGTGATTGGATTCATCAGCTGGCGGGGTTCAGATTAACGTCCTGCTAAATATTTCTAGACTGCAACTACCGGGCGCATCGCTGTGGTTTCACCTAAAAATATTGGTGGTGATGTTAGTTTAGATCTCATCGGCTTGTGGCTCTAGCTATGGTGGAGCAACAACTCAACAGCATCGTGTTTCCTATCGGCCGTATGGCTGATGGTTATTGTAAATTATATTAAATCGGCCCGATCGGCCGACTCCATCGAACTTCGAGAGAATTATCTCCACCTTGTCAGTTGAATGGTCAAACTGGCTGGCACGCCCGCGCACACCACGCGCGCCGATTTGGATTCTGCACTGGAATTAAGCAGAACTCCCAGGTCCTCATGTGGTGATGCAGGATCCACCACCTTCAGGATTTTGCGTCAACAGTACCTCTCTAACAAAAGGCCATGAGCCTAACTTGCCATCAAAATAAAAATTTCCTTCTTGATCATATCTTGGCCTGGTTTGTGCGGACAAGAACATCACCTTGGTAATATAGTTTTTGTTTTGCACAGTCCTGTGTGGATCTTGTTCATCTGGCGCCAAATACGTAGTTCTTGTTTTTTTTTGTGCCGTTGAACCATTTCTCATCTAAGTGCACGATGTTGCGCATATCAATAAATCTTGGGTCATTTGGCAAGGTACTCTGATCAAGCATTGATATACAAAACTGCAGCCTCTGTTTTTATTTGCTTCCTTCAAATATGGTTTAAGTGAGCTAGAGTGACGTCTTAGCTTTCCTTCTTTGAAACACTTATGAAGTGTGCTTCTCTTCACACCTATAGCAGCTGCAAGTGACCGTATGGTGCGCCTTCTTCTCAAAGGGACGTGAGCAACCTGAGATAAGTCTACTTCAACATTTTGCGGCCACAATTTTTAGGTTTTCTTGAACTAAGATCACCTGGTATTCCTAGTGCACGGCACTCCTTAACTCTACACCAAATAGCTTGTACTAAAGACCTTTTTCACATTCAATATTTGAGCAACCAGAGTGGTTGTGTGGTTTTTCATGTTGCCTCCATTACTAAGGGTAAGCAAAGCTTCATATATCTGTTGTCTTTGCTCGTTAGTCAAATTTTTTCTCTGGTTGTTACCTTGCCCTTAGTTGTCTCCCTTATCTTCTGAATCATCCAGCTCTTCTTGTTCGAAGACCACCACGTCCACACCACCGGCATACACACCGTAGTCTTCATCATCGTCTACTTCTTAAAAAACAGAATATGGGTAAGTGTTAGATGCATTGTCTACTTTTTAAAAAAAGAAACAGAATATGCAACCTCTGTACAGTAAAACATGATTACCTCCATGTATTTCTTCATGTTCGTCAAAGGCAGGAATGTTCAAATCAAAATGATGACACACTCCCTGTGTAGCAGCTTGTACATCTACCTGGACTTCATTTTGTTCATCTTCCACGGCAGCAGCTTGTACATCTACCTGGGCAGCAGCTTGTTCATCTTCCATAGCTTGATCATCTTCCAACAAAGGGTCTTCATTGAGATCAAGTGGGTCTCCATCTGCTGGTGGTAAATTCAAGTCTATGGCCATGAGGAATGTTTTTGTTTGGAGTAGATGACAAGCTGCGGTGAAGTCCCAGCAAGTAGTATTTATAAGCAATACATGGATGTGCTTTGGTTCTAATTGTTTTTTTTATTTTTTACGGTGCACAATACTATCAGATGGTAGTATACACTATTATAACTCATAAACTTGCACTTCTATACTGATGCTTAGAAATACGTATGGACCAGGGGGCCGTGGCCCATGTTGGCTAATACCTAGCTCCTCCCGTGGTTACACCTATAGGTAGTGTTCATAGAACGTCCCGTTACTTATTATACTAACGGACTTTATTCTTGCTTGATAACTAAAACAATAATAATCTCATGGATATTCTGAATTTGTTTTATAATCCTAATTTTTTACTTCCTATTGCATTGGACTTTTAAGTCACGGGCCTAAATTTTATAAGTAATGGAAAGCGCATGATACTTCGGGACACAAGAATAAGCTACAGATTGAATCAATTATTGGGCAAGGTCCTGAATTTTTCTATGTCCGGGCTTTTTTACATAAAGCCCCTAAAATCTATGAGTATTTTTAGAAAGTTTTATAAGTATCCAAGTTTAGGTATGTTGTTGGAGAGGAGCACAAAAATTTTCAGCAACTAACACTGATTTTTTATCACCAATGTTACATATGGTGTTGAAGATGCTCTTACATGTTGTCAGGATCATTCACATATTCTTCAGTTAGTCTCTCGCTATTTACTTGCCGAGCCCTTCTTTTGGATCTAATGTACAGACACAATGACATATCATGATCCGGAGGATCTAATCCTGCAATTGAAGCTCCAGATGCTACTAGTGATTACAACCATACTAACAGTAAAATATGTCAAAAATAAAATTAAACTTTGAGTTTGGATTTTAACTCCAGCCACAACATCTGAGACGGTGAAAGAGTCTCTAGCCTAGTAGTTAGAGCACCTGAGTAACACTCAGTAGGCAGCTCAGGTTCAACCCCTATAGGAGTGAATTAAACGGGTTAAGAATAAAAATCATTATAAAAAATTAGGTAGGGTCAAAGAAACATCCGTGATGTATTGACTATTATGACTATCTAGAGATATTAGGTCCTCGGCTTCTCTAATCTTACCATCCACTCCCTCCGTCCTAAATTACTATTTGTTTTAGCTTTTCTAGATGCAAGTAATCTCCTTGCACCTAGAAAAGCTGATTACTTGCATCTAGAAAAGCCAAAATAAATAGTAATTTGGGACGGAGGGAGCAAGACATTTCTACTATAAATACTATGCATATTAGAATATACTACGAGTATTAGGCAACTCTTTATTATCAAGTTTAGAATGGATGGTAGTTCACCGTAATCTTAGAAGGAAGGCTCGAGTTTGTTTGGGCTTTCCACCCTAAGAAGTCGAAAGCTCAAATAAACAACGAGCTTCTGGGCTAAGCTTTTCGAAAGCTAAAAACCCATAGAAGCTATGATTACATGGAAAGTCAAGAAGCAGCGAAATGTGAGCTTTTCGCAGCTTTCTACATCAAGGTTATGAAAATTACCCACCTGCCATCGTTTATGTTGTGAATCGATCATTTTTCTTTCCTCAGCTCCATCTCCATCTTGTCCCACCCCACCCCGCCCCGCCTCGTTGCCGACCTATGACGCCCCGCCGTGCCGTGCGAGTGGTTGGTCGACTGCTCCATGCCGGGGGGGGGGGGCTGAGGTAATGCCGGAGGTGGCGGTGCGGCTGCCGGGGATGGATCCAGCGGGCGAGGAGGTCGAGCAGCAGGAGGAGTTCTACGAGTCACTGGATCGGATCCTCTCCTCCTCCTGCTCCTCCGCCTTCGATGACGACGCCGACCACCACCGCCGCCGCAAGTGCTCCCACCGTCACCTGCAGCAGCCCCCACCGACGCACGCCTCCGTGTACGACATCTGGATCTCTAGGCCCACCTCCTTCGAGGAGCGCTGCCGCCTCCTGCTCTAGCGCCTCGGCCTCTCCTCCGAGCCGCCACCGCCGCTGCAGCAGCCCCCCTCTTTGCGCCGCTTGCCTCGCTCGCCATCCCCTCCGACATCTCCCCCGGCCTCGCCTCCGCCCGTTGCCGAGGAGCCCAGATCCAGTAGGCTCAGGAAGCCGCTGCAGGGGAGCTCCTCCACTCCAAATCTTCCCCACCGGTGCAGCACCCCTCCTCCCCGCCTAATCTCGCCCGTCGCCAAATTTGGTCGGCATCAAAGGTTGAAGAAAAACCTGACATGTGGACCCCACAGAATAGATACTCCATCCACCATTCCAAAAGCTAGGTTGCCAAATGGTGTTACCTTTCCAAAAGCTAGCTTTCGGAAAGCCACCCTTCTAGGGAGCAAAAGCCAAAAGTTAACTTTCTGGAAAACTTGGAAAGCTAAATCTCAAACAACAAACAGGGCCTTGACCTCTAAGCCATCTATGTTGAACCAATTCTAATCTCCTCCACCCACGACGATTCTGTCACCGGGGCAACACTTGTGATCATGGCGGACGAGCCCGCCGCTGCCGCTGCCAGGGCCGCGCACGACTACCCCACCTCGTTCGACGTGGTGCTTTGTGCCACGGGGCTCCCGGAGTCCATCCTCGCCACCTCCTGGCATCGTCGATGAGGAGCTCCTTCGACGGTGAGGGGGCTACGGGAGGAGCACTACTGGTCACCATGGCAGTGGAGGCTTTCTCTCACGAATGCGGCATGGTGTCGTCGGAGAAGAGGGGGTGAGCGAGGCGAGGCGGTGTTGGAAATGCGGGAGGGAGGGGGGTTGAGGCGGTGAGAGGGGTTTTATTAGAGCTTGACACCCGCCGGGCTGGAGGGCCCACCACACCAGCGAGAAGGTTTCTCCTGCACACAGGCGATGTACGTCTCCTCTCGCCAGTCGCCGCCTCGTTCAAAATTCAAAATGCTTTTTTCTCGTTGGTGTCTCCTGCACACAGGCGATGTACGTCTCCTCTCGCCAGTCGCCGCCTCGTTCAAAATTCAAAATGCTTTTTTTGCTTGGCTGCTAGAACTAAAAAGAAAATGGTTCCACCATTACATTACCACGAGACGGTCGTAATCATTGCAATACTTCAATGCATCTCAGGCTCGCTTGAATTGGAGTTCGTTTTTGTCCGTATTCGTTTTATCCCCACGACGTGCTAGGTCTCACCATTACAAACCTGAATCCATGGTTTTAGGTCCTATCAGATGTTTGATACCAATTAAAAGTAAAACTAATTGCATAAATGATGGCTAATTTGTGAGACGAATCTATTAAGCCTAATTAATTCATAATTAGCACATATTTACTGTAGTATCATCTGGGCTAATCATGAACTAATTAGTTTTAATAGATTAGTCTCGCGAATTAGCCCTCATTGATACAATTAGTTTTATCATTAGACTATATTTAATACTCCTAATTATTGTGCAAACATCTGATGTGATATGGACTAAAGTTTAGTCTTGATACTCACCCAAAGTTAAAAACTCATCACTAATAATATAGAAGCTATCATCACCAATGAATTATCACCCCCGGTTTGTTTTGAACCGGTGGTGAAAACATTTCTAGATTCGCGAACCTAGGCTGATAGCTTCTATAGCTCTATAATTATTTGGATGTCTAAATATTTGGTATAAGGTATCACACCTACGATCTCAAATGGAAACAAAGTCAACGGTAATGTTTTAGTACTCGACGACTTGCTGTTGTCTGGTGCGCTGGCTGTTGAGTCTGTTGCGCTGCTGGTGCCCAAGCCTGGGCGCTCCTGGTGCGTCCGCCGACCAGCTTGGCCAAACTGCATGCCAGGCTGTGAAAAAACCCCTGGTGCGGGTTCCGAAACCTGCGCAGGGGTTGTTGGTGGAGGACCCGCCGGCGAGGGGGTGCCGCCGCCGCAGCACCCGGCTTCTCGTTCTGGGTCACATTCGTCCCCGGGTTCCAGTAGTTCACCGTCGCCCCGTCGATCAGCGCTTTCCAGGGCGCAGGGAGAGTCGGGTCATCAGGGGCAAACCGAGGGCCCGATGCATCTGCGGCGGCCTCCTGAGCCGCCATGTCAAGCAAGATAAGAGTCCTCTTCTCGCCGCCTTCTTCTCCCAACGCCTGCCTGCCCCCCACCTATGTTACAACCATAATGCTCTTTGGCCCTGCAAATAAGTAAACGATTTTTACAAATCTGCATCCGAAAGGGACGGAATTTCATATCCGAATCGGCTCACATCCACCCCCAATCGCCCACGAATCCCGAACGAAAATCCAACAATAGCCACGAACCCACCGTGCCAAAAACCAATCGAGCCCACCAAAAGCCAAACCCCAATCTTGGTTCACGGTAACCCACGACGATTCCGTCACCGGACCATGGCGGACGAGCCCGCCGCCACCGCCGCCGCCGCCGCCGGGGCCACGCACGACTACCCCACCATCGACCCCACCTCGTTCGACGTGATGCTCTTTGGCACTGGGCTCCCGGAGTCCGTCCTCGCCGCCGCTTGTGCCGCCGCCGGGAAGACGGTCCTCCACGCCGACCCCAACCCGTTCTACGGCTCCCACTACACGTCCGTCCCGCTCCCCTCCCTCGCCTCCTTCCTCTCCCCCGACCCTTCCCCGTCCTCCTCGACCGCGGCCGCCGCCTCCGGTTCGCACACCGCCGTCGATCTCCACCGCCGCAGCGTGTACTCGGAGGTCGAGACCTCGGGGGCCGTCCCCGAGCCGGCGAGGTGGTTCACCGTCGACCTCGTGGGGCCCCGGGTGCTGTACTGCGCCGACGAGGCCGTGGACCTCCTACTGCGCTCGGGGGGCAGCCACCATGTGGAGTTCAAGAGCGTGGACAGGGGAAGCCTCCTCTACTGGGGGGGCTGCCTCTACCCTGTGCCAGGCGCGAGGAATGACATCTTCAAGGATTGCTGCCACATCAGCTTCTGCTGATGAGAGGGGAGAGGATGCTGCTGCTGCCATGATATCTGAGGAGGACCTGGACCGCCCCTTTCTTGAGTTCCTCAACCAACATGGGCTTTCTCCCAAGATGAGAGCGTAAGGGTGTTCTGAATTGGTCAAGTATGCACTATTTTTAGTAATTATGTGGCTAAGATTAAGTCCTTTGTGGTGTTTGCAGCGTTGTGCTGTATGCAATTGCCATGGCAGATTATGATCAAGATGGTCCTGGGCCTTCTGAGAAATTAATTATGACGAGGGAGGGAATCAAGACCATTGCTCTGCACTCCTCATCAATTGGGAGGTCAGTTGGCTTGCCTGAACCTTTTCTTGTTCACTTTGGAAAGCCATATATATTCTATTATGTAAATGCCTTGTTGATTAATCCGTATTTTATTTAGCTTTAGAGAATATATGTGGCCTGGCATGTGGAATCTTAAAAGCACTTAGCTGTGGTACTACAAGTCTACAATTTTACATCTTTCTTATGTTTTCAACCATACCAGGTTTGCTAATGCAGAGGGTGCTTTCACTTATCCTATGTATGGGCATGGTGAGCTGCCTCAAGCTTTCTGTCGCTGTGCTGCGGTTAAGGGTGCCCTATATGTAAGATGATCTTCACAATATATGTAGCAATGATTTTTACGCTCTAGCTTTGGCTATTGTTTCTTTAGTCATGTGACTGTACCATCTTTTGTCCCTATGATCTGTAATTGGTAACTTGCAATCTGATTGCTTATTGCTTCCCAAAACATTTAGGAATATTGCTGTGCTAGACCTTGGGCTTGGCAACTCTCTACTGGAATGGCATCCTGCACTTTATTTCTTCTTCCTTATAAGTAACTTGTGCCAATTCTGAGCAATCATATTTTGTGATTCAGGTGTTGCGGATGCCAGTGGCTGCACTTCTTATGGATGAGGTATGATGATAAACCAAGTTCTACGCTGGCCATATTCTTGTTAACTTTTTCTTCCTGATGTTTATCATACAGTGGACCATTTTGAAATCTATTTGAGCTATGTGTCATCTTTCATGCACAACTTCTGTTTTCATGTTTTTTTGTTAACAATTGGACTATACTCGGATATGTTTTGCAAATATAGTGTAAATATATCAGTGATTATTTTCTTTATTTTGTTTGCCATGGCAGAGGATGCATGCTTTACCTGCAGGGCTGCATTACCAATTCTTTGTTTTTTTTACAATTTTGCCATTGCTAACATGAAATACTTTGCTTATTGGATCAGGAAAAGAAGCATTTTGTAGGTGCCAGATTGGCATCTGGTCAGGATATTTCTTGCAAACAGTTGATAATTGATCCTTCATACAAAATTCCTACCTTGGATGTTCCATCTGATGATTCAAATTCAAATTTTCCAAGAAGTGTTGTGAGGGGAATATGCATATTTAGCAAGTCTGTGAAACAGGGTTCATCAAATGTTCTGGTTGTTTTCCCTCCAAAGTGTAAGAAAAACTATTCTATGTGTGTTTCTGCTAGGTTTCCTTGATGTAGCCATGGTGTTGTTGTTTCTCTTAGTTGACCCAGTTTCCACTACTGATTTAGCGCTAGAAGAGAAGCAGGTTGCAGCTGTTCGGCTTCTTCAATTGAGCAGCAATCTCGCAGTATGCCCTTCTGGAATGTAAGTTTTATATCCTATCATCATAGCATGCATCAATTGCAGTTTTCACATATACTTGTTCTAGGTTTCTATCCCCAGGAATAACCACGTTCAAAATTGCCATATAATATAGGCAAGTAACTTACCTGCAAGCTAATCTCACATGCAGGTTTATGGCATATCTGTCTACTCTCTGTACTGATGCCTCCGCCAGAAAGCAGTGCATCAGAAAAGCAATAGATGCTCTTTTCAGTCCACAGCCACAGGATTCAGATGGCTCCGAAGGCCACCTTGAGTCAACCAGTGAAAGCACCGATGATATGAAGCCAACACTAATCTAGAGCTGTGTGTATGTTCAAGAGATCACACAGGTGAATTTCTTTTTGTTATCATTATGGACTGTATCCATGTCCATTTCAGCACTGGTAAACAAATTTGCTACATATATATATGTTCTTTTTATTTAAAACATTCACTGTCCTGTCTTGCACTATCAGGGAACATCAACACCTGGTTCTTTATGGTCATGCCCCATGCCTGATGAAAACCTGGATTACAGGTTCATACTGGAATCGACAAAAAAGGTAGTGCATCCTGGGATGTTGCTGTTTGTTTTCTGAGGCACTCATGTACCTGCACTGGCAAATAGTGAAACTTTTACTAATCAGAATTGTTCCTGTCAGTATGAGATGGTTATTGAATATGGCAATTGCATGTTCTTCATAATATACATCAAGAGTATGCTTTTTTTTATGACAGCTTTAGAATGGTTGATGCTTCATTTACATCACTAGCTCTGTCCTGATGAATTCTTTTATGCTTCTTCTTTTGCAGTTATTCGGAGATATCTATCCTGATGAAGAATTCTTGCCTAGAAGTTCAGCTCCTGTACATGGCGATGATGACTCTGATTCCGCGGAATAAAACCATCTTTCTAGAGGTACACAAGTCTTTTTGCACATGCAATTTGTACTTGTGCAATACGTAGGAAGCTCTGCTATGGAAAATGAGTTGAACCAAATCAGGGTGAATAACCACCCTTCAAATGCACTGCAATACTTGCAGCCTTGGATGCCTGGAATCTCCATATAGTCTTGAAAACAAGGCCGTACCAAATGCAAAATAAAAAAGCTTAAATGCTTCTAAGAATCTGTTGTAGGAAACCATATATTTGAGCACTGAGTATTTCTTCGTATTCTGACAGGCTCTACCATTTGGCAGGAGAACATTATCGCGGAATGAAGGCATGGACGTATATGTAACGGTGACGGTGTTCCTTGGAGTTCAGAGTGCAAAAGAGCATCGCAAGGGGAGCATGTTGCCTTGATGAGCAGTTGTGCTAGATTTCCAGAGTGTAGGTGGCTTGCATAGGTGTACGGGTTATTGCAAGCCTTGCTGTATACAGGATGCTATACGGGATACATGCTGAACGCTTTGATATGGTTCCCCAATTTAAGTCGGTTGCACTAGCGTGGGGGAGAAAATGGATATTCATAGACTTTTTATTTCCTCTTGAGATAGTTAAACTGGTTACCTGATACGTTCGTGGTGCGATGTGAATACTCTGCATTCCCAGATCATCTTTCCTTGTTTTGAGTGTTTTTGGATGTTTTCGGGCAAACTTTTGGCCTGTACAGTAGAGTCTTCCCCCCCTTTTTTTTGGAAAACTGGCAGGAGCGTTGCCATATCATATAAGAAGAAGAAAGAATAGAACATGTTTTACAAGACTAGCAAATATGCCCATGCGTTGCAACGAGAGGGGGAAAAAAATCCTTACCTACCCTTACCCAGCAACCATGACCAAAACCTCAAAGATGACTTGATTTATGTCCCATATTAATTATTATCAAAATAGAATTCAATAATATTAGAAATTCATGCCTAAATAATATCAATTTTCTTTGAGCAAGATTAGGAATTCAGGCCTGAATAAAACAAACCAATAAAAAATGGCATGTGTTTTTAGTAATTGAGGACACACCATTTTTTAGTAATTCATCTTTTGCTGGTGAGTGCTGCTCTCGCCGTCTACCTCAAGCTCCCTTACATGGCCACTAACATCCCAAAAAGCTTTGGAGAGCTTGGGGACACTCCCCTCGAGTTCTTCGAGGTCCCTCCCATCCCGGCGTCTCACCTCAGTAGGGAGATGTGCGAGCGCCCAGAGAGGGACGTCTACAACGCCGCTCTGAGCATGTGTGCTTGAATGCCGGACAACACCGACAGCATCCTCGTGGACACGTTTGAGTTGTTAGGATGTGCTATACAAGTTTTAAATGTTACTCTTATGATGATATATGTGGGTAATTTGGATGCAAACTTAGGGACTACTTTGCATTGGCTCTCATAATGGATGAGGTGGGTAATTTATATGAAAAAATAGAGGGATATTTTAAATTATCTTCATAATGATAGAGATTGGTAATTTAGATATAAATAAATTTATAATTTATTTTGAATTATATTTTATAAGGACAAAGATGGGCTATTTGGATGCAAATTTAGAGAGGTACTGGATGGATATTTTTTATTGAAACAAAAAGGATCTAATGCTATTGTTGGTGATGATGGTTAGAGTCTGCGAAATCAAGGGCCAACTATTTCTGATTATTATGAGAATTTTTATGATTTGTCTTTTTTCCTAGCGCATCCCATGATAACTATATTAAGCCTCTAATTAGTAACGGTAAGATAAAATACTACTATGTTCATTTCTTTGAGAATGAAAATTAGTAGAGAGCTGGACTTGGAAATAATTCAAAGCTCATCCCATGATAACTATATTAAGCCTCTAATTAGTAACAGTAAGATAAAATACTACTATGTTCATTTCTTTGAGAATAAAAATTAGTAGAGAGCTAGACTTGGAAATAATTCGATGGAACTGAATAAGATATGAAAATATAAGCAGCAACCAACTTATTTTATATTATTATTGTAGATCATTGCTCAACAATCGACCATTACATTGCATTGACATAACTCTTTCAGTTTGCCATGGTTGCTCCTATATATCTGCTTTTCCTTCCCAACAACAATGCTTGAGGATTCACCATATATGATTGTCACGGAAGAAGATATTTTAACATCGGCCTTGGGTTAATTGGCTTGCATGCTACTGTATGTACGCGGAGATGAAGGCATGCTCCTTGCTAATGGCCCTCAATCCAGACCGTAATAACCAGACAAAATAAACCCACCGCCTCTCCGCTCTGGATGACCTGCTGTATGACGCTTCGATTCTTCAAGAAAATTGAAATAAAATTTGGGATGGAGGGAGTAATAACTTAGAGTGATGTTTTAATAAATTTGATGTTTTTTGTTGATTATGTATGCAAATTTTAATTCTTGAGAAGTCTCATTTCTAGGCTCTAGCGCTACCAAACGTCTGAATTATATTATAACACAGAATGATATTATAGTATTTAGTTTATTTATTCCTATAGTGCATTTCTCGTAGTTTTTCCTTCAAATCAATATTCCACTACTGAGCATTGCGGTCTTATTGCCAACTTTGTAATTCAATATTTACTTTATTTCTCCTAATTCCATTTGTCTATTTTCCCATATAACTTGCAAAATCAATAAATTCTAGTAAATAATTAGATTTGCAAAATTCTAGTAAATAGACCAACGTCTTACTAGATTTTAGTAAATTATTAACACAATTCTTGTAGTTCATATATATCTATATATCTTGAAAGTGATTGATGCTACTAGATTTTTTTTTGAGCAAAGATTGATGCTACTAGGTGGTAATTTATTTTCTCTTCTTTTCATATTTTTCTTTGCATACCTAACCTTTCAAAATCAGTTCTTTGTTCTATATATTGACACGATGCACTTCATTTTCTTCAGCTCTTCAAGCTATGCATCCTAAATTTTGTTCTAGATATTGACAGGATGCACTTCATTTTTCTTCAGCTCTTCAAGCTATGCAGCCTAAATGAGCAGACCGTGCCACTGTCCTTTCTAATTGATTCCTGTGCATTTCTTCCATAATCTCCAACTGAAGTTGGAATGTCGAGTAAGACGAGTTTCTCCTCCCCTGCTTGCTTCTACAATGAGCTTGCATTGGATGACAGCCGCGGCAGAGGGGTGAAACACTGTAGCAACAGTGTGCTGTGGCTGCAGCAGCGCTGAAAAGAAGGCCAGCCAAACAGATGACCTCTGCGACGGGATCCTCCGATGTCAACTTCACTGTGACGCTTCTTTAGCATCAGTCCATGCCCAATGGCCGAAGCATGCCACTAGATCATACGAATTACCCACATGATACAACATTCCTGGAACCCATCAACTTCGACAAATATTCATCAAATATACAATTAACCTACTGCCAAACACGGCGGTACGGGGCACACCGCACGGCTTACTAGTAATTTAAAGAAATGTGAACGTACTATGCATTTGCAAACATTATATAAACATCTCCCACAACAATACAATGATAAAACCCTAATAGAAATTGTTTAACATCCATGAATGTGAAAAGAGTTCACCAGATCGCATCACATTAATACATCATAGCAGTCAACAGCTCGGCGGGATAAATGGTTCCTAAAAAAGTCACATAATAGTTCAAAAATCAAACCTAAATCAACACGTACACTAGTAGGCTGCAACTCAAACTCCACAACCGCAGCTGCCTGAGACTTCTTGAGATGCGTGGCATCTTGCATATGCTGCTGCTCAGGCTATCTCCCACCAATAGTCAGCCCTTGAAATAAAAAATAGCTATCAGCAAGCATATTTTTCTATAACAGACTGAATTTTCTCAAATATGGAAAATTTATTTGCATTAATAATAATCATGCACTGACAACCTGCTCCTAGATGTTTTATTCTTCCACTTGAGGTTCTGCCCCTGCAGGTTCTTCAATTCCCTTGGAAACAATGGTACTGCACATGCCAAATAAAAAAAGTTAGATAATTGAAGCCAATTTATTCAAATCAAGAATAAAAGTAATCTATTCAGATGGACAAAGTGACTAAGTGTCTACGCACATGTTAATACGTAATATGCAATGACCAATTTTTTGAAGAATGCAATTCTAAATATTTCATTTTTGAATGGTTTTATCAAATACTAAGAAAAATAATACATGATACTTCAAATTAGATTATTCTTTGAGTTTAATCAAATATGAGACAGATACTACCTTTTCCATTTTTTAAAAGTATCTAGTAGCTCCCAAACAGTCCATGCTTGCCAGTGTCCCTGATCAAGATATGTTATCCCCACTAGATCACCAGACAAATTGAACAATGGTGATCCTAAGTAAGCGTACTCATGCATATCGCAATCATGAAATAGAACTCTGCAACAAACATCTCTGTTTATTGAAGAAGAAAAACATTATTAATTTTATTTAAACGACAATATTACATAATGTGATAATATATGAGAGATCTTACATTACTGAACCTCTGCAATAACCGGTTGGTGTAATATACCCTTCTCTAGGGAAAACAAATGAATGAACAGGATCACCAACTTGAACAGACTGAGTCTCAAACCTGACTGCTTTTATATAGCCATTTTCACTTGGCTTAGCAGCAAATATATAGAAACCTCCCGCAGATTTAATGGGCTTACGAACATCAAGTTCTTGTTCGTATCCTGTAGCGTTTGGGAAGTTCACTACAAATCTTTTTTTCATCCCAAAAAATTTGGAATTCGCTGCTATGACAGCAGACCCATCATCTTCTATTGAAAGAATAATGCCAGCAATAACCATAAACCGCTTGTCCTCCGGCTTCGGCTTCCAGTCAAAAGATATACGCACAATTGACTTACGGACCTCCTGAATAACTTGAGGGTGTTGTTAACAAGAATTAAAAAAAAACAGAAAACCAGATAGGGATTAGGTAAACCATCACAGAAAGAAGCGACGGACCTGCTCCATGAAACAAATACGAGCCCCGGCGCCAATCTACGGAAGAGGAGAAGGGAGTGAGGATGGCACCGGCCGGCCGGCGCAAGGTAAACAGGAGCTGCTCGCCGCTGTGAATACCGCCTCCCTCCGCAGCGTGCCTTGGACAGGCGCGGGATGGCAAGGGGGCAGATCGTGCCCTCGGAGATCACTGAATCAGCCGTCGATTCGTCATGCGGCGCTCGTACTCTTGCCGGCTTCAGGATCCGCTCCTGCCCCCGGGAACCTCGCCCTCCAAATCCCGCCGTGCGCCGTCCTGCAGTGCGCCTGACGGCGCTGGATCTGAAGGACCAGGACAGGGATGGCACAGGCAGGAGGATGAGAAACGGATCCGAGGATGATGGCCGAAGAGCAAGGCAGCCGCCGCCCGACGCCCACGGCCCACCAATGAGGAGCTGAGGAGCAGTCAGGGAGGAGAGGGATGAGATTCTGTTGAGGGGTTTCGTGTTGTAGAGATCCCGACAACGGTCTTCAACAAATCTGCCCCTACCCGGATCTAGGGTCTCCGACAGTGAGCTAATACCTGTTTGTTGATACGAGGGGCTAAACTTTAGCAGTGTCATATCGAATATTCGGATGCTAATTAGAAGAACTAATTATAAAAACTAATTGCAGAATCCTATGCTAATTCGTGAGACGAATCTATTAAGCCTAATTAATTCATCATTAACAAATGATTACTGTAGCACCACATTGTCAAATCATGGACTAATTAGGCTTAATAGATTCGTCTCGTGAATTAGACTCCATCTGTACAATTAGTTTAGTAATTAGCCTATGTTTAATACTCCTAATTAGCATCCAAACATCCAATGTGACAGGTGCTAAACTTTAGCGGGGTGTATCCAAACACCCCCGCAAATTCAGAGGAGAGAGATTGATGGTTCATTTTTATATGTTAAATTTGACTACATTTTATATAAAAATACATTAATATTTATAATACATAATTATCTATCATTAGATAGATTGTTGAATCTATTTTTATAATAAATTTAATTAGAGATATAAATATTGTAAATATTTTATACATATCTAGTCAAACTTAAAAAAGTTTAACCGGCATAGGTGTACGGGTTATTGCAAGCCTTGCTGTATACAGGATGCTATACGGGATACATGCTGAACGCTTTGATATGGTTCCCCAATTTAAGTCGGTTGCACTAGCGTGGGGGAGAAAATGGATATTCATAGACTTTTTATTTCCCCTTGAGATAGTTAAACTGGTTACCTGATACGTTCGTGGTGCGATGTGAATACTCTGCATTCCCAGATCATCTTTCCTTGTTTTGAGTGTTTTTGGATGTTTTAGGGCAAACTTTTGGCCTGTACAGTAGAGTCTTCCCCCCCTTTTTTTTGGAAAACTGGCAGGAGCGTTGCCATATCATATAAGAAGAAGAAAGAATAGAACATGTTTTACAAGACTAGCAAATATGCCCATACGTTGCAACGGGAGGGGGAAAAAAATCCTTACCTACCCTTACCCAGCAACCATGACCAAAACCTCAAAGATGACTTGATTTATGTCCCATATTAATTATTATCAAAATAGATTTCAATAATATTAGAAATTCATGCCTAAATAATAT
The DNA here is from genome assembly GCF_000263155.2 of Setaria italica. Lineage (NCBI taxonomy): Eukaryota > Viridiplantae > Streptophyta > Magnoliopsida > Poales > Poaceae > Setaria > Setaria italica. The sequence goes on from NC_028455.1 coordinate 17,271,310, forward strand.
CAATTTTCTTTGAGCAAGATTAGGAATTCAGCCTGAATAAAACAAACCAATAAAAAATGGCATGTGTTTTTAGTAATTGAGGACACACCATTTTTTAGTAATTCATCTTTTGCTGGTGAGTGCCGCTCTCGCCGTCTACCTCAAGCTCCCTTACATGGCCACTAACATCCCAAAAAGCTTTGGAGAGCTTGGGACACTCCCCTCGAGTTCTTCGAGGTCCCTCCCATCCCGGCGTCTCACCTCAGTAGGGAGTTGTGCGAGCGCCCAGAGAGGGACGTCTACAACGCCGCTCTGAGCATGTGTGCTTGACTGCCGGACAACACCGACAGCATCCTCGTGGACACGTTTGAGTCGTTGGAGCCGTGGGCAGCTCGAGCTCTCAGCAAAGCTTCCCCGTCGGTGGTTGGGCTATGCCTCCCGTGTTTTGCGTCGGATAGTTGGTCGAAGCGCCCGATGCGAGGAAAGAAAGCAATACATCTGGGATGCACGAGTGCCTGTCATGGCTCGACGGGCAACCCGACCGCAGCGTGGTGTACCTCTGCTTCGGTAGCGCCGGCGTCCACCGCGAGGAGCAGCTCTTGGAGATCGCCACCGGCCTAATTATAGATGTGAAGAGATAGTTAGACAATTTCTCAAGATATAGTGAAGAGTGCCTGAGAAAATGATAAATTTTGAGGGTTAGATATGGAAAAGCGAAGTGTAAGGACTGGATTTAGAATATCTATTTACTGGAGGGGGCTACGCGCGATTTTAGGAAGACTCAAGGAATAGTATCAAGAATAGATGAAAGATATAGGGGGTAAAGTAAAAAATCTCCTTACCTAGGGACGTCCACTCGCGGGGGCCGGTGCGCAGCACGCGGTTTTTGAGTCGGGCGGGGTTTTGCCGTGAGAACTTCGTTTTTCTTCGATTTTTCCTCGGTTTTGCACTTTAGTTGTGAATTTGACACGGTTTTGGACTCTCAGCACCGGGTACGGACCAAAAAAAAGTACTTGCTTTAATATTAAAAGTAGAGATTTGATTACATAAATAACAAAGTATTCTCAGGCACAAAGTGAAAGATCTTTGAAAAGACACTACAGTGAAGTCTTCCACGTTGCATAACGGTGGTACCTAGGTGGTCGACATAGTTGTCCTGGCAGCCCGGCATGGAGCCTATCTTTTTGCCCAGCCCTAGCTCGGCTTGGCCGTAATCCTTCACGCTCGTGCCGGGCGTGGGCCGCCACCCGGCACGCCGGGTGGCATGGCCCGACTCGCGTATCAACGGTTGGCCCATTGCTGGCCCATATAGCCAACGGCTAGCGGCCCAGCCCAGCCCAGCCTAGCTAGTGGCCCAGCGCCCTCGAGGGAGTCATATATAACTCCCCCGGCGGCCGCTCCTTTCAAAAATCCTAGTTCCCACCCCTCCCGCCACATGCCCGCACTCCCCGCAGTCCCTCTCCTTCTCGCCGCTGCCGCCGTCACACTGCACTCTCGCTTCTCTAGCTCTCTTCCTCTCATCACCGGTGAGGTCTCCTCTCCTCCTCGGTTCCTCCTTCTCCCACTCTCAGATCCTCCTCTCCCGATCATGTTCTCCTCGACTCCTCCTCCTCCTCCTCCTCCTCCTCCTCCTCCGCGCCGTGGAGTGGCGGAGGTCTTGCTTGCCAACGTTGGTTGTTGTCCTCTCTCTACTAGCAGTATCCCCTCTCAATCTTTCGTCCTATCATCCTATTCAGCTCCAGGCTCCGGTTGCGCAGGTAGAGTAACCCTAGATCCGGATGTTGTTCCCCTGGATCTAGGATTCTAGGGTGTTTCTATTATGATCTCCTTCTTCATGCAGGTCTCATGCTCGTGCGAGGCCGCACGTCGTTGAGGGACGAAGCTGCCAATGTGACGCCGACGAGGTCAACGCTGGAGGGCTACCGCACGAGGTCATCGTGATAGACGAGAACTACACCATCAACGACGACCTCCGGGCTTGTGGGTTGCCAAGCGACGATGAGGATGACCTAGCTACCAAAATTGTAGCCATCTTCGATAGCTCTGGTGCTCCGATCAATCTAGATGCCGGTGCTCCTGCTGGTGATGCTGCTGGAGGCGTGTCTACGACTCCGACGCTAGCTTCTACCCCATCTTCGACGCTGACTACCTCAACGGGCGTTAGCATCCACACGAAGGGTACCAAGCGGAGATCTGCTGCGTGGAACGATTTTGAGGAGTTGTTCATGAAGGCGCCAACAGTAAAAAGGTGAGATACGCTGCCAAGTGCCTTCACTATTCTAATATTCTCACTGGTCGTTCTTGTGCTGGTAGTGGGCATTTGCTCCGGCACCAAAAGATGTGCTTGGCTAAAGCTAATCATTCTGCTCTAGTTCAATCTCAACTTCAGTTTAATTTTGATGGCTTTGTTCATAATTAGGAATATAAACCTGATGTTGCTCGTAAGGAGTTGTGCCGTTTAATTGCTAGCTTGATATACCTCTTGGCTTTGGTGAGACAGAAGCATTTGAGGAGTACATTCAGCATACTCACAATCCTCATTATGATAAAGTCTCTAGGCAAACCACTACTAGAGATTTTACCAAGTACTTTACTTAGCGTCATGCTTCCCTGGTTGAATGTTTGAAGTCTTCTATTTCTTCTGTTTGTCTAATTTCTGATATTTGGTCTAGCAATGTTAAGGAAGACTATCTTAGTGTTGTTGCATATTTTGTTTTTGCTGATTGGGAATTAGATAAGAGAATCATTGCTCTTAGGCTAATTGATGTCAAACATTCTGGTGTTAACATTGCTAAACGTATTTGTTGCTGTCAAGATTAGCGGATCAAGACTACGGCTAGTAAATTTCTTTTATGCACGTAAGGCTTCAGATGGTGGCGTGGGAAGACACGGGGTTAGACTGGTTCGGGCAAAGAAAGCCCTACATCCAGTCTGAGGAGCTGCTCCTGTTGCCCACGCGGGGTCTGTAGTAGGGGTTACAAACGGGCGAGAGAGGGAGTCGGTCCCAAGTCTCTTAGGTGTGCACTGATGCTCTAGAGGAGAGTGTGTGCGTGCGTTCTGTTGGCTTGAGAGTTCTCTTCGTCTCAGGGCCCCCGGTCCTCCTTTTATAGCGCAAGGAGAGCCCAGGGTTATAGATGAACCAGATGTGAGGAGAAGTAAAAGAGATAAGCTAAGTAAAGTAAAGTACAAGGAGAAGGACCAAGTCCCCGGGTCGCCGCCTCCTGCCCCGACCTTCGGCTCTTGTCAGCGCGTCCGCCGGAGGAGGACGGCTGTCTTCGGATCCTGTCGACGATCTTCCTAGCGACTGCTGCCGCCAAGCATGATTGTAACGATCTCGGTTAAGATCCTTCACGTTAATCTTAATCCGTGTCCCTGATCCCCATCTCAGCTTTCCCCGAGTTTAAGTGCTCCACCTCCAGTTCGGTCCCGACCCCTGTTATCCGACCCCTCGCCGTTTTTCCCCGTTCTGACCCCGCCGAGCCCAACTCACCCACCGGATCTTTCTATGTCCTCCCGCAACGCCTCCCCTTCAATCTGAGCAGTGGACCACCGAGACTGACCGGTGACCCATGAGATCTTTCTCCCAGATCTCCCGTGACAGACGCACTCGAGTTGCATGCCCGCTTCAGAGTTCCCTTGCCGCGTGGCTCTACCCCTCCGACGCCCGCCGCTCCACCTCATCGCCGGCCACGACCGGATGGATTCTCGCGCCCCTTCCCCAATCGCAGCGGAAGCTCCTCTGCTACCCTTTCTGTAGCACCTCGCCGCCCGCGCCCATCATCACATCGCCAGATCCCGGCTGTAGAGCCCGATGCTGCCCGTCTTTTCCGTCGCTCCTCCACAGTTGCGCCGTCCCGGTCCTCGCTACGCGACGATTCCTCCTTCGCCAACCCAGACCACGGCAGCGACAGCTCCTTTTCCTGCCCTGTTAGAGCTCCGCCCTGACAATCTGTTGCTCCGCGCTCGCTCGCGCGACCGCAGCCACCTGTCTTCTCACCTGTGCACCCTCGTTTCTAGCGCCGTTTCCCTGGTCACTTCCATCAAATCCACCGCACGACGACGCCCGCCTTGGCCAAATCTCAACCACCGGCAAAACCGCGCATGCGCTGCCCTGTCATCGGTGCCCAATGACCGCTGGTGCCATCCCCGAAGTCCTGCTCCACCGCCCTCGTCGCTCAATCGCCGCCCCGGCAGAGCACTTCATCGTTTCTTCCCCAGCCTTCGCGCCGCTTCCCCCTTCTCTCATCCGCGTAGCTATAAAAAGGGAATGCTGGAGCCCCGCCAGAGTTCCCCTTCACCATCGCTGCCCTTCCGCTTTGCTCCCTGTTCGTGCTCACAACGCCACCGCCTAAGTTCTGAGGAACTCTCCTCTCCGCTCCACACCGCTCTCTCAATCCGCCCAGCCTCTTGCTCCTCCGTGCTGCGCAAACGCTTGCTTGTGGTTCACAAGAAGCCCCGCCGCCGCCGGGACCCACCGGACTTCGCCGCTGTCCCAAGCCTTAGTCTTTCCGCCCGAGTCTACTCTTTCCCAACCCTAAGCCTCATCTGCAAGACGAAGGTAAGCTACCGACCCTTTGTTCGCCTCGTCCGACCCCTCCTATCTGCCCGACACCGGTTCCGTCTCGCCCGACCCTGTCTGTTCCGCCGACCTTTCTCCGTCTCGCCCGAGGGCTCGGCTGTATCTTTTTCCTTGAACCGAGGGTGTATGTGTAAAACTTGGGGACTTTTCAGCGTTAAGTCTAAGGACCCCTAGCACACCTAGTCTTCTACATTAAGGGTCTGATCATAAGTTCCTTCCCATCCGACCCTTATACCTTGTTCTCCACCAACTCAAGCGAACCTCCCCACCCTCCTGTAACTTGGCGCAAGTTTCTGGGCTCAAACTTGCAAGTGTTGCTGTTGAAATAACCGTCTAAATGCTAACCAATGCATTGCATTCGTGTAGAGCTGCGTCTCGCCGACGGCTTCTACGAGTAGCACCCGGCGCCAGAAGATGAAGGTGTAGCCGAGCTCCTACCTCCAGAAGCCGACGCCGCCCAAGCAGAAGAGCAGCTTCCCTCCTCCTTGTTCGAAGGCTAGCCCCGAATGCATGAATCCCCTGTGTTTTACCAATTTTGCGCATGCCTTCTTTAACATGCTTGTGCATTTACGTATAGGAGTTGTTTGGAACCATAGATGCATGACTTAGATCCCTTGATCTGATCACTAGCTGTTGGACCGAGTAGATGCCTTGCTTAACTAGGAAACGGTAAAAGCCGAGTGATTCCCTGTCACTCGCGAGTTGTAGGAGTTGGTTGTTTTCTCTTCTGTTACAACTATAAGGACGATGGACGGGCAAGGTGTTGGGTAACTTTTTAGTGGTCAGCTGATCGCCCCGTCTGTCTATGAAACTTGCTAAGGCCCGACAGTGGTGGTGTTCGTGATCAAGTGTTTGAAAGTACTAATCTCATACCTAGTATGGGATGGGGAAGCCTAGTACCTGATTGAACTAGGGCGTGGCTTATACCCCTGCTATCCCTGGAACGAGGTTCCCATGGTGCATCATGTGGGTGCAAGTGCGGTCACAGTACGGTAGAGGCCGGGACTGTGGAGCATTGCATGCCAAGGGAAGTTTGGACCTAACACGTGCCTGGGAATTGATGGGGATGGCCGACACAGGAAGCGACCTTGGTGGTGCGCGGATGTCGTGAGATTAGGTTCACCATGCGTGGTTAAGAAACCCGAATCGATTCGTCTGCCTCTCACAGTTTGAGACTGCTTGATCACTATGTCACCCTGAGTAAGAAAGGAATCTGATGATGACATGGTTTGTGATGTATATATATACCTTTTGGTTGGTTCTATGGTTGCTTAGAATAGGTTGCAAACTTAGACTGGATAATGAACTCAGAACCGGAGCTAAAACTTGAAAGTAGGGATACACCTAGCGCTTTTGGCAAACAAACCCCTCAGCCAAAAAGCCTTGCATGTCTAGAAGTGGTGGAGTAGCGTACTCCCTATCGGTTAAGTCTTGTTGAGCTTAGTAGCTCAGCCTTGTTGTGGCTCTTCTTTTTCAGGAGAAGTTGCTGCCTCTGAGCCCTCCTCTGTTGGCACTTGGCCGCCCTAATCACTTCTTTAAAAAGATAAAAGTTGCAAGAAACTCTTTGAAAAAATCTCGTACGATCGTTAAGGATGACTTTAGTATGAGAGGCGCTAGGGGATTTTGGGGTTGTTTTTAGGTGGATAATATTTATTTTGTTATCTTGCTAACCCTTCCAGCACTTCACCACGTTTATCATACGTGTGCCGAGTTCCGCATCACGAGTATGCGAGGGTTGATAGGGAGTTCTATTCAAAGGACCCTATCATCGCGGTTGTTTCGCCCACATTTATCATACGTGCGCAGCTTCCGTATGCTGATCCATACGAAGGGTGGTAAGGTTCGATTCCAACGAGCCTATCATCACGGTTGTTCGCCACGTCTATTATACGTGCGCTGATTCCGCATCACGAGTATGCGAAGGGTTGTACGGTTCCATTCAAAGGGGACCTATTTCCACAGTTGGGTGCTGTCCATGCAGCCTTGAACGCATGGGTGCCGTTCCTATAGAGAACGGTAATGTTTGGGAACGCTTTCGTGGGTGCTGGCACGAAAGGTTCATGTGGTTGTGTTTTCTGCAGGTACACTATCCACGTTCGCTTAGGAGAAGTATCTAGAACCAACTAATTACTATAGGGAGAGACGTACTGGTTGCCTTGCCACCGGCACTAACCGCGTAAGCCAAGTTTTGGTAGTTGTTTTGGTTAAGAACGAGGTAGGACGTGCATATGACATAAGCTAAGAATCTGTAAAGTCACGCTCCTCAAAAGCAACCTTGCTCGGAAAAGTTCTTCTTTGGTTCTAAGGATTTCTAGTTTCTTCCAGCTTGTTCTCGGTTAAAATCCGGATGCTTTTCTGTTCGACCCCTGGCTCTTAGAGTTCATCTCACGTTGTTTTGGTTCTTGGTTCCAGATGGCTGCCCCCGGACATGTTCTGTATGGCGTAGATGGCATCTCCCATTCGACGTGTCTGCACTTCGAGGATTTTCCCGCTATCTTGTGGGACACCTTGAAGTGGTTCGGGTACCAGTCTCCACCTTCGTATGCGGGACGGTTGTACCTGGAGCAAGGCGTCCAAAGGTGCAACGTGCAGGCAGTAGTACCTCCCCCTCCTGTACGGCCCGACTGGCCCCAGTTTGGAATCTCCGCATATGACCACACACTGGAAGATACCTGGGAGTCAGCTGCTCTACAGCTCCTCACTCAGTTTTGTCAGCTGCACCCGCTGGAGGTCACCCTAGACCCAATCGGCCTGTTCCCTGCCAGGAACCGGTTAGACCCGGCGTGGCTCGACCGCGTCAGCAACATCGAGGTGTTGGCCACCTCCCACTCGATGGTCACCATCTCCACCAATGTCAGGTGTATGTCAGCCCTATATCGGCTGATTGAGCTCCAAGGACAGGCCATGGCTGTCCTTGCTCGGATCGCCGTGGAGACTCAAGGACACCTCAATGCCGCCAGAAGAGACATGGTGGGCCAAACATATCAGCTCATCCAAAGAGGCATCCAAATCCACGACATGCAGGACCGAATCTCCGAGCTTGAAGGAGAAGTAGCCGATTTGGTGGACGGCATGATTGAGCTGTCAAAGGAAAAGATGGAAGTAGAAATGAGGCTGGCAGTTGCTAATACTCATTTGGACGAGCATCACGCCGAGCTCGATGACATGCATGCCCTCCAGATGCAGTTGGAAGCATAGGAAGACCCTAAGGAGGCTGAGGAAGCGTCCAGCATGGACATTGAAGAGGACGACACCCCTTCTCCAACTCACAGTGTTCCCTCGTAGATGGAGAGTTGTAGGGAACCCATTCTTTTGTTGTACTCCTCGGCGACCTAAATTTTAGATAGTCCTGTAATAGGTTAGCCTTGAGTTCAGTATTCCTTGTGTTTTAGTAACAACCTTGTAAAGATCTCAGTGAAATTAGATCCTAGGTTTGACCTTTGACTCCTTGTAACACGTTTGGAATGCCAGATTGTGTGAGTTTGTGCTGTGACCACACACACCGTTTTCTGTGGGTCTGTCCAAGTTTGGCCGACCCTGGGGCGCGAGAGTCGGATGCGCCCAACCTCTCGAGGCAGTTCTCCACCTCGCTCGACCCCTTTTTGGGTGGTTCGTTTTGCCGACCCCTACTCTTGAGTTGTTCACCTAGCCCGACCCCTTAGCCTAAGGTCAGACATAATGGAACTCCTGGAATCTGGTTAGGGTTTGCCCAAAGTCGTGTGCAGAGCTGAGATGGCTGCTAACTAGGATGGCAAGAGGAAGTGTGTGTCTCCTTTATAAAGCTGTGTTGTGTTGCTTTGTGGCCAGAGTCGCATTTGAGGATTTAGCATGTGTGTTCCCATCTGTTGAAGTACTTCTAAGGTGATGAATTTAATGGAACGTTAACTCTTGCAGATGGCGCACCGCACCAGATCCGGCTCTGTGCCAGGCAGTAGCGAGCAAAGACAGGATCTTCCCCCACCCCCACCCCCGTCTCCACTAGAGGCGATCTTAGCGGCTCAAACCGAGCTGCTGAGGCATCTGGTACAGGGGAAACAGCAACAGCAGCCCCATGGTGGAAGGGCTCAGCAGCAACCGCATGTTGCTCGCTATGAGGACTTCTTGGGGACACAGCCCCCATTGTTCCAGAAGACACAAGACCCGCTTGATGTAGACGCCTGGGTTCGCACCATCGAATCCAAGTTCGAGCTTCTCACTACCCAGTGCCCCGACCACAACAAAGCCCGATTTGCGGCTCAGCAGCTACGTGGTTCCGCCCGGCTATGGTGGGATCACTACCACGCCATGTTGCCAGCCGACCATATCGTCAGCTGGAACGAGTTCAAGACAGCGTTCAGAGCACATCACATTCTGGAGGGTCTCCTGGAGCGCAAGCTCAATGAATTCCTGGCTCTTACCCAGGGAAACCGAGATGTCTTGCACTATGCCCAAACCTTCAACGATCTGTGCTGTTATGCCGGATATCACGCGGACACCGACGAGAAGAAGCGGGACAGATTCCGCAGAGGGCTAAGCTTGGAGCTCAGAGAAAGGTTAAACCCGATAAGGGTGGATACGTACAATGAGTTGGTCAACCTGGCCATCTCACAAGAGGACTGCATGAAGGCTCTGGCAGCTGAGAGGAAGAGGAAAGCTCCACTGCCAACGCCCAGCCCACCTGCGCAACGTTTCAGAATGGTTCCACCCCAGGCGCCCAGCCGACCCCAGCATTCGGGAAGATGGATCGCCCGACCCCCACCAGCGGTAGCGCCTCATTTTCCTGGTTTCCAACCACAGGCACCCTGGCCAACCCTGCCGCCACCCCCACGCCCTGCAACGGGTAACCGCTGCTTTGCCTGCGGCAATGTGGGGCATTTCGCCAAGGACTGCCCCAGAAATCAGAGCCCGCGCCCCGAGCAGAGCAATGCAACGCTCAACAAAGGGAAGAGGCCCAAGGTGCAAGTTCGCCACGGTCGACTGAACTTCACCCGCGCAGCAGAGCTTCCTGAAGGTACGCCGATAATGACGGGTACCTTTTTGATTCACAGTTTTTCAGCTTTGGTTTTGTTTGACTCAGGAGCTTCACATAGTTTTATTGGGAGAAAGACCCGTGACAAGTGTGGGTTACAGGAATGCCAAACAAGAGGGTCTTTTAGAATATCCACTCCGGGTGGAATAATCACATCTGATAGGATGAGTGTCAATGTGCCAATCCAGCTAGACCAAAACCTTTTTAAGGAGAATCTTGTTATCCTTGACCTGGAAGGAATAGATATCATCCTTTGGATGGATTGGATGACCAGACACCAAGTGGTCCTAGACACAGCTGCCCGAACCCTCCACATCAACTCACCTTTTCATGGCAGTTCTACCCTATCCTTGAAATATCCTAAGTCCGCACTTCCCTGTGCGTACCCTCTATCGCAAGCCCGGCTAGGAAGCCTCCCTGTTGTCTGTGAGTACCCGGATGTGTTCCCCGAGGACTTGCCCGGCATGCCGCCCGATAGAGATGTGGAGTTTGCCATAGAGTTGATCCCCAGCACCGCCCCTATCTCCAAAAGGCCCTATCGGATGCCACCAACTGAGCTGGCCGAGTTGAAGACCCAGTTGCATGATCTGTTGGAGAAAGGTTTCATCCGACCCAGTACATCACCTTGGGGTTGCCCGGCCCTGTTTGTGAAGAAGGACGGCAGTCTACGCATGTGTGTAGACTACCAACCTCTCAATGCGGTGACTATCAAAAACAAGTACCTACTCCCCCGCATCGATGTCTTGTTTGATCAGTTAGCTGGAGCTAGAGTGTTCTCCAAGATCGATCTTCATTCAGGTTATCACCAAATCAAGATCCGACCATGTGACATCCCTAAGACTGCCTTCTCCACAAGACATGGACTCTACGAGTACCTGGTCATGTCTTTTGGACTCACCAATGCACCCGCATATTTCATGTATCTCATGAACTCGGTATTCATGCCTGAGTTGGACAAGTTTGTAGTGGTGTTCATTGATGATATCCTGGTGTACTCGAAGAATGAAGAAGAACATGCTGATCATCTTCATGTGGTTCTCCAACGGCTGAGAGCTCATCAACTCTATGCCAAGTTCTCCAAGTGTGAATTTTGGTTAGATAGTGTCAAGTTCTTGGGACACACTATCTCTAGGAATGGCATAGCTGTCAACCCCAGCAAGGTACAGGAAGTCATGGACTGGAAGCCTCCCGCCTCAGTGCACCAGATCCGAAGTTTCCTTGGACTAGTAGGCTACTATCGGCGTTTCATACCAGACTTCTCCAAGATAGTGAAGCCGATGACTGAACTGCTGAAGAAAGAGGTCAAATTTGCATGGAACAATAGGTGTGAAGAAGCCTTCAAGACCCTGAAGCACTTGCTGACCACAGCCCCGGTTTTGGCTCAACCCGACCCCTCTAGGCCGTTTGACGTGTACTGTGATGCCTCTGGCACTGGACTTGGATGTGTTCTTATGCAAGACAACCGAGTCATTGCCTATGCCTCACGGGCGTTACGACCCCATGAGTTGAACTACTCAACCCATGATCTCGAGTTGGCAGCGGTGATTCATGCCTTAAAGATATGGAGACATTATCTGATGGGCACTCACTGCAACATCTACACCGACCACAAGAGCCTCAAGTACATCTTCACCCAAGCCGACCTCAACATGCGCCAAAGAAGATGGTTAGAGTTAATAAAGGACTATGATTTGGAAGTGCACTATCACCCCGGCAAGGCCAATGTGGTGGCCGATGCTCTTAGCCGCAAGACCTCTTGCAACTGCTTGTCGGCAACCACCTTTACCGAGACTTTGTGTCATGAGATGGGAAAATTCAGTTTGGAAATTGTTTCCCATGGAACCCTCGGCCACATCGCCCTTGAGTCTGTTTTGGAAGACCAAATAAGGTCAGCACAAGTAGAGGATGAGGAAGTAAGGCGGATCACAAGGAAGATTTCCTTGAAGGATGAAGGGTATAAGCAGTTTCGACAGGATGAAACTGGAAAAGTGTATTATGGAAGCCGACTGGTTGTACCAGCCGACCCCAACTTGAGGAAGCAGATCCTAGATGAAGCTCATCTCTCCAAGTTCTCAATCCTCCCAGGCAGCAATAAGATGTACCATGATCTCCGTCAAACTTTCTGGTGGAGCGGAATGAAGCCGGAAATTGCCCGGTATGTTTCAGAGTGTGACACCTGCAAACGCGTCAAGGCCAGTCATCTAAAGGTAGCAGGTACTCTACAGCCCCTACCTATTCCCTCTTGGAAATGGGAAGATATCAGCATGGATTTCATTGTTGGACTGCCCCTTTCATCGCAGCGACATGATTCCATTAGGGTTATAGTGGACCGCCTGACCAAGACCGCCCACTTCCTTCCTGTCCACACCACCCACACGGTCAAGCAGTATGCAGAGCTGTACCTCGACCGCATAGTTTCCCTACACGGTGTGCCTAAGACCATCATCTCTGATCGAGGAGTTCAGTTTGTAGCACGCTTTTGGGAACAAGTACAAGCATCCATGGGCACCAAACTCATCCGTAGCTCAACCTATCATCCTCAAACCGATGGTCAAGCCGATAGAGTCAATCAGATCCTTGAAGACATGTTGAGAGCTTGTGTCATCCACTATGACAAAAGTTGGGACAAGTGCTTGCCATTGGCAGAGTTCTCCTACAACAATAGCTACCAAACCAGCTTGAAGCTGGCACCGTTTGATGCATTGTATGGACGAAGATGCCGGACACCATTGAACTGGTCCCAAGCTAGAGAGAGACAAGTTTATGGTCCTGACTTAGTGGTAGAGGCCGAAGAGCAAGTAAAGGTAATTCAAGCAAATCTCAAGGCTGCCCAATCCCGACAGAAGAGTTACTCCGACAGGCGAAGAAGGCCCCTACAGTTTGACATTGGCAATCATGTATATCTTCGGGTCTCCCCGACAAAAGGAGTACAACGGTTTGGAGTAAAAGGGAAATTGGCTCCCCGTTACATTGGCCCATATGAAATTGTGGAAATTTGTGGACCAGTTGCCTATCGGATCCAACTCCCAGAACAGCTCTCGGCCATACATGATGTTTTCCATGTGTCTCAACTGAAGAAATGTGTCCAAGTCCCAACCGAGATCTTAGAACAGGAGCAGCTTCAGATCGAGCCTGACCTAACCTATGCAGAATACCCGACCAAGGTCCTTGACCAAAAGGAGAGGCGCACATGACGCCAAGCGGTTAAAATAAACAAGATCCTCTGGAGAAACCACAAGGAAGATGAAGCAACGTGGGAAACGGAAGAGTACTTGAACAAACACTTCCCAGGTTTTCTTTCCAGCCAAGAAGGTAAGGACTACACACCCCCACCGGTTGCTTCCACATCCGAATCTCGGGACGAGATTCTTTTTAAGGGGGGTAGGCTGTAACGACCTCGGTTAAGATCCTTCACGTTAATCTTAATCCGTGTCCCTGATCCCCATCTCAGCTTTCCCTGAGTTTAAGTGCTCCACCTCCAGTTCGGTCCCGACCCCTGTTATCCGACCCCTCGCCGTATTTCCCCGTTCCGACCCCGCCGAGCCCAACTCACCCACCGGATCTTTCTAAGTCCTCCCACAACGCCTCCCCTTCAATCTGAGCAGTGGACCACCGAGACTGACTGGTGGACCCACGAGATCTTTCTCCCAGATCTCCCGCGACAGACGCACTCGAGTTGCATGCCCGCTTTCAGAGTTCCCTTGCCGCGTGGCTTAACTCCTCAGACGCCCACCGCTACGCCTCGTCATCGGCCACGACCGGATGGATTCTCGCGCCCCCTTCCCAAATCGCAGCGAAAGCTCCTCTGCTACCCTTTCTGCAGCACCTCGCCGCCCGCGCCCATCATCACATCGCCAGATCCCGGCTGCAGAGCCCGATGCCGCCCATCTTTTCCGTCACTCCTCCACAGTCGCGCCGCCCCAGTCCTCACTACGCGACGATTCCTCCTTCGCCAACCTAGACCACAGCACCGACAGCTCCTTTTCCCACCCTGTCAGAGCTCCGCCCCGACAATCTGTTGCTCCACGCTCGCCCGCGCGACCGCAGCCGCCTGTCTTCTCACCTGTGCGCCCTCGTTTCTAGCGCCGTTTCCCCGGTCACTTCCATCAAATCCACCGCACGACGACGCCCGCCTTCGCCAAATCTCAACCACCGGCAAAACCGCGCATGCGCTGCCCTTGTCATCGGTGCCCAATGACCGCTGGTGCCATCCCCGAAGTCCTGCTCCACCGCCCTCGTCGCTCAATCGCCGCCCCGGCAGAGCACTCCATCGTTTCTTCCCCAGCCTTCGCGCCGCTTCCCCCTTCTCTCATCCGCGTAGCTATAAAAAGGGAATGCCGGAGCCCCGCCAGAGTTCCCCTTCACCATCGCTGCCCTTCCGCTTTGCTCCCTGTTCGTGCTCACAACGCCACCGCCTAAGTTCTGAGGAACTCTCCTCTCCGCTCCACACCGCTCTCTCAATCCGCCCAGCCTCTTGCTCCTCCGTGCTTCGCAAACGCTTGCTTGTGGTTCACAAGAAGCCCCGCCGCCGTCGGGACCCACCGGACTTCGCCGCTGTCCCAAGCCTTAGTCTTTCCGCTCGAGTCTACTCTTTCCCGACCCTAAGTCTCATCTGCAAGATGAAGGTAAGCTACCGACCCTTTGTTCGCCTCGTCCGACCCCTCCTATCTGCCCGACACCGGTTCCGTCTCGCCCGACCCTGTCTGTTCCGCCGACCTTTCTCCGTCTCGCCCGAGGGCTCGGCTGTATCTTTTTCCTTGAACCGAGGGTGTATGTGTAAAACTTGGGGACTTTTCATCGTTAAGTCTAAGGACCCCTAGCACACCTAGTCTTCTAGATTAAGGGTCTGATCATAAGTTCCTTCCCATCCGACCCTTATACCTTGTTCTCCACCAACTCAAGCGAACCTCCCCACCCTCCTGTAACTTGGCGCAAGTTTCTGGGCTCAAACTTGCAAGTGTTGCTGTTGAAATAACCGTCTAAATGCTAACCAATGCATTGCATTCGTGTAGAGCTGCGTCTCACCGACGGCTTCTACGAGCTGCACCCGGCGCCAGAAGACGAAGGTGTAGCCGTGCTCCTGCCTCCAGAAGCCGACGCCACCCAAGTAGAAGAGCAGCTTCCCTCCTCCTTGTTCGAAGGCAAGCCCCGAATGCATGAATCCCCTGTGTTTTACCAAACTTGAGCATGCCTTCTTTAACATGCTTGTGCATTTACGTATAGGAGTTGTTTGGAACCATAGATGCATGACTTAGATCCCTTGATCTGATCACTAGCTGTTGGACCGAGTAGATGCCTTGCTTAACTAGGAAACGGTAAAAGCCGAGTGATTCCCTGTCACTCGCGAGTTGTAGGAGTTGGTTGTTTTCTCTTCTGTTACAACTATAAGGACGATGGACGGGCAAGGTGTTGGGTAACTTTTTGGTGGTCGGCTGATCGCCCCGTCTGTCTAATCGAAAAAGTTATGCATTCATTTTTAAAGGGAAACTTGCTAAGGCCCGACAGTGGTGGTGTTCGTGATCAAGTGTTTGAAAGTACTAATCTCATACCTAGTATGGGATGGGGAAGCCTAGTACCTGATTGAACTAGGGCGTGGCTTATACCCCTGCTGTCCCTGGAACGAGGTTCCCATGGTGCATCATGTGGGTGCAAGTGCGGTCACAGTACGGTAGAGGCCGGGACTGTGGAGCATTGCATGCTAAGGGAAGTTTGGACCTGACACGTGCCTGGGAATTGATTGGGACGGCCGACACAGGAAGCGACCTTGGTGGTGCGCGGATGTCGTGAGATTAGGTTCACCATGCATGGTTAAGAAACCCGAATCGATTCGTCTGCCTCTCACTGTTTGAGACTGCTTGATCACTATGTCACCCTGAGTAAGAAAGGAATCTGATGATGACATGGTTTGTGATGTATATATATACCTTTTGGTTGGTTCTATGGTTGCTTAGAATAGGTTGCAAACTTAGACTGGATAATGAACTCAGAACCGGAGCTAAAACTTGAAAGTAGGGATACACCTAGCGCTTTTGGCAAACAAACCCCTCAGCCAAAAAGCCTTGCATGTCTAGAAGTGGTGGAGTAGCGTACTCCCTATCGGTTAAGTCTTGTTGAGCTTAGTAGCTCAGCCTTGTTGTGGCTTTTCTTTTTCAGGAGAAGTTGCTACCTCTGAGCCCTCCTCTGTTGGCACTTGGCTGCCCCAACTCCTTCCGGGTTGGACGGTTGAGTAGGATCCCTCCTCGGACGATGCGGAGAGGGATCACTAACGTCCTGGTTGTCCTTACCAGGGATGTTCGACCCCGACGAGTTAGCTTCCGCTAGTTGTTTTACCTTCTGTTGTTTTTCTTCTGAACCTTGTAAACTCTGATGTTGTTTTATGGCCAAACCAAATGGTTAATTTGTTAACTCAGTGGACTTGTTGTATTCTCTAGAACTGCTCACCTTCGTGTGAGTTTGCTATTCGGTCATGTTCCAGTGGTTAAATCGGATGAAATTCGACGGCAGTTCGTGTTTACTTGGTTAAGGCATGAGTGTCGCATATCAGGCGGCTTAATCATGACTAATCAAGCAAATTCGAAGTGGATCCGCCACAATGATGATGGTGTTCAGTCATGGCAACTGTGCACGCTGGGGGAGACGGCTAATCCCTGTTGTCCTCCTTACGGTCCATGGGACACGGACGTCGCATCCCTATCGTCGGATACGCGGGGCGCGAGAACGGGCGGAGCTCCCTCCTGCGTCAGGTGGTGCAGGCCATGAGTGCCTCTTGACGAATCAGGGGGAGCGGCAGCCATTGTAGCCTATGCGGTCGTGGCTACAGTGTTCCACCCGGGTGCTTGTGGCGGTCACGTCGAGGGGCGCGGGCGCCTTTTTGCGCGTCAGAGCCGCGACGCATTTATGGCAAGATCGGAGAGGGGCCCACGAGATCCGCACCCTCGTCTGCCGATTCTACGCCCGAGGCGGACTCTTGCCTTGTGGGCCTGGATGAGTCCGACCCTCTACGCCCGAGGTCGGGTGAGGCGGAGCCTTGTGGTGAGGGGTTGGGCGCATCCGACCCTGGGACTGTGGGTCGGGCGAGGTGGAGTTTTGCCATCGAGGTGTTGGGCGCTCCCGACCCTGGGACCACGGGTTGAGCGAGGCGGAGTTCTGCCATCGAGGGGTTGGGAGTGTCCGACCCCAGGGTCCCGGGTCGGGCGAGACGGAGCGGGCTGTTCCCTGCTCATGCTGGGCCGACGGTAATCATCATTACCGCTGGTGGGCCTGGGCCTTTATGATTGTCGTTCGAAGGGTCATTGGGAGGTTTTTAATATTTACCCCCAACAGTAGTCCCCGAGCCTGTGGTGGAGCGTGAATGCTCCTCCAGAGGTTGCTTTCGTCGTTCGTCGGGGATCTGCGCTCATCATGCAAGCTACAGTTAATCAGGGATAGGGAGTATTGTTTGTTCGGCTTGGCCGGGGAGATTGACCAGGCGAGGTGTCCTGCGGATGACTTGGCACCGGTGGATTCTTTTGTTGGGATACGAGGTAGGCTACACTAGCGCAAGTCAAAAATTCTACCGCGTATAACCAGGAAGAACTGCCGTATAAGGATCACGGGATTACCACTCGACGCACTACTGGTGTGGAAGATGTAGATATGCGTCGATGCAGTGAAGACGATCACGTAGTCGTACGTAGTCGATCACGTCCAGCAGCTCGTCCACGTGCAGCAAGATCGCCTCCGGTACCGCAGCTCGTCGTTCGCTTGTCGTGGCTCGTCGGCGGCTCGTCGGCGGCTCGTCCAAGTGCTGCAGGCGCAACACCTCCAAGGTATCCACACGTGCAGGGAGGAAGCGTCGCAAGCCGGACTGCTAGATCCGCGAGTTGCAACAGGCGAGGGCGTGGGAGGCGCGACAGGTGTGTTTCGCCAAAAAGGTGTGAACCCTAGGGCGCCCCCACCCCTCTATTTATAGAGGTTCCTGACGGGCCTCTGGATCCGAGGCCCATTAGTACTTCTAAACCTAATCCAACTCGGATCAGATCCGAATTGGGCTTCCAGCCCCTTAAGTGTGTGACCCTATGGGTTCGGATACGTATAGACATGGCCCGAGTACTCCTACTCGGCCCAATAGTCGGTAGCGGCCTCTAGCAAGACGTGCCAACTCCTATACGCACACGAAGATCATATCAGACGAACCATCACAACATAATATACATGCTATTCCCTTTGCCTCACGATATTTGGTCTAGCTTCAAGCCGACCGCTCTTTCTCGATCCTGTGATTCGGAATCCCTTTGTAAGTTAACTCTTAACCGTACGTAGAATGGCCATGCATTTTCGGATCCGATCACTCGAGGGGCCCAGAGATATCACTTTCAATCAGAGAGGGGCAAATCCCATCTTGATTGACCATGTCTCATAGCATGCTTCTTGACAAACCCGAAAGCTACCTTTATAACTACCCTGTTACGGCGTAGCGTTTGATAGCCCCTAAGTAGGTCGATCCACATCTAGAATACATGCGACAATCTCATGTCTAAGGACAAAGCGTATATGTTGTTTAAAGAGAGAACTACTTCTCGTGTTGGGTCAGTCCCAGCACATGTCTCCACATGTGTCCACATTATTAGTTCAACATCTCCATGTCCATGACTTGTGAAACATAGTCATCAACTAATACATGTGGTAGTCTAATATTCATGTGTGTCCTCACATGAACTCCAACTAGGGACAACTTTAGAATAACCATACAAGTAAAGAGTTTCACATACAATTCACATAATTGCAAATCAATTCAAGTAGCCTTCAATGGATATTCAATGAACACAACATACAAATCATGGATACAAATGGAATATCATCATCTCTATGATTGCCTCTAGGGCATACCTCCAACATCTTTATTGTCCCGTAGGGCGCTCCCGCCTCGAGACCTCAGATCGTGACCACACGCGTGGTCATTAGTTGCGATGCTAGCCCCCGAGCCCCCGCGCGTTGCAAGAGACCGGTTGGGAGGTTAGATGGACTTTTTGAACATTACCCCTCAAGCGTCCGTTCACTGAGACGGAGGTGGTGAGCCATGCCACGCTGTCCTCGCCGGATGAACCATGGTGCTTGTTGAGCTGCAAATGGGTTAATTCAAGTGGAGTCCCAGTCCCCTTTCAGGGGGGTCCGGCTCGGGCCAAGCTGGTGGCGCACTCCAGATTCCAGCTGGCCAGTTCATATAGTTCCCGAGTCTGTTCGATCGGACCCGGGGGCTCGTTGCCTTTCTTCGGGGAAAAATCATGAACTTGGATGCCAGCCCGAACTCGAATGTGAGGCCGGGACGCCCTGGGCTGTCGTGCGCCCGGGTGATGGCCGCTAGCGGACCCGTTCCTTCTCACCCCTCGCTCGGGGGTGTCCTGGGGCGGCTGTCAAACCTGCAGCGGGCCAGCCTTCGAACCCCTGGACCGTAATGGGTTGTAAGGGCATTTTCAGCCCCGTATCCCTTTTTTACCTTTCGGTGGGCCTTGGGTCGGACATGGAGGAGGTTGTGCGCGTGCGCTCTCCGAAAGCCGAAGTGGTGGAAGACGCCGGCCCGCGAAACGAGGAAGGAGAGGATGTTTTCTTGCAGCAGGTCGTGCGCACAAATTCCCAAAAATGCAGGCGTGACGGGGCGTACCTGGTGCTGCATTAACTGCGGTGGGGCCGCCTGTTCCACTTCCCACGCGCCCGCCTATAAGACGGGGGGTCTGCCTCGCCGGTTCCGCCTGCAACTGCTCCCAAATCTTTTCGCTTTCTCGCGCGCCCTTTGCCTTCTTGCGCGTCGTCCGCCTTCTGTCGGTGTTTTAGACCGGCAACCCGCCTAGGGGTACCCTAGGTGGTCTTTTATGCGGTAAGGGTCGTCGAGAATCATGGAATCAATGGTGATGCAAGGAACACGATTTAGACAGGTTCGGGCCGCTAGATCGCGTAATACCCTACGTCCTGTGTGTTGGTTTGTATTGATCTTGAGGATCTGACCTGCCGAGCTAGGTACCCCTGCCCTCCTTTACATAGTCCAGGGGGCAGAGTACTAGTCGGATTACAAGGAGGAGTCCTAGTAGGAGTACTCGAGACTAGTCCTAGTCGGATTACAGGGGAATCCTAGTAGGAGTCTGACTTCTTCCTTCCTTGCGGGTACTAGGGATGTATCCCCGACAAGCCCCCGAGCGCTTCATAGTCGAATGCAGCAGTCTTCGAGTAGTCTTGAGATATTCGCCGAGTAGTCTTGGTGCTCTTCGAGTACTTTGTCAGGCTGAATCTTTCAATGCTTCTCAAAGCTGCCATGAGGCTATGGTGTGCTCAAAGTCTTGATCCACATGATATTGTGGTCTTCTTGTATGGAGGGCGGCGAAAGTCGCACTCCATATGGAGTAGCCCCCGAGCCTTAGGTTGAATCATAGAATTAGGCTGAGGGTCAAAATCTTGAATCTTCCTCTTTTGACTTGAAAAAATCGATTGTTGGGTGTAGCTTATCAGCCCCCGAGCCTTGGATTGATTGAATAATCAACCCGAGGGTCTTGAGTCTTCACTCAGGTCATCATTCGAGTAGTCTTGCGGCGTCCAGCCCCCGTGCTTATGCGCCAGATAAGTTGTTAGAGCCACATCGAGTAGCTTTGCAGCGTTCAGCCCCCGAGCTTGGGAGCTAGCTGAGCCACTGGAGATATTTCGAGTACTGATTGGTGCTAATCCCCCAAGTTCGGGAACTAGCCTATGCCGTTGGAGGCATGCTTAGTGGGCATCGCGACGAGCATCATCGCCAAAGCTTGACCTAAAAGAAAAAATGCGTACATTATGTAGCATATTTGTAGGATTTTGAAACTGCTGAAATTTATCCAGTGATCAGTATGAAAGTTGTGTCCTGCTCTTATTCCGATCATACTCTTCCCGAGTAGTTAGCCTGTTACGCTTAGGCTCTCAGTCTCTGGGTAGCCGTTGCCGCTGCATGTGTGAGATCGGCCTCGTATACGCGTATGGGCTTTGGCGTGACAGATGCGCCTGAGGCTTTCACGAGTTAAGGCGTGTACTACTCGAGAAGAGTAGTGACCTTAAGAGAAGACAAAAGTGAGAGGAGTCGCTGCTGCGACAAGAAAGAGACTGCATGATTGCGAGTCAAGCTCTTGTTTCAGTCATACTCTTCCCGAGTAGTTAACCTGTTACGCTTAGGCTCTCAGTCTCTGGGTAGCCGTTGCCGCTACGTGTGTGAGATCGGCCTCGTATACGCGTATGGGCTTAGGCGTGACAGATGCGCCTGAGGCTTTCACGAGTTAAGGCGTGTTCTACTCGAGAAGAGTAGTGACCTCAAGAAAAGAAAAGGAAAATTCGCTGTTGCGATAAAAAGGGAGCGCGGTAGCGCGAAAGAGTTTGCTGCCCTCCGGCGAATAGAGCGCGTGTTGCGCGCAAGAGTTTCCGGCGAGTAGAGCGCGTGTTGCGCGCAAATGGAAAATAAGACGGAAAATAATTTAGAAAAGTGACTTAGCTTGATTCGTGGATGATTGTTGACGAAGCCATGACGGTCATTGACGAAGTCGACTAGTCGGAGGTGATTCTGACTAGTTGTTGGTGATGCAATGTTTGCCCCGACTAATTTTTAGTCGAGACGAGTTGAAGTCATCGACGAGCTGCCCGTAGTTGACGGAGTGGTCGGCAAGCTGATCGTGGTTGTCTTGACGCGGGCGAGGAGTAGTTCATTCCATCTTGCCCGACCCAAGGTCCCGGGGATGGAACTCCGCCTCGCCCGACCCTTGGTCCCGGGGTCGGATGCGCCCGACCCTTCGAGGGTGGAACTCCGCCTCGCCCGACCCTGAGTCCCGGGGTCGGCGGAGCCCGACCTTTGGAAGAGTAGCTCCGCCTCGCCCGACCCCGAGTCCTGGGGTCGGCGGAGCCCTACCCTTTGGAAGAGTAGCTCCGCCTCACCCGACCCCGAGTCCTGGGGTCGGCGGAGCCCGACCCTTTGGAGGAGTAGCTCCGCCTCGCCTGACCCCGAGCGAATCTCCGCTTCACCCGACCCTGAGTCCTGGGGTCAGGAGAGCCTGACCCCTGAACGAGACTCCGCCTCGCCCGACCCCGAGTCCTGGGGTCGGGAGTGCCCGACCCCCGAGCGAAACGTTGGAGTAGTCCGAGGCGAAGTCGAACCCGACGCGTAGCCGAACTCGAACTTGTTGACTTTGAAATCTTGATTTTTTCTGGTAACTTTTGGTTTCTTCTCCTGAGAGTCGACAATCTGGCGCCCGAACGATCCCGAGCCTTCGGCGATGCAGAGCCAGGATCCGAAAATGAAGGTGGCGCCAGCTTCGATGAAGAAGACGGGCGCGATGATGACTTTCACCATTGAGTTCGTGCTGAGAAACTCGACGAGAGCCCCTACCTGGCGCGCCAGCTGTCGGTGTTTTAGACCGGCAACTCGCCTAGGGGTACCCTAGGTGGTCTTTTATGCGGTAAGGGTCGTCGAGAATCAAGGAATCAATGGTGATGCAAGGAACACGATTTAGACAGGTTCGGGCCGCTAGATCGTGTAATACCCTACGTCCTGTGTGTTGGTTTGTATTGATCTTGGGGATCTGACCTGCCGAGCTAGGTACCCCTGCCCTCCTTTACGTAGTCCAGGGGGCAGAGTACTAGTCAGATTACAAGGAGGAGTCCCAGTAGGAGTACTCGGGACTAGTCCTAGTCGGATTACAGGGGAATCGTAGTAGGAGTCTGACTTCTTCCTTCCTTGCGGGTACTAGGGATGTATCCCCGACACCTTCCTCCGCCTAGCGCAACAGCTTTTCTTGCCCTCCGCCGTCGACCCCTTCTCACCTTCGCGATGGAGTCCTGGACGCGCTCAAGCTTCGGTACCTCACGCGCCGACAGCCTCGTGAGGAAAGGCCTCCTCTGCGAGAGGACCAAGAGGGGCGAATGGCGGTTCCCCGAGAGGGAAGAGGTGTCGAGTCCGCCCGTCGGCTACATCATTTAGTTCGCCCACTTCCATGAGAGGGGGTTCGCGACTCCACCGAGCCACTTCTTCCGCGGGCTGCTGCACTACTACGGGCTCGAGCTGCAGCACCTTAATCCCAACGGGATCCAACACATCGTGGCATTCGTCGCGCTGTGTGAGGGGTTCCTGGGCATCAAGCCCAACTTCTCGCTCTGGAAGTACTTCTTCGCGGTCAGCCTGTACCAGAAGGGGAGCCAGCAGCGGGCGACCCCGGTGCCGATAGGGTGCGCTGCCATCCACCTCCGCCAGAACCGCGCCAAGGAATATATGGTGATGAAGACCGCGGTGTCCCACAAGGGGTGGCAGCAGCAGTGGTTCTATGTGAAGAACTACGCTAATTCCCCCTCTCCGGCGTTCACCGGCCGCGTCATTGAGGCGGCGCCGGAGCTGTGGTCGTACGGCCCGGTGGAGAAGGAGAAGAAGCGGATCAACGGTCTGCTTCAGGCCATCAAGTACCTGAAGGGAAAAGGCCTGACCAGGGCTGGAGTTATCGGGGCGTATCACGCTCGGAGAGTGGCACCGCTGATGCTCCGGGTTTGCTCGCTCGTCGAGATGGTTCCCAGCGCGCCGACCGAGGGCACCATCCTTGCGACGGGCGCCCTTGCCGACTCCGAGATCCGGCAGTGAGTCCGGGAGGCGCTGGACGACAAGGACGCCGATTACCCGGTGCCCGGTCACCCTCCAATGCTCCTGGACGAGAATTTCGTCGAGCTGGTGAGGATTTAGCGCTCTCGTTCTTGTTTCCTGTATTTCTTGGTTCGTCGTTCTGATGCGGAGTTTTTGCGTCTCCAGGGCCACATGACCAATGTCGTCGACTCGTGCCCGCCAGTGCCAGAGGACGCTGAGCGGCGGTAGCAGAACCGCCTCCTCACCGAGAAGCAGAAGAGGCGCAAGGACAAAGAGACAGCGAGGAAGAAAAAGAAGGCCGCCAAGGAGCTCCAGCGGCGGCGGTGGGGCCAGGTCGTGTCGGACAACGACGACGACGACGATGAGGAGGAAGAGGAGGAAGACGAGGAGGAGGAGGAGGATGAGTTCACTCTGGCCCCCCGACCGGGCGCACTCGTCATCCGAGAGCAGCGCCCCCAACCGGCCACGGGGGACAAGCCGAGCAGACCGTCTGCCCAGGACCCGCCCCCGCAAGGCTCTAGGGCCGCGCCCCCGGGGTCGGCGCGGGGCGCGCCTCGGGAGTCGACGAAGCCGACCCCTGACCCTTTTCCTGCGTCCCGCGAGCAGAGGAGTAGCGGCATGTGGCCACTGCCAGATGCCCCGGGGTTGGCATCAAGCTCGGAGGCGAAACGTGCCCGCCGTCCTCGCACTGAGGGAGTGTAAGTGGAAATTCCTCGCGCATCTTATTCCTTTCCCGGCATCAAGCGGTTTTTAGTGATATTGTTTGTTATTTCACAGCGCCGCCCCTTGGGACTTCATCCCGCCGTTGGCGTCGAAGAAGGCGCTACGGGTGTCGTCTGCCTCCGCGGGGCGGGCCGTGACCCCACCGGCAGCGAGCGGCAGTGTCGCCGAGGAGACCGCGGAGCCTACCGCGGAGGTGGCTTCTGCGGCGGCAACCGGAGGTAGGGTGTCAGAGCCGGGCACAGGGCAGGGTCCGACCCCTGCTCCACCTTCTGCCTCCGCGGCTGACCCTACGGGACAGGGTGTTGCCCTTGGGGTTCCTCCGGCCGGTGAGGTGATATACCTTGACGACGAGGCGGAGGAGCCTGCGGCTCCAACGGCGACGGCGGAGATGGCGGTAGCGGAGATGGGGGCAGTTGCCCCACCCGCTGTGACGGAGGAGGGAAAGTCCGCCCCCGCGGCCATGACGGGGATAGCGGCGGCGGCGGAGGCGGGGGTACCTGCCCCAGCGGCTGCGACGAAGGCGGCGATGGAGGCGGAGGTGGGGGTGCCTGCCCCAGCAGTCCCGACGGAGGCGGGGACGCCTGCCTCAGCGGCCGCGATGAAGGCTGCTGCGGCGGTAGGAACGGGAACGCCCGCTCTGGCAGCCGCGATGGAGACGGGGACGCCTGCCCCAGCGGCCGCGACGAAGGCCGTGGCGGCGGCGGGAACGGGAACGCCTACTCCGGCAGCCGCGACGGAGATGGTGGCGGTGGCGGATGGAGCGGAACGCGTGTCGGCGTCGACGATGGCCGCGACGACTTCATCAGAGACGGCGGCGCATGTGCCGGGGCCGTCAATGAGGCCGGCGGAATCAGGGGCGGTGGCGCCTGTCCCTGCGGTGGCGTCGGGGACAGCGGTGCCGGGATCGGCCGGAGCGGCCACCACCCTTGTCCCGGTTAATCCCGTCCCCAAGGCATGGGGTGGACCTACCCTGCGCTGGATGTCCCGTGAGGACCCGC
Organism: Setaria italica; assembly: GCF_000263155.2. Taxonomy (NCBI): domain Eukaryota; kingdom Viridiplantae; phylum Streptophyta; class Magnoliopsida; order Poales; family Poaceae; genus Setaria; species Setaria italica. Next base: position 17,296,203 of record NC_028455.1, read on the forward strand.
CGAGGCCCCTCTTCATGCTGGACGACGCCGAGGAGTGGGGAAAGTGGCAGGCGGTGCAAGGCAGGCTTGCAAATGTCCACGCTGCCCTGTCCTCCGTGATGGGGGAACTGGACGGCGTCGTTGTCCCCGGTGGCCAGGTACGGTGTTCTCCCCGATGGTTGTTTTCCTCTCGTCTCTCCGTTGCTGAGCATAATTTGCTTTGTAGGCCCTCCAGGAATGCAGCCAGGGGAGGTCTGATTTCCTCCGGCTTGAGTTGGGGCTCTGGGAACGCTTCTCCGTGGAGAGGCGGTGGACCGGGAAGCTGACCGCGCAGGTCGCCACTGCTCAGCAAGTCATCGACGACCTGCGTAGGCGCGAGCAGGCGGCGCAGGAGGACGCGCGACGGTCGGAGGACATGTTCCAGGGCATCGTGGAGAAGGCTCGCCTCGATTTTGAGCAGTTCTAGACTGCTGCCGAGAAGGCCCGCCATGCTGTCGAGGAACTTGCACGGCTGAAGGGGGACTATGAGGCCCTTCAGAAAACTGTCGAGCGTATCCGGCGCGAGCGGCAGAAGGCTTGGTAGGAGCGAGACTCCGAGGCGACCCGGAAGGCCGAGGTCGAGAAGATAGCGGCCGAGCTCGGGGCGGAGGTCAGTCAGCTCCACGTGCAAGTGCAAGGGCTTCAGACCGCCGTGGCCGAGGGGCTCGACCGGGAGCGTGAGCTAAAGGCTCAATCTGAGGGTAAGGCTTTTCCTGTCCCTTTGCTTTTGTGTTGTTGCGATGGTTTCTGACTTGCGGAATTTTGTGGACGGGCCTGACAGACGAAGTCACCCGGCTGAGGGAGGTCCTCGATGCGGAGCGCGCCGAGCACGTGTGGGACGCGGTCCGCGTTGTCTGCGACGACCTCGGCGTGGTCCAGGGGGAGGGGACGAGTTTGTTGGCGGCTCGTGTCCTTGGGATGTACCGGCGGGCCTGTGAGATTGCTCGGGAGGCGCTCCACGTTGGCGTGAGGTGGGCCTTCGGCGTCTTCGGCTCTCACTACTCCAGCATCAACTTCGCCGGGATGAGCGGGGGGTATGCCTCCGGTTACTCCGAGGCTGAGCTGGACGAGATCAATGCGTCAGTGCTCAACCCAGCGGAGGCCTTGGTGAAGCTTCTAGAGGATGAAGTCGTCCCGCCCGAGGACCCAGGAACGGGTTAGCTGTATCGGGCTTAGATGCCCCAGAATGTAAGTGTATTAGTCAACTTTGAACTTGTTTTTGTGATGGCCGCGGAGGCCTTGTCTATGACTTGTCGAAAAAATGTTTTCGATCCTTTTTCTTGTTTTTTGGGTTTGAGAAGTTTAGAGCGCGGGTCGAACGCATCAGTAAGCGCTGATGAGCGAGGGCACCGTAGCTGCTGGGGTGTAGGTTTTTCGCAGTCCGATCAGTCTTGCCTGGGCATCGTTTGTGCACTCTCTCCTTTTCACGCCCAAACGTTTAGGAAGAGGGTCGCTTCGGAGAAAAGGTGTTTTGAGAAGACATCAAGTGCCTTGGGCCGGAGCCCCTGATAGCCCCTGAGGGATATGCGACCCTGAGGCAGAGCCAGGGTCGGATATCCCTGAGCTCGGGACGAGACTCGGACGAGATCAACTCAAAATTGCCTTTTTCCGTGAACTAAAAAAGTTACAGAAGTATGTATGTATAAATTTGGAAACAAAAACTAAGGGTAGAAGCGTCTTAGCTGCTCTATGTTCCAAGCGTTGTTGAAGATCTGCCTGTCGGGGGTCGTCAGCTTGTACGTGCCTGGCTGCAGTACTTGTGCGATGATGAAGGGACCTTCCCATGGAGGGGTCAGCTTGTGTCGGCCTCTGTTGTCCTGGACGAGGCGAAGCACCACGTCGCCAACATTGAAGACTCGGCCTCGCATCTTGCAGCTGTGGTATCGTCATAAGGCCTGCTAGTACTTGGCCGAGTGCAGCAGGGCCACATTTCGCGCTTTGTCGAGCTGGTCTTGCGTGTCCTCGAGCGATGCCTGATTTCCTTGTTCATTGTACGCCTTGACCTTCAGCGACCCATACTCCAGGTCGGTGGGGAAGATTGTCTCGGACCCGTAGACCATGAAGAACAAGGTGAAGCCAGTTGCCCTACTAGGGGTCATCCTTAGACTCCATAGGACCGCGGGGAGCTCCGCGACCCACCGGCCGCCGAACTTTTTGAGGCAGTCGAAGATCCGTGGCTTGAGACCCTGGAGTATCATGCCGTTGGCCCGCTCAACCTGCCCGTTCATGCGGGGATGCGCCATGGCTGGCCAGTCTACTCGGATGTGGTGGTCGTCGTAGAATTGGAGGAACTTCTTCCCGGTGAACTGTGTGCCATCGTCCATGATGATGGAGTTGGGGATTCCAAAGCAATGGATGATGTCGGTGAAGAATTGTACCGCCTGCTCGGACTTGATTTGTGCGATTGGTCGTGCCTCGATCCACTTTGTGAACTTGTCGACGTAGTCATCTATTCGTAGAAATCGTAGGAAAGATCGTGGGAACCTACACCGTACCTTTCGTAGTCAATACGATTCAACCAAAGGGATGGTCTGGAGTGCCTGGGCGGGCAGATGGGTTTGGTGCACGAAGAATTGGCACCCTTCGCAGATGCGTACCACGTGGGTGGCATCGGCGACCGCCGTCGGCCAGTAGAAGCCCTGTCAAAAAGCGTTCACGATGAGGGTTCTTGGCGTGGCGTGGTGACCACAGGCCCCGGTGTGGATATCTTGTATCAACGCCTTTCCCTGCTCGATCAGGATGCAGTGCTGGAGGATGCCGGTGTGGCTCCACTTGTAGAGCTCCTTGTCGATGATGACGAAGGATTTGGCGCTACGCGCAATCCTGCGCGCCTCCGTCTTGTTCGTTGGGAGCGTCTCGTGGATGAGGTAGTCGAGGTATGGCACTCTCCAGTTAGGCGGAGGATCGGGCCCCTCTACTAGGTTCGCGTCGATCTCCATGACCTCAGGGTCGGAGGGGTCGGCCTCCAAGTCCAGGACAGGTGGCAAGTCGCCGACTCGTCTCGGGTCGGCGCCCGAGTCCGGGACAGGTGGTGCGTTGCCGTCCTCTCCCGGGTTGGCGCCCGAGCCTGGGATAGGTGGCGTGTCGCCGACCCCTCCCGGTTCCTTGTAGCGGATGGAGGGCTTGTATTGGTCGCTGTCAAAGATGCCGTCAGGGACGGTCTTTTGGCCGGATGCCGCTTTCGCCAGTTTGTCAGCCGCCTTGTTGAAACGTCTTGCGACGTGGTTGAGCTCCAGCCCGTCGAACTTGTCTTCGAGTTTGCAAACCTCGTCGCAGTACACCGCCATCTTGGGGTCATGGCAGCTCCACTCCTTCATGACTTGTTCGACGACTAGCTGAGAGTCACCTCGGATGTCCAGCCGCCGGATGCCCAGCTCGATGGCGATGTGAAGCCCGTTGAGGAGAGCCTCGTACTCAGCGACATTGTTAGATGCAGGAAAGTGGAGGCGGACCATGTACCTCATACGTACGTCGAGTGGAGAGACGAAGACCAGACCCGTTCCGGTGCGAGCCTTCATCAACGACCCGTCGAAGTACATCGTCCAGTACTCCTGCTTCTCTGGCGCTGATGGCGTCTGGATCTCCGTCCACTCTGCGACAAAGTCGGCGAGTACCTGGGATTTGATAGCTGTGCGGGGGGCATAGGTGATACCCTTGTCCATGAGCTCGAGTGCCCACTTCGCGATCCGTCCCGTGGTGTCCTGATTTCGGATCACTTTGTCGAGGGGGAACGATGAAACGACCGTCACCGGATGAGAGGTGAAGTAGTGGCGCAACTTCCTCTTCGTGATGAGGATGGCGTATATGAGCTTCTGGATCTGCGGGTAGCAAGCCTTGGACTCGGACAAGACCTCGCTGACGAAGTACACCGGACGCTCCACCTTGAGGGCGTGTCCCTCTTCCTCTCGCTCCACCACCAGAGCCGCTCTAACCACCTGGGTGGTCGCTGCGATGTAGAGCAGGAGGGGCTCCCCGTCGGTTGGCGGGACTAGGATTGGGGCCTTCGTCAGAAGGTTCTTGAGCCGGTCAAGCGCCTCCTTGGCCTCGGCGGTCCACATGAAGCGATCGGTCTTCTTCAGGAGTTGGTAGAGAGGGAGCCCCCGTTCGCCGAGGCGCGAGATGAAGCGGCTCAGGGCTGCAAGGCATCCCGTGACACGCTGAACTCCTTTTATGTTTAGAATAAGCCCCATGTCGCTGATGGCTGCTATTTTCTCCGGGTTGGCTTCGATGCCGCGCACGGAGACGATGAAGTCTAGTAGCATGCCCCTCGGAACCCCAAAAATGCACTTTTTGGGGTTGAGTTTGGTGCACTTGTCTCTCAGCCTTTCGAAGGCTAGTTCGAGGTCGGGGATGAGTTGGTCGCCCTTCTTGGACTTGACTACGATGTCATCTACGTAAGCCTCAATGGTCCGCCCGATGAGGTCCCCGAAGCACTTAAGCATGCATCTCTAGAATGTAGCCCCCGTGTTCTTGAGGCCGAATGGCATCGGCGACCGCCGTCGGCCAGTAGAAGCCCTGTCAAAAAGCGTTCACGATGAGGGTTCTTGGCGTGGCGTGGTGACCACAGGCCCCGGTGTGGATATCTTGTATCAACGCCTTTCCCTGCTCGATCAGGATGCAGTGCTGGAGGATGCCGGTGTGGCTCCACTTGTAGAGCTCCTTGTCGATGATGACGAAGGATTTGGCGCTACGCGCAATCCTGCGCGCCTCCGTCTTGTTCGTTGGGAGCGTCTCGTGGATGAGGTAGTCGAGGTATGGCACTCTCCAGTTAGGCGGAGGATCGGGCCCCTCTACTAGGTTCGCGTCGATCTCCATGACCTCAGGGTCGGAGGGGTCGGCCTCCAAGTCCAGGACAGGTGGCAAGTCGCCGACTCGTCTCGGGTCGGCGCCCGAGTCCGGGACAGGTGGTGCGTTGCCGTCCTCTCCCGGGTTGGCGCCCGAGCCTGGGATAGGTGGCGTGTCGCCGACCCCTCCCGGTTCCTTGTAGCGGATGGAGGGCTTGTATTGGTCGCTGTCAAAGATGCCGTCAGGGACGGTCTTTTGGCCGGATGCCGCTTTCGCCAGTTTGTCAGCCGCCTTGTTGAAACGTCTTGCGACGTGGTTGAGCTCCAGCCCGTCGAACTTGTCTTCGAGTTTGCAAACCTCGTCGCAGTACACCGCCATCTTGGGGTCATGGCAGCTCCACTCCTTCATGACTTGTTCGACGACTAGCTGAGAGTCACCTCGGATGTCCAGCCGCCGGATGCCCAGCTCGATGGCGATGTGAAGCCCGTTGAGGAGAGCCTCGTACTCAGCGACATTGTTAGATGCAGGAAAGTGGAGGCGGACCATGTACCTCATACGTACGTCGAGTGGAGAGACGAAGACCAGACCCGTTCCGGTGCGAGCCTTCATCAACGACCCGTCGAAGTACATCGTCCAGTACTCCTGCTTCTCTGGCGCTGATGGCGTCTGGATCTCCGTCCACTCTGCGACAAAGTCGGCGAGTACCTGGGATTTGATAGCTGTGCGGGGGGCATAGGTGATACCCTTGTCCATGAGCTCGAGTGCCCACTTCGCGATCCGTCCCGTGGTGTCCTGATTTCGGATCACTTTGTCGAGGGGGAACGATGAAACGACCGTCACCGGATGAGAGGTGAAGTAGTGGCGCAACTTCCTCTTCGTGATGAGGATGGCGTATATGAGCTTCTGGATCTGCGGGTAGCAAGCCTTGGACTCGGACAAGACCTCGCTGACGAAGTACACCGGACGCTCCACCTTGAGGGCGTGTCCCTCTTCCTCTCGCTCCACCACCAGAGCCGCTCTAACCACCTGGGTGGTCGCTGCGATGTAGAGCAGGAGGGGCTCCCCGTCGGTTGGCGGGACTAGGATTGGGGCCTTCGTCAGAAGGTTCTTGAGCCGGTCAAGCGCCTCCTTGGCCTCGGCGGTCCACATGAAGCGATCGGTCTTCTTCAGGAGTTGGTAGAGAGGGAGCCCCCGTTCGCCGAGGCGCGAGATGAAGCGGCTCAGGGCTGCAAGGCATCCCGTGACACGCTGAACTCCTTTTATGTTTAGAATAAGCCCCATGTCGCTGATGGCTGCTATTTTCTCCGGGTTGGCTTCGATGCCGCGCACGGAGACGATGAAGTCTAGTAGCATGCCCCTCGGAACCCCAAAAATGCACTTTTTGGGGTTGAGTTTGGTGCACTTGTCTCTCAGCCTTTCGAAGGCTAGTTCGAGGTCGGGGATGAGTTGATCGCCCTTCTTGGACTTGACTACGATGTCATCTACGTAAGCCTCAATGGTCCGCCCGATGAGGTCCCCGAAGCACTTAAGCATGCATCTCTAGAATGTAGCCCCCGTGTTCTTGAGGCCGAATGGCATCTTAACGTAGCAGTACGGGCCAAAGGGGGTGATGAAAGAGGTCGCAAGCTGGTCGGACTCTGTCATCGCGATTTGATGGTAGCCAGAATATGCGTCAAGGAAGCTAAGGGTTTTGCACCCGGCGGTTGAGTCGACTATCTGATCTATACGTGGCAAAGGAAACGGATCCTTTGGACACGCCTTGTTGAGACCGGTATAATCAACACACATCCTCCATTTCCCATTCTTTTTTCGTACAAGAACAGGATTAGCTAGCCACTCAGGGTGGTACACTTCCTTGATGAATTCGACCGCCAAAAGCTTCTGGAGCTCCTAGCCGATGGCCTTGCACCTCTCCTCGTCGAAGCGACACAAGCCTTGCTTCACCGGTTTGGAGCCGGCCTTGATGTTCAAGGAGTGCTCGGTGACTTCCCTCGGGATGTCGGGCATGTCCGAGGGTTTCCACGCGAAAATGTCACTGTTCGCGCGGAGGAAGTCGACGAGCGCGCTTTCCTATTTGGGAGATAGGGTAGCGCCGATCCGCATGGTCCGGCCGTCGGAGCTGCTGGGGTCGAGGGGGACCTCCTTGATGCCTTTGGTGGCCTTGAAGGAGATGGCAGACTTCTTGGAGTTGGGCTGGTCCTCTGCGCTCTCCGCAAGCTGGACCGCATGACCCTCTGCGCAGGTGATTGCTGCGGCGTACTCGTAGCACTCTACGTCGCACTCGTACGCCTTCTGGAAAGACGTGCCGACGGTGATGACCCCGTTAGGCCCCGGCAGCTTGAGCTTGAGGTAGGTGTAGTTGGGGATGGCCATGAACTTGGCATAGCACGGCCGCCCCAAGATGGCGTGGTAGGTTCCTCGGAAACCCACCACCTCGAAGGTGAGGGTCTCCTTCCTGTAGTTGGAAGGAGTCCTGAAAGTGACGGGCAGGTCGATCTGCCCGAGAGGCATCGCCCGTTTCCCCAGCACGATGCCGTGGAACGGCGCTGCGCTGGGGCGGAGGTAGGAGCGGTCGATCCCCATGGCGTCGAGAGTCTCGGCGTAGAGGATGTTGAGGCTGCTACCTCTGTCAATGAGCACCTTGGTGAGGCGCGTTGTGCCGACGATGGGGTCGACGACGAGTGGGTAGCGTCCTGGTTGCAGGACACGCCCCGGGTAGTCGGACCGGTCGAAGGTGATGGCGGATCCTGACCAGTCGAGGAAGGCCGATGTAGCAGGCTCGGCCGCGTAGACCTCGCGGCGCTCCAGCTTCCGGCGGCGCTTGGAGTCGTAAGCCGCCGGGCCGCCGAAGATTATGAAACAGCCGTCCACCTTGGGAAAGCCATCTTCCTTGTCCTCGCCGTCCTTCTTCTCCTCGTCGGGCTTCCGTCTCCGGTCACCCTTCACTGGGTTGCCTACAAAATACCTCTTCATGAGGTTGCAGTCTTTGTAGGCGTGCATCGCAGGGAACTCGTGGTTCGGGCACGGTCCCTCGAGCAGCTTGTCGAAGAATCCGAGGGTGCCCTCTGGGGACGGCTGTCCCTGCTTGCGTTCAGCAACGACAACGAGGGGAGCCTCGCGCCGCTGCTTATTCTTCTTCTTCTATTGACGGTTGGAGGTCCCCTTGTTGGCGTCCTCCTCCCGCTTCACCTTGCCCTTGGAGCGGTCGAAGATCGCCCCGACGGCTTCTTCGCCTGAGGCGAAGCTGGTGGCGATGTTGAGGAGCTCCTCCGTGGTCCGTGGGCCCCGGCATCCCAGCTCGTGGATAAGGGGCCGGCAGGAAGTTCCTGCTAGGAAAGCTCCTATGACGTCGGCGTCCACGACGTTGGAGAGCTCGGTGCACTTCCTAGAGAAACGCCAGATGTAGTCCCGGAGGGACTCGTCTGACCCCTGGCGGCAGCTCCTAAGGTCCCAGGAATTGCCAGGGCGCATGTACGTGCCCTGGAAGTTCCCCACAAAGATCTCCTTCAGGTCGTTCTAGCTACGGTTCCGACCCAAAGGGATGTGTTCCAGCCAGGCTTGCACCGAGTCGGCCAGAAAGAGTGGGAGATTGCGGATGATGAACAGGTCATCATCCGCCCCACCGGCTTGAAATGCAAGCCGGTAGTCGCTGAACCACAGCATGGCCACGTTCGTAGGCTGCCTGAAGCGCGCCGGGAATGGCGCGTTCAGGATGTGCGTGGAGAAAGCCCTCTTTGCTGTCGTAGCGGCCGCCATGGTGGACGTAATAGCCGCGGTCTACCCCCATCCTCTCTGTCCGCGCGGGAACGCCTCCGCGCATCCAGAGTGTCACGGGCGTCGTGAATGGGACCGACGCGCCAGTGGACGGACTGAGCCCCGCCTCCTGTGGGTGGCGGTGTCCGTCGCACGGGTGCGGCCTTGTTCACCCCAGGAGGAGGCTGGTGAACAGACTCCCCACGCCTTTCGGGAGGCCCAGTGGGTGCCGTCCTGCTAGCATTGTGCCCACGTCACCGGGATGTGGAGCTCTCCGCCTGCTGGACGGCGACGCACTCGAGCAGGTTGCGCACCTCTTGGTGCGCTTGACGCTCCTCGGGCATCGCCGGCTCGGGGAGTCATCGAAGCAGGGCCGCCGCTGCAGCGATGTTCTGGCTAGCACGGGCGAAGAGCTGAGGGCGATCTTCGTCTGCGCATATGCGTCGCTGGACGTCACGCGCTCGTTGTTGTGCCCCGCCTTTGTTGCGGGGGCGCTCGACCTCCTGGTGGGGCGCCGCGCGCGGCTCCGGCTGTCGAGGCTGCACCGGAGCCCTGGCAAGGGCCTCGGTCGTAGCTGTGGCACGCGGTGGGGGAGTTCGCTACCTCCCCTCGGCACCGTCATCGTTGGACCCCTCGGAGTGCGCGTCGACCATGAAGCACTCGCGCGAGGGGTGGTGGCTCCCGTTGTTGGAGCCGGCGTCGGAGGTTGTCCTCACCACACGAGCTCGTGGGCGGCATGGTCATGGACCGCGCCAGGAGGCGACCATAGGTCGCCGCGGCATTGTGCAGCCCAAAGGGACACTCCTCTGAAGGGAGCCCCATGGCACGCGTCCGACCGCTCACCACTATCCCGGCAGCGGAGCCAGAGATGACGGGGTGAGCGGGCAAGACAAGGAGAGGGATCAGCTCGATCCCCTCCCCTGTGGCGAGGAAGTCTAAGCTCCCGAAGCGGACGAGGGAGCCCGGAGTGAAGCTGGCGTCGTGGCTGGCCATCTGAAGCCGGTGATGTACACGCAAAGGTCCCCTACCTGGCGCGCCAACTGTCGTTGTTAAGATTAGCGGATCAAGACTATGGCTAGTAAATTTCTTTTATGCGTGTAAGGCTTCAGATGGTGGCGTGGGAAGACACGGGGTTAGAGTGGTTCAGGCAAGGAAAGCCCTACGTCCAGTATGAGGAGCTGCTCCTGTTGCCCACGCGGGGTCTGTAGTAGGGGTTACAAACAGGCGAGAGAGGGAGTCGGTTCCAAGTCTCTTAGGTGTGCACTGATGCTCTAGAGGAGAGTGTGTGTGTGCGTTCTGTTGGCTTGAGAGTTCTCTTCGTCTCAGGGCCCCCGATCCTCCTTTTATAGCGCAAGGAGAGCCCAGGGTTACAGATGAACCAGACGTGAGGAGAAGTAAAAGAGATAAGCTAAGCAAAATAAAGTACAAGGAGAAGGACCAAGTCCTCGGGTCGCCGCCTCCTGCCCCGACCTTCGGCTCTTGTCAGCACGTCCGCCGGAGGAGGGCGGTTGTCTTCGAATCCTGTCGACGATCTTCCTAGCGACTGCTGCCGCCAAGCATGATGATGGTGTTCGTTCATGGCAACTGTGCACGTTGGGGGAGACGGCTGATCCCTGTTGTCCTGCTTACGGTCCGTGGGACACGGATGTCGCATCCCTGTTGCCGGATACGCAGGGCGCGAGAACGGGCGGAGCTCCCTCCTACGCCGGGTGGCGCAGGCCATGAGTGCCTCTTGATGAATCAGGGGGAGCAGCGGCCACTGTAGCCTGTGCGGTCGTGGCTACAGTGTTCCGCTCGGGTACTTGTGGCGGTCACATCGAGAGGCGCGGGCGCCTTTTTGCGCGTAAGAGCCGTGGCGCATTTATGGCAAGATCGGAGAGGGGCCCACAAGATCCGTGCCCTCGTCTGCTGGTTATGCGCCGGAGGCGGACTCTTGCCTTGTGGGCCTGGATGAGTCCGACCCCCTACGCCCGGGGTCGGGCGAGGCGGAGCCTTGCGGCGAGGGGTCGGGCGCATCCGACCCTGGGACTGTGGGTCGGGCGAGGTGGAGTTTTGCCATCGAGGGGTCGGGCGCTCCCGACCCTAGGACCACGGGTCGGGCGAGGCGGAGTTCTACCATCGAGGGGTCGGGAGTGTCCGACCCCAGGGTCCCGGGTCGGGCGAGATGGAGCGGGGTGTTCCCTGCTCATGTTGGGCCGGTGGTAATCGTCATTACTGCTGGTGGGTCTGGGCTTTTATGATTGTCGTTTTAAGGGTCATTGGGAGGTCGTTAATATTTCCCCCCAACAGTATTGAAGTTGTTGTTTCTGAATTTTTTTTGAAGGATAAGATTTTCTATCACACTTGATAATGCTTCTTCTAATACTTCTGCTATGACTGCGCTCATTCCCAAATTCAGTAAGTACATGTATATGTTCTGTTCTGTTTTTCTATTGTCTATTTTCATGATTCCTTCAACTAGAGTAACATACTAACGGCGCGTTTGGCGTGGCTCCTGCTGGGTTCCGGCTCTAGCATTGTACGCCACTATGACGGAGCCGTGGGAGCCATTCCAACCTAGCTCCACCGGCTCCTCCTGTCCCCTAAGCAAAAAATGAGTGGAATGAGAAAACAGTAACGCACAGTGCAACAGGAGCCGGAGCCATTCCATGTGGAGCCGCGCCAAACGCGCCCTAACATGATTAATGTACTTGCTAGGCCTACCCTGCCAATGCCAACGGATCAAGAGCAAGCTACTGGAGTCATGAGGTGTGGCCCGTGGAGTTTGGAAGACTACTGTTCCAGTGTCTTAAGTTATCTTGTGCTTTTATGATCATGAACTTATTTTTTAAGCTGGGTTGTACTCTTTTTTCCTTCCTAGAGTTTTCTCATGAGGTGTGAGCTTTTACCTAGGAAGGTTTTTAATGAGGCAATCAACACTTGATCACATAGATCAAGTATTGAATTAGTAATAACTCTATCTATATATTTCTGTCATTCTGTTTGAAATGTGAATGTGTTATGTCTATGTATGATGAACTCTGAATGTGTGATGACTATGTATGATTTGGTTGAATTGATCTTTACATCTGAGTTCAGTGTTGAATTTGAAATTGATGAATGATTTTTTTTATCCATGAGCTGTAGGCATGGCACGTGATTTCAGCCGTGCTTCGCGGACCGACCGGTATGAAAAAGGCATTACGGATCCATACTTGATCGTCGGTGTAACCTGTGGACCAGCACGACACGGCATGATACCTCCATCGTGCCCGGCCAGGCACGGTAGTTTCGTGCCCGGGCCTACCCGTGCCCGTGCCGTGCCGGATGGACAAACTGGCCGAGTCTACTTTATCGGTCATTTTGCTTGCAATTTGTTTGTTGTGTTTGAAAAAGTTACCCGCTGCTAATAAATACACCGTCACCTCTACTAATGCCGTGCCGGACTCACCTAGAATCGGAAATTAAGCGTGCCCGGTAAACATGGGCGCCTCGTCGATCAGTAGCACGGGGGTTTTCTCGAAGAATAATTCTAGAACGGCACGGGACACGGGAGCATGGGACTGACAAGGATCATCGCCTTATCTTGCCCACCTAGCTAGATTCCACGTCAGTAACGGTCCCTAGGTCCCCCTTCCCACCTTGTTTTCCAAAAAAAAAAAAAACGCTCGGACTCGCGCGAGACGGGAGCCGAGAGCGGAGAGCCCAGAGCCCCGACGCAACTCCTGCTGCTGCTCCTTCCCTCGCTTCCTTCTCATTCCCCCGCGTTGAAAGCTCCTTGCCCCGTCGGCTGCCGCTCCGTCCCTCGATCCCGCACTCCAGGCCGCCGATCGGTATGGCGCGCTGAGCCCCCGTGCGCGCGCGCGTCTCGGCGGCCGGCGGGCACGATGCTGGCGGCGTCCGCCAGGGTCTGCTCTAGGCTCGCTTCTCCGCACGCCTCCTCGCCCGCCGGTGCTGCTGCTGCTGCTACGGCGGCGGCGGCGCTGACGAGCTCCCCCGTGCTGGCATCCGGGATGAGCGCGCTCGAGAGGCAGCCCGCTCCTCCGGGGGCCGGGTTCGGCGACACGGGGAGGGGTCCCGCGGCCGACGACCCGCCACCGCGGCACTGCACCTCGTCGGGCGAATCGAGGTGAGCATCAGAACCACGAGCTCGGGTTTGGGTAGCGGCATTGGTTAATCCCATGACCGGGGACCTCAATTGTTAGCAACTACTTTGACGATTGATTGGTTGTCTCCCTTGCTTGGAATTGTGATTGCTCAACAAAGGATCTCCTAACTCGCATCCTGCACGGATGAAATGTCCAGTAATTTCCCAGGATTATGTCTTTTACTTCTACCTTCTGTTTATGGTAGGGAAGGATATCAGTTGAGTAGAGTGCCATATCAAAGGCATCCGATGCTAGATCGGGGCACAGTGACTGCTGGATCAAACCATCATGTTTCTGCCGCAAGCTGTTCCTCACAGTATCATCAGAGTTACAGATATTTTTCATCCTCTTCTGATCAACAGAGGATATGGGCTGGAAACAAGGTGTGTTCATGTATCCATATCCATGTAGTAGTTTGCTTACCATTCCCATTTCGTAGGCTTTTCAAGATCATTTGACTAGTATTTTATGATACTCATTTAAAACAACTTAAATGTGGTTAACATGAGATTTCCAATCATCATTGTGGATGTTTGAGATCTGACAGTACGGTTACTGAAGTATAAGTCTATGTTTTCCAGCATATATGTGATCTGCCAAGGTGTGTAAAAATTGTCGAAGTTGGGCCACGAGATGGACTTCAAAATGAAAAAGACATTGTACCAACACCTGTAAAGGTTGAGCTTATACGGAGATTGGCTGCCTCTGGGTTACCAGTTGTTGAGGCAACTAGTTTTGTATCTCCAAAATGGGTACCACAGGTACGTAGCTTTATAAAATATCTGGAGATTGCACTGATAAGCCATCTGGACTCTTAACTGTCCAGATGTTATAATACTGTCATGTATCTTCCAAGTATTAAAAGTTTTTCCTCCTAAAATAGATTAGTATAGTGTATTTTCGTCTCTTATGAGTAGAAAGTGAGGAAGTGGTGAGATCATCCACATCAGAACAGCCATTTGGATTTGGTTCTAACTTGTTTACATTTTCTATATGAGCTAGTGCATAACCTTACTCTTTGATTGGAGCATCTCCATGGAAATTTGTTAGTTATACAAAACTGATTCTTTCCTGTGTCACCAGAAGATTGCTGCAATATGATGGTTAGTCTGGGAATTTGTGGATCCTTGGTAGGATGTGCCACAACCTTAAGGTTGAGTAGAATGTGTGATGTTAAATCATGTTACTAGAAGCAGTTGTTATGGTGGATCCATTTGAATGAACTTTATCTGTTTCAAATGTGTATTGATTGATTCTGCATATGCTATGTTCCTGGGTATTAGTACTTTTGCCTGGGGACAGTAATGCTGATATTAATTCGAGTTTCCAATAAAATGAACCCATGACAATAGAATCATGGATACTTGCATACTTTTAAAGGAACTATCTAAATAGGAATTAGTGCAAAGATGATGCACAAGCTCTGAAAAGTTTTCCTGAACATAAGAATAGTTACAAATGTGGCCTTGACTATCGGAGTATAAGTGAATTGCCCACCTCTCCCCATCATCTTAAGCTTTTGGATTGAACTGGTTGGTGCATGCAACTCAATATGGTACTAGGGCTAGAGGTCTCGAGTTCGAATCCTGGTGGGCGTGATTAAATAAAATAATTGCAGCCAACTCCAATCTCCACGTATGCGGCATGAGGGAGCCTACATGTGAGGGGGAGTGTTGGAGTATAAGTGAATTTCCCACCTCTCCCCATCAGCTTAAGCTTTTGGGTTGAACTGGTTGGTGCATGCAACTCAATATGGTATTAGGACTAGAGGTCTCGAGTTCAAATCGTGGCGGACGCGATTAAGTAAAACAAAACAAATAGTTTCACTGAACCCTGGAGGAAACTCTCGAAATTAATTACCAGGCATTACATATGCAATATATCACATAAAAAGATGGAAGTGGATCTCTTGATAGTACTCTGCTAAACTTGATTCATCATTCTTTTCATATTTACAAACATTGATGTTTTATGTAAAATTGCTTGTTTACTTCATAATTTCTTTTACTTAGGCCTTATTTCATTAATTTTACCTTTCTATTGCTTGGCCATTAGTTTAATGTTTGTTATGTATTTACTAGTAATTTTTTCATAATATGATGTTTGTTGTTGTAGCTAGCTGATGCAAAGAATGTCATGGAAGCAGTTCGGAATATTGAGGGTGTGCGTCTTCCTATATTGACCCCAAACCTTAAGGTGAACTATGTGGATTCAGCTGGCTGTTTTTTATGACATATTCTACACTTGCCTCATTCAATATTCAGTTCTTTATATTTGTCATCACCCATCAGGGATTTGAGGCTGCTATTGCAGCAGGGGCAAAAGAAATTGCAATATTTGCATCAGCTTCTGAAGGATTTTCCAAGTCAAACATAAACTGCACAATCAAAGAGAGCCTTGCGCGTTATAATGATGTCGCTCTTGCTGCAAAAGAGAGAGAAATTCCTGTCCGAGGGTGAGCTCTTTTCTTTTGTGCAACATCAAGTTTCATTGTTCATCGTAGCCAAATCTCAGGGTATGTTTGTATAAAGTAATTAAACTCCAGTGGTTCATATACTCTGTTGAAACTGCAACCAGTATGCTGGCTACATTCAAATGTTTTCTGGCTGCTAACAAATGTTAAATAATAGGTTATGGTGCCCTCCATAAGAGTTAGTCCATTTTCTAAACCAATAGTAAACAATAACTTGAGAGGTGGAGCTAATTGATAGAACTATCTCCTGCTTAGAAGAGACAATGGGCTTGTGCCACGTTATTCAGCGGTTAGCACTGTAACACCTTCAATCTAGCTAGCTTGAGTAACTCATGATTTAAATCATTACTTCCAGTTTTTCTCATTTGTACTGACCTGCCTTTCGGTAATGCTTACCATTTTTGTTGGTGTTATTTTCTTGCTTTCATTGCCAGTTTTGTGGCCTAGTCTTATGCACATGTTTAAAATGATCATGAGAAAATCCTGATGAACTTAGTAGCTTGTAGTAGTATTCACACAATTAACAGGTCACTATAATTAGGGATTGCTGGACATGTGGACAGTGCTAAAGTTTATGTTTCTCTATTTGCTGAGAATGTAGGTATGTTTCTTGTGTGGTTGGATGCCCAGTAGATGGACCAGTACCACCGTCAAATGTAGCTTATGTAGCAAAAGAGCTTTATGACATGGGCTGCTATGAGGTTTCACTTGGTGATACTATTGGAGTTGGTACCCCAGGTGACGTACATTACATTTGCAACCACCCTCTCCCCCCTCCCTTTTTCTTGTGTTTCTGAGAGAAATCCATATGATAGCTTATAGGGTAACACTCTTTATAGGGCTTGGAGATGCTTATACATATGACAACTTTATGTTTTTTTAAGACAAACAAGATTTTTTTCCTGCATAATGCTAATCTGTTTCAATAAAGTTTAAACTAACCAGGGCCTATTACAATTTCAAATATGGACCCGTTTATACTATATAGACCATATCACTTGGAAAAAGATAACTGTAAACCATGAGGCACATGTAAACCCCAATCTTCTCTTTATACCATATCATGCTTGATTATTTTGCTTGATTGCCCTTTCTCCATCTGCACAGACCTGATGTGTTTCAGCTTGTTCCGTCTATCCAGGCACCGTGGTTCCAATGCTTGAGGCCACCATGTCCGCGGTTCCTGTGGAGAAACTTGCTGTCCATTTCCACGATACCTACGGCCAATCGCTCTCAAATATCCTCATGTCTCTCCAGGTAACACGCATTTGAAACACCGAACGTATCATCGCAAGCTGAAGTGACTCTGTGATCAAGCGTGCCCTCTTCTCAAATCAGATGGGGATCAGCGTCGTGGACTCCTCCGTCGCCGGCCTCGGCGGCTGCCCTTATGCGAAGGGTGCGTCAGGAAACGTGGCGACCGAGGATGTTGTGTACATGCTCAACGGGCTGGGGATCAAAATGGGTGTAGACCTGGGAAAGGTGATGGCAGCCGGCGAGTTCATCTGCAAGCATCTGGGGCGCCAGTCTGGTTCCAAGGCAGCGACCGCACTAAGAAAGGTTACTGCAAATGCGTCGAAACTCTGAGGCTTAGAAATTTACCATGATCCACTATCGCAGGTAACAGCTGTAAAATGGGCACGAGATTGTGAAATAAGCAATGCTGTTCTGTCATGAGGTGTCTGTTCAAGACAACAAATAAATACTACAGCAATGCTATTCTGCCATTAGAGGTGGCACATTTCTAGCCATCTTCATCTGGCTAAATAAGCACAAGATTGCGAGTCACGTAAGGGGGTGTTTGGTTCCACGGATTAAAGTTGAGTTCCTGTCACATCGAATGTTTAGATACTAATTAGGAGGATCAAATATGAACTAATTATAAAATTAATTGCACAGATGAAGACTAATTCGCGAGACGAATCTATTAAGCTTAATTAGTCCATGATTTGACAATATGATGCTATAGTAAATATATGCTAATCATGAATTAATTAGGCTTAATAGATTCGTCTCACGAATTAGCCTCCATCTGTGTAATTGATTTTGTAATTAGTCTATATTTAATACTCCTAATTAGTATCTAGCCTCCATCTGTGTAATTGATTTTGTAATTAGTCTATATTTAATACTCCTAATTAGTATCTAAACATTCGATACGATATGGACTAAAACTTTAGTCCATGGAATCAAACACCCCTTAAGTCTAGCAAAATGACAAATGTAGGACCACTTTTTACCAGAAAGACCACAACAGCCTCAGCAAACGGTAGCGAAGCTTTGGTTCCTTTTCAACTTGGAATAGGTACATGTTAAAAAAAAAGTTCTTGAAGACAACAGTCTCAGCAAACAGTTGCGAAGCTTTGGTTCCTTCTCAACTTGGAATAGGTACATGTTAAAAAAAACGTTCATGTCTCATCTGCGCTAGCCTGTTAAGCTCAAAATACAATGAGAAATATCCAATGCATTCCACAAAAGTTGAATGGGTCAGCTACGATCTCTGTTGCAGTTCTGCAGGCACACAGTGCACTCAAACCTCAATAAGTTATGTACTTGATGGAACCCCCTACGCAACAATTTGTTTGCAGTGCCATCAATATGAAAAATGGCCAGTCAATCAGCAATCAACATCAATGTCAAGTTGGGGTAGGACAAGGCCTTTCCCATAGGCTGCTAACAGAAGAGCCTCCGCTCGCCCTGCGTAAGAATGACAGAAGCATCACCAAGCTGAGGCAAAACATGCAAGTAAATTGCAATCTACTCTCGATGAGTCCTTTAATAGAACGGATCAAGCTAAAACTAGCAAATGCTACACAGTAGTAAAAAGCTTCTAAACTCATTTCTGGTGCATAAATTCCAAGCTAAAGCTAGCTAACCATACCCAATGAAAAAAGCTTCTAAAACTCATCTCTGGTGCATAAATCCACACAGCCCAACATGTTGCAAAACTAGCTAATATGCACTGCAAACTAGAATTAGCATAATAGATTGGCCCCCAGATGCCAAAACTACTGGATAAGCTGTTGACACTAGTAAGATGTGTACCATGATGTTTTTTCAACTTCAGGGATAGAGCTTTGTCAGGGAACAAAATGGATGCAGCTTGTCTGCTATCATCCTGTAAGAAATTATGCATTAGAAACACAACAGGACTATGTTAGATCTGGTGAACTGGTAGAACATAAGAATGATGCTGGTAACAAGTGATTATTTCAGATGCAGGACAGGGAAATTTTTGGATATTAATTAAAAAATCTCATTAGTTACAATTACATGCTTGTTGTGTCTGTCATCAATGCATATCACTGCAGCAAAACCCATTGATTTCCACCAAAGTTTTAGCTTATCCCATAACCAGGTTTGCAAATTCATCTACCATTTCTTTTATTCTTTTAAGTAGACATCTTACTCTGCAATCTTACTGTCTTACTGACATCAATAGGGCAGACAAAAGTATTGTGTTAACATTTGGGCACTAATGTTGAGCTCTAATTAACAAACAAGCAAATTTTATACAATGTAAATGATTGGCATAAAGCCACTGTATGCTCCACTTAACATGAGTCACAGACCTTTGGCGATTCACTTCGTGATAGCCCAAAGTAAGCTTTCCATGTCTGTGATGCAACTGGAACAACTGAAAACCCCAATGATACTAGAGAAGCAATCCACAAGCCATATGAAAAACCTGTACTCCACCATCCCTGTATATCAGAAAACAATAGAAGGAAGATTTATTTAAAAGATTCTGTAACAGCTAAAAACATTGGCAATACACGAAATTTAAATATTCGATCAGTATGAACCAGGTGTAACTAATTCCATTGTCCAGTGCATATATGCTAGGACAAATCAGAAAGATGAGATACCAAAATATCAAGGGCAGAATTTAGTGTTGCACAAGTGTAGGATAGTAATAAGACATGTTAGTGAGCACTATCAATGCTCAAACTACTCTCATATGCACTACCTGACAGCATAATATCGCTCCAAAAACCAACACAGAGAAAATTGATGTGCTAGTTACAGCTATCTTGCAAATAAGGACGTTTAGTGCATGTTATTTGGGAGACAAGAAACAGACCAGCTTTCCATCAGTTGGAAATGGACTAGACTTCTCAATGTATGCCGTAGTTCCTTCAAAATGACAGAAAAATATTTCATCAGAAAACAGCTCTACCTTCCGCATCATATGTATTGAAGAAGAATGTGATCGCCAATTCACTGCAACTATCTAGTCTTCA
>NC_028455.1:17315702-17446932 GCF_000263155.2 Setaria italica
CAATGTGCACGAGCGGGTTGTCGAACACCTGCAGGATCCAATGTTATGCTCAACAACGCTCGCGCCGTACACACAAGCTAAGCATATTCCAGCATGGCGGCCGGCCAAACCTGAGAGGAGCCGTCGGGCGAGAGGACGGCGATGGCACCCCCGGTGTCGGGATCCACCCCAATCGCCCACCCCGTTGGGGGCGGGCGCCGGCGCCGGAGCTGTCGTCGCCCGGGAGAAGCGAGAGGGAGGCGAGCCAGGGGTCCCGGGGCTCGGCCTCCAACAGGAGCTTCGCCCGGGCCTTGGCACCCGCGCGGGACCTCGGGGTACGAGTGGTCGCTGCGGGAGCGGGCGCGCGGCGGCAGCGGCAGCGGCGGAAGGGCGGGGAGAAGAAGGACGCGGCGGCGGTGGACCAGTGCGGCGCGGAACGGCGGAGGGCGGCCGCGCGGAGCGCGTTCATGGGGTCCTGGGCGGCGGCTGGCGCGGTGGCGGCAGTGGCCGATGCAGCTCCAGCCGCGGCGGCGGCAGCTGCCATAAGTCGAAAGGCTGCGGCGGGTTGGGTGGAAGAGGGTGTTTTGCTTGTTTCGCCGCGGGGGATAAGGAAGGCGTCAGGCTGGCACGAGACTTCCACGGGACGGAGTGGCGGACAAGACGAGCGGAATTGCTCGCTTATTTTTCGTTCTTTTTTCTATTGATTTTCTTAAATTCTTTATACCATTTCTCTCAAACTTAGTTTTTTTTCGGAGAATTTAATCTCTATTGTCGGGCCCAGGGGACCCCAATTTCATAAACACATCAAGAGCTTGATGTTAAACTTGTTAAAAGTGATCCCTAGTGCACTTATTCCCTGGTTGCCCCTCTCTCTCCCTCCTCTGCTGCCCCCTTCTTCCTCCCGTATCGCCCCATCGCGTCTGTCCCGCTGCAGCTCCTCCCACATCGCATCCTCCCCTCCTGCTGCCAGCTCCCCCCACCGGCCATCCTTCCCGACTGCCATCACCGCCCGCAGGTCCTCCCCTCCCGCCATCCCCGCCAGCCATTCCTTCGTACCCGTCGCCTTCCCCTCCCCCCTTTCTCCCCTCCCGCCGTCATCCCCATCCGCATCTCCTCCACTCCCACCCTTCTTCGTTTCCTCCCCACATCTCTCCAGATCCACGACATCCACGCCGCCCTAGATCCACGGCAACCACGCCGCCCGGAGTGCGCCGTGTTGCCCTGAACCCTCGACCGGGGCTCATGGACGGCCACGGCGACGATGGGTTGCAAAACCTGTTCTCCCAGGCGGATCCACCTCTCCCCGCCGGCGGGATTGACTTCTTTTCGCAGGCGGAGTCTTCTGGAGCTCCTCGTCACGGTTTGCAGTCACTGGATCTCAGCTCTTAGGCCGAAGAATTCCCCGACCTCAACTCATACTCCGAGATGCTTCGGGGAGAAGGAGCACCCCAGGGCCGTGGCAGCCGCACCCTCAGCTTACGCTCCCCTCGCAATGGAGGAAGAGGAGGCAGCGGTAGCAGAGGAGGTGGCGGTGGCCGAGTCAGCGGTGGCAGCAGAAGTGCCGACGGCAGCAGGGGAGGTGGTGGCGGCAGCAGAGGCGTCGGCGGCAGGAGAGGGCGTGCAACGAGGTCTCTCTTTGTTGGTTCGTTGCCCGAGGGTGCTACCGGTAGCGTAGGACGTCCCTATGGCCGCAGAAGAGGAGGAACATCCATTGCAGATGATGGAGCACCTTTTGGTGGAGAGGATTGAGTTGATGTTGATGAAGAAAACGGTGGTGCATAGAATGTGGAAGTTGTATTCCCAGGCTCTAAGGTTTTTTCTTGAACTCATCTTCTTCTTCATGGTTGTCCCTGTGCCTGCTTACTTGTGATGGTTACAACTAGGAATTGGTTAGAATTTGATGGTTACAATTATGATTTGTCGTGCTTGAAATGTCATGCTTGAAATGGGTTGGTTTAGTTGTAGGGATACGAGGTAGGCTACACTAGCGCAAAACAAAATTTTTCTACCACGTAAACCAGGAAAACTGCCGTATATGGATCACGGGATTACCACTCGACGCACTAGTGCGGAAGATGTAGAATCATGTCGGGGCAGCGAAGTCGATCAGCGTAGTCGAACACGTAGTCGATCACGTCGATGTCGAGCAGCTCCTCAGCAGCTCGTCCACGTGCAGCAAGATCGTCCTCGTGCCGTGGCTCGTCATCGGCTCGTCGTGGCTCGTCGACGGCTCGTCGTGGCTCGTCGGCAGCTCGTCCAAGTGCTGCAGGTGCAGCACCTCCAAGGTATCCACACGTGCAAGGAGGAAGCGTCGCAAGCCGGACTGCTAGGTCCGCGAGTTGCAATAGGGCGAGGGTGTGGGAGGCGCGGCAGATGTGTTTCGACCAAAGGGATGAAACCCTAGGGCGCCCCACCCCTCTATTTATAGAGGTTCCTGACAGGCCTCTAGGTCCGAGGCCTATTAGTACTTCTAAACTTGATCCAACTCGGATCATATCCGAGTTGGGCTTCCAGCCCCTTAAGTGTGTGACCCTATGGGTTCGAATACGTATAGACATGGCCCGAGTACTCCTACTCGGCCCAATAGTCGGTAGCGGCCTTTAGCAAGACGTGCCAACTCCTATACACACACGAAGATCATATCAAACGAACCGTCACAATATTATGTACATGCTATTCCCTTTGCCTCACGATATTTGGTCTAGCTTCAAGCCAACCGCTCTTTCTCGATCCTGTGATTCGGAATCCCTTTGTAGGTTAACTCTTAACCGTACGTAGCATGGCCACGCATTTTCGGATCCGATCACTCGAGGGGCCCAGAGATATCACACTCAATTAGAGAGGGGCAAATCCCATCTTGATTGACCATGTCTCACAGGATGCTTCTTGATAAACCCGAATACCTTTTTAACTACCCTGTCACGGTGTAGCGTTTGATAGCCCCTAAGTAAGTCGATCCACATCTTGAGTACATGCGACAATCTTAGGTCTAAGGACAAAGCGTACATGTTGTGTAAAGAGAGAACTACTTCTCGTGTTGGGTCAGTCCTAGCACATGTCTCTACATATGCCTACATTATTAGTTTGACATCTCCATGTCTATGACTTGTGAAATATAGTCATCAACTAATACATGTACTAGTCTAATATTCATGTGTGTCCACACATGAACTCCGACTAGGGATAACTTTTAGAATAACCATACAAGTAAAGAGTTCCACATACAATTCACATAATTGCAGATCAATTCAAGTAGCCTTTAATGGATATTCAATGAACACAATATACAAATCATGGATACAATCAGATATCATCATCTCTATTATTGCCTCTAGGGCGTACCTCCAACAGTCTCCCACTTGCACTAGAGTCAATCTAGAAGATATCTAATACTCATAGCTCTTATGTGTGCATCATGCTTAGCTTGTGGGAGAGGCTTTGTCAAAGGATCGGAAATATTCAGATCCGTGTGTATTTTGCATATCTTGATCTCACCCCGATTAACGAAGTCTCGAATGAGATGAAATCGCCGCATTACGTGTTTGTTCTTCTGGTGGTTCCTTGGCTCCTTTGCTTGCGCAATTGCCCCATTGTTATCACAGTAGAGATTCAATGGGCTGGACGCATTCGGGAACACACCAAGCTCAATGAAGAAATTCCTTATCCAAACACCCTCCTTCGCGGCTTCCGAAGCCGCAATGTACTCGGCTTCTGTCGTAGAATCGAGCACTGTCTCTTGCTTGGAACTCTTTTTTTCAATGAAGTCTTTACGGACTCAAGCATAGGAATGTTATTTCCAATCAGCAATATGTCATCCACATATAAGATTAGAAATACTACAGAGCTCCCACTAACCTTCTTGTAAACACAAGACTCTTCTTCGTTCTTGGTGAAGTCAAACCCTTTGACCACTTCATCAAAACGAATGTTCCAACTCCTAGATGCTTGCTTCAATCCATAAATGGATCTCTGAAGCTTGCATACTTTTCCAGCATTTTTCGGATCGACAAAACCCTCGGGTTGTATCATATAAACGTCCTCAGTTAGGTTTCCGTTTAGGAAAGTTGTCTTGACATCCATCCACCATATCTTATAATTGAAATATGCAGCTATAGCTAGAATAATCGGAATGGACTTAAGCATCACTACGGGCGAGAAGATCTCATTGTAGTCAACTCCTTGAACTTGTTGAAAACTTTTTGCAACAAGTCGTGCTTTATAGATGTGAACATTTCCATCCATGTCCTTTTACTTCTTATAGATCCACTTGCACTCTATGGCTTTAACACCATCAGACGAGTCAACCAAGTTCCAAACTTGATTGTCTCCCATGGACTCTATTTTGGATTGCATGGCACTCTGCCATTTTTCGGAGTCTGGGTCCATCATTGCTTCTGCATATGTCACAGGCTCATCGTTTTCCAACAATTATATTTCCCGCATTTCGCGGAGCCTTGCCGACCTTCGTGGTTGTGGCGGTGCTTCTCTTGCCATGGGTGTCTTGACTTGTTCTGCTACGTTAGCATCACTCGTTGATTCTTACCCGATCGGCTCATCTCAAACTTCTTCAAGATGCACTATCTTTCCACTCTTTTCTCCTTTGAGAAACTCTTTCTCTAGGAAAACCCCGTTCCGAGCGACAAACACTTTTCCCTCTGATCGGTTGTAGAAATAATATCCTAAAGTTTCCTTTGGATATCCCACGAAAATGCACTTATCCAGCTTGGGTGTGATCTTGTCCGACTGAAGTCGCTTGACAAACACTTCACATCCCCAAATCTTTAGAAAAGACAAACTGGGAGTCTTTCCAATCCACATCTCATATGGTGTCTTAACTACGGATTTAGACGGTACCCTATTTAGTGTGAAAGCTGCTGTTTCTAGAGAGTATCCCCAAAATGATAACGGTAGGTCCGGCTGGCTCATCATTGATCGAACCATGTCTAACAAAATTCGATTATGTCGCTCAGATACACCATTTCTCTGAGGTGTTCCAGGCGGCGTAAGTTGTGGAACAATTCCGCAACTCTTTAGATGATTGCTAAACTCGTGGCTCAAATACTCGCCTCCGCGATCAGAATATGAAATGGTTCAGTGTGTGATGGGTTTCTATGTTTCTGTTATGCACTAGATAAAAACTGACAAGGCACAATGGATAGAACCAAATACCCATCTGTTGTGTGATTTATGGGTTGAGCAAATTAGAGCAGGCAACTGCCACAAAGGCACCATGTCTGGAAGAGGTTACAAGATAATTGTTGACAAATACTCCATGGTCACTGGTTTGAAACATGATAAGATGCAACTTAGAAACATAATTAATCAATTGAAAATTGTGTTTGGATTCTAGAAAGAACTTCAAAAGCAGAGTGGACTTGGAAGGAAGGCAGATGGTACTGTATCCACCCTAGAATGGTGATGGAAAGACAACACAAAGGTGAGGGCATTCGTTACATTCGCATGCAGTTAGAATAATAGTTGTGACTGTTTGAACAATATGCAATATTTGTGCATGTTTTCATACAATTCTGGTGGCTGACATGTTTTTGTTTCCTGACTTAGGATGGTGATGACCGTGATACAAGTGATTGTGATGAGAACTTCTCAAAGGAGATTGAACTTTTCATGAAGATGAGGCAGTATCGTCGTAAAAGGACTAGGGACATCTTAAAGGCTGCAATCATGATTGGTACGCACTATGATACATACATGGACAAAGCTCCAAGGAGGGTACCCACTGTACCGGGCATAGAATGGGTTCATGAAACACTGTCTAATAGAACCTCTTGCTACAACATGTTTAGGATGTCAAACCCATTATTTTATCAGCTGCATGACTTGTTAGTAGAGAGACCTATGGTTTGAGGGCAACTAGAGGAATGTCAACGATGGAGGCTTTAGGAATATTCCTTTGGATAATTGGTGCACCCCAATCACTTAGACGAGTTGAGGACCAGTTTGTAAGGTCCTTAGAAACAATAAGCCGTACATTCGATAGTATTTTGTGTAGTGTTCTTAAGATAGCAATAGATATTATTAAGCCAAAGGATCCATAATTCAAGACCGTGCACCAAAGATTGAAAAACCCTCGATTTGCTCCATACTTCAACAATTTTATAGGAGCTATAGATGGGACGCATGTACCAGTTTTGGTGCCAAATGATAAGGTGGTTCAGCACACCGAGAGACATGAATATCCCACACAAAATGTGCTGGCTATTGGTGACTTCAATATGAGGTTCACATTTATTGTCAGTGGATGGCCTGAATCCGTTCATGATATGAGAGTCTTCAGTGATGCCTTAACCAAATATAGTGACAGGTTTCCGCATCCTCCTGCAAGTAGATCTCTTTCTATACTTCTATTGTATTCATTCATACAAGTATGGTCCCAACTTCGTTAACATCATGAAATTGTCTTCATTTGTAGTTCATTTGTAGGCAAATTTTACCTAGTTGACTCAGGATATCCTAACCATCCTGGTTACCTTGCACCCTACAAGGGTATGAAGTATCATCTCTCGGAGTTTCGAAGTGGTCCAATGCCAAGAGGTATGAAAGAGACATTTGATTACGCACATTCGTCCCTTAGAAATGTTATCGAGAGGTCCTTTGGAGTATTGAAGATGAAGTGGAGGATTTTGTTGGGTATACCAAGTTTCCAATGCACAAACAAAGCAAAATAATAGTAGCATGCATGATAATTCATAATTTCATTCGAGAGAATGATATGGCCGATAGGGCCTTTGGTATGTGCAATCGAGATGAAAATTTGGTTCCCATGGCTTAAGTATCAAACTCTGAAGGACATGCGACGAATACCCAAGCAGGGGATGAAGACTGTAATATGAATGCATTTCGTGATGAATTAGCTAATGGTTTGTACAATAAATTGTAGATTATTTGTATGGTTGTGTTGTAATGACATTGACAATCTTTGTGCACTCTTTTGTGTTGTATCGTGTTTATTGGACAATATAAATAATTTGAATGTATTTCCCCTTCACTTCTTTGATTTGGCCAAATGAGAAAAAAAAGTGAAATACCTATGAGCATAGAAGGGTACGAATGCATGCAACGCCAGTACTTGGCGCCAGAAATGAGAGCTAGACCTTGGCGGCAAAAAAAAAAAATAGCACAGGGGTATTAGGCTGCCATTAAGAGGAGTAATTGAGGGGCAATGGTGTCAATCCAACCTTTGGTGTTAAAGTTTAACAAACCATCCAAGCTATGGCAGAACCGCTCGGATTAACTTAGCTAAAGCACAATTAAGTCACCTAACACGCGATCATATGCTTTAATCAAGTTAATTCAGCAATCCGTCAGATTTCATCCGATAAAACCACTATACAGGACCGAGTTAGCATAGCTCATACGAAGGTGAGTGGTTCTAGAGAATACAACAGATCATCCACTTAAACAAGTACATTAACCTCTTTCAACATTGGTTCGGAAATCAGAGTTTTACAGAGTTTTATGAGCAGCAGAAAAGATAAAACAGCGGAAGCTAACGCCGGGGTCGGATGTCCCTGATGAGGTCGATCAGGACATCAATGATCCCTCTCCTCGCCGTCTGAGGAGGGATCCCACTCGATCGTCCACCCAGGAGGAAGCTGGGGAGGCCAAGTGCCAACAGCGGCCAAGTCAGGAGCTTCAACATCACCTGAAAGATGTGCCACAAGCAAGGCTGAGCTACTAAGCTCAACAAGACTTAACCGACCGGTGGGAAACTACTCCACCAACTTCTAGACATGCAAGGCTCTTTGGCTGAGGGTTTGTTTTGCCAAAAGCGACTACAATAGGTCCTTACTTTCAACATTTTAGCTCCGATTCTAGGTTCATTAACCAGTCTATGTTGGCAACTTATACTAAACAAACATAGGTTGCAAACAGTTTAAAGAACAAGCCTCAAGTTTCACATCATCATCATGTTCCATCTTTACTCAGTGTAGCATAGTGATCAAGCAGTCCCAAACTGTGAGAGGTAGACGAATCGATTCGAATTTCTTAACCATGCATGGAGAACCTAATCTCATGACATCCACGCACCACAGAGGGTCGCTTCCCTTGTTGGCCGTCCCCATCAACCCCCTGACCCGTGTCGAGCCCACTTCTCTTGGTACAAGGTTCCACAGACCTGGCCTCTGCCGTTCTGTGACCACACTTGTCACCACATGCGGCCGCAAGGGAAAACTCTGTTCCAGAGACAGTGGATCGAACCGCTCACGTCCTGGTTCAATCAGGTAATAGGCTTCCCCATCCCATACTAGGTATGAGATTAGTACTTTCAAACACTTGATCACGAACACTATCACATCTCAACCTTAGTCCAATTTCAAGTAGACAGACGGGGCAATCCACCGACCACCAAAATAGTTCACAAGGCCCTGCCCTGTCCACCATCCTTATAGTTGTAACAAAAAGGAGAACAAGCAACCCTATAACTTGCGAGTGACAGGGAATCACTCAACTTTTACCGAGTCCTATTAAGCACTGCAACTACTCGGCCTATCACAAGTCATGCATCTATGGTTTCAAACAACTCCTATAACATAAATGCACATACATAGAAATGAAGGCATCCGCAAGTTTAGAAGGATTGGGTTATGCTCCGGGGCTTGCCTTCGATCAGGGTGGAAGCGAACGGGTCTTCGGTGCTCTCGGCTTCAGCTCCTGCAGGCGGCAGCTCGGCTACAGCTCCATCTTCTGGCACCGGGTGCAGCTCGTATGTGCCGTCGGCGAGGTTTAGCTCTACACGGAAATGCAAATGCAGGGGTTAAAATACTTAGACGGTTATTCAACAGCACTTGCAAGTTTTAGCCCAGAAACTGTAGCAAAACTACAGGAAAGGTGTGGAATTCCATTTTATTGGATTCTACTCAGGAAGAGGATTCCAAGCCAAGTGATTTCACACTTTTTGGATTTTTCCTCGATTTAAGATGAATTTCTTATGATCTGACCCTCAGATCCAAGGAATGACTATACTGGGGTCCTCAGACTTAACACAGAGAAGTCCTCGAAATTTTACACAGATACCCTTGGTCAAAAGGAAAAGATACAACCGAGCCCTCGGGCGAGGCGAACAAGGGTCGGGCGAAGCAGATAGGGATCGGGCGAAACAGAAAGGGGTCGGGCGAAGCAGATAGGGGTCGGGCGAAACGGAAAGGGGTCGGGCAAGACGGAAACGGGTCAGGCGAAATGGGAAGGGGTCGGGCGAGACGGAAAGGGGTTGGGCGAAATGGATAGGGGCCGACAGCTTACCTTTGGGCCTACTAACGAAATCTTAGGGTCGGAAAGAAGCAAGCTCAGGTGGAACGACTAAGGCGCTAAGGCTTGGGCGGTGGCGAGGTCCGGCGGGTGTCCTGGCGGCGGTGGTGCTTCTTGTGGACAACAAGTAAGCTCTAGCACCGTGCAGAGGAAACCAGCGGCTGGTGGGTTTGGAAAGGTGGGTGGTGAGCGGAGAGGGGGAGTTCCTCAAAGAGCTTGTGCGACAGCGCTTGAGCACGGAACAGAGGAAGGTGCGGCAAAGGCAGCGATGGCGAAGGGAACTTCGGTAGAGGCTCTGGTACTCCCTTTATAGCTGCGCGGAAGAGAAGGAGTTCGGCAGCACGAGGATAAGGTCGAAGAGGATGGAGTGCTCTGCCGTGGCGGCGATTGGTCAACGTCTCCATTGGCCGACGAAGCGGAGCTTCGGGGACAGGGTCTTACGGTATTGGGAACTGAAGACAGTGCTATGCAGGTGTGGTTTTGCCAGACGGAAGGATTGGTGAGGTCGAGCACTGGGTCTGGTCGCATCAAGTGCTAGATTGGGTGCGGTGACTCGGCCAGCGTGCGGCAGGAAGGAGGGAAGGGGCACTGCAGGCGAGGGCGCTGCAGACGAGGTGACAAGGCAAGCGGCGATGCTATCAAGTGCAGAACCAGCGGCTTTGCCATGGCACGCTACCGGTGAGGCGGGGGAAAGGAGTTGTCACTGCTGGCGTAGTGGTTGGCGGAGGCGGTATCGTTGCGGGGCGCGCGCACGTGGGCAGCAAGACTGAGGGACGATGGAAAAGCCAGAAGGCGTTGGAGCACGAGGCCGGGGATCCTAGTGAAGAGATGTGCGTGGGTGTAGGGATACGAGGTAGGCTACACACAGATCAAGATATGCAAAATACACACAGATCTGAACATTTCTGATCCGTTGACAAAACCACTCCCGCAGGCTAAGCATGATGCGCATGTAAGAGCTATGGGTATTAGGTACCTTCTAGATTGACTCTAGTGCAAGTGGGAGACTGTTGGAGGTATGCCCTAGAGGCAATCATAGAGATGATGATATTCCATTTGTATCCATGATTTGTATATTGTGTTCATTGAATATCCATTAAAGGCTACTTGAATTGATTTGCAATTATGTGAATTGTATGTGAAACTCTTTACTTGTATGGTTATTCTAAAGTTGTCCCTAGTCGGAGTTCATGTGAGGACACACATGAATATTAGACTAGCACATATATTAGTTCATGACTATGTTTCACAAGTCATGGACATGGAGATGTTGAACTAATAATGTGGACACATGTGGAGACATGTGCTAATACTGACCCAACACGAGAAGTAGTTCTCTCTTTAAACAACATATACGCTTTGTCCTTAGACCTGAGATTGTCGCATGAATTCAAGATGTGGATCGACCTACTTAGGGGCTATCAAACGCTACGCCGTAACAGGGTAGTTATAAAGGTAGCTTTCGGGTTTGTCAAGAAGCATGCTATGAGACATGGTCAATCAAGATGGGATTTGCCCCTCTCTGATTGAGAGTGATATCTCTGGGCCCCTCGAGTGATCGGATCCGAAAATGCATGGCCATGCTACGTACGGTTAAGAGTTAACCTACAAAGGGATTCCGAATCACAGGATCGAGAAAGAGCGGTCGGCTTGAAGCTAGACCAAATATCGTGAGGCAAAGGGAATAGCATGTATATTATGTTGTGATGGTTCCTCTGATATGATCTTCGTGTGCGTGTAGGAGTTGGCACGTCTTGCTAGAGGCCGCTACCGACTATTGGGCCGAGTAGGAGTACTCGGGCCATGTCTATACGTATCCGAACCCATAGGGTCACACACTTAAGGGGCTGGAAGCCCAATTCGGATGTGATCCGAGTTGGATTAGGTTTAGAAGTACTAATGGGTCTCGGACCCAGAGGCCCGTTAGGAACCTCTATAAATAGAGGGGTGGGGGTGCCCTAGGGTTTACACCTTTTTGGCAAAACACACCTGCCGCGCCTCCCACGCCCTCGCCTGTTGCAACTCGCGGATCTAGCAGTCCGGCTTGCGACGCTTCCTCCCTGCACGTGTGGATACCTTGGAGGTGTTGCGCCTGCAGCACTTGGACGAGCCGCCGACGAGCCACGACGAGCCGCGGCACGAGGGCGATCTTGCTGCAC
This sequence comes from Setaria italica, assembly GCF_000263155.2. Classification (NCBI taxonomy): domain Eukaryota; kingdom Viridiplantae; phylum Streptophyta; class Magnoliopsida; order Poales; family Poaceae; genus Setaria; species Setaria italica. The sequence goes on from NC_028455.1 coordinate 17,327,108, forward strand.
GTGGACGAGCTGCTGAGGAGCTGCTGGACGTTGACGTGATCAACTACGTATGACTACCTTGATCGACTACGTACGACTACGTTGATTGTCTTCACTGCATCGACGCAAATCTACATCTTCCGCACCAGTAGTGCGTCGAGTGGTAATCCCGTGATCTTTATACGGCAGTTCTTCCTGGTTTTATGCGGTAGAAATTTTGATTTGCGCTAGTGTAGCCTACCTCGTAACCCTACAGTGGTATCAGAGCCGTAACTGCTTTGTTTTGGATTCGGGATGTGTGCATATGGAGATATGCAAGTTTTCAGTTTGATCTATGTCCTGGTTTCGTGTTCTTGCTACAATGGTAGTGTAACGACATACTCCTACCGGTCGGTTTCCGCCATCGGAGTTAGGTGATACACGTAATTTCAGTTGCAGTGAGCGAAGATCAATGTGATTGGTCGAATCGAAATCCAGGTTCATACGCCAGACGCATGAGATGTGCAATAGTAGATGTGATCTACTACCGGGGTTGGGATTTTTGCCGTGTGCGTATGCTTCGGTAAATCAGCCGTAACTTTTCGGTACAATATCGGATTGGGGCGAATTTTATATGAAAATTGATCTACAGAAAAAGTTACACATGAAATTCAACCGCTTTGCCGTTTTTGGTGAAATTAGATTTCCCAAATTCAGCTTGGAAGATGGAGTTTCGGGCATCCGAAGTTTGGAACGTTAGGACGCTTAACTCTGTTTTGCAGGATGTATGTATCTTGTGATCAGTATGGCCCTTTGTGTATGTGATGTATGTGTGTAACTCATTCGTGACCTGCGTGTCGTGCGTACGGCAACACGGCAGGAGCCATATGTGTTGTCACTTTATTGTATTTAATGGTCTGCGTACCAATCTGTGATGATCCAAGCAACTATGTAATCTTCATTACTAGCTTCTTTACTAGCTATTAGGCGTAATAGCATGTTCTAGTTCTTGGAGGACTCATCACCAGGAGGATGGCGCACATGGAACATGGAGATGGAGATCACCATGGTGAACATGTTCTATGGAGATGGAGATCACCATATGAAAACGGGCCATACTGTATCACAACTGTGTGAATGCTATTCTGTTTATGTTTTACCTTCTGCATGCTGTGATGTTAGAAGTAGAACGATCTCTCACAAAGTTTAAGTTAGTATGCCCTCCCAACTAAAACTTGCACCGTCCCATGTCTTGTACAATTAGTGGTGGGTCTATGAAATTAGGGTACCACTAGTTTTCCTTGACTAGACAGGTTTGTGTCGGACACTTACACGCATAAGGGTTGGCTTGCTTAACAAGGTTATCTTAACGGTTAAGGATCTTGGGGCATAAAGGTTGGGCGCCGAGACATAGAGATGTCACCCAACAACAGGAGTCATATGTGATATGATTAGCAAAAGTTGCTTACCGATCTACCTTGTTTGCTAGCGGTGATGCTAAAGCTCACTAGTAGACTTGTTAGTTGTGGATCCTGAATCACTAAGTATCAATAGAGGGATATTGATTTTAGTGGGAGTAGATTCTGTTAAAATAGTTTAATGTGATTTGCTCTATCATGGATACGTTTGTCTTAGTGTATTTTGCATTACTTTTGTTGTAGATTAAATGGCACCTAGCAACACCACCACACATTTGCTTTGCGTTCGGTCCTTGAGAAGGACAAGTTGAATGGAACAAACTACTCGGATTGGATCCGTAACCTGAGAATTGTTCTCAGGGCTGATAAAAAGGAAGATGTTCTAGACACCCCACTACCACCAGTACCTGCTGATGATGCATCTGCTGCCGTTAAGGCTGCTTACAAGAAGGCATTTGATGCTAATCTTGAGGTAAGCTGCCTTATGCTTGCTTGCATGAAACCCTAGCTGCAGATGCAGTTCGAAATAAATCATGAGGCACACGATATGATCGTGGCGCTCAAGGACATGTTCCAGACACAGGCTAGGACTGAAAGGTTCAATGTGTCCAAAGCCTTTCTGGAGTGCAAGCTAGCAGAAGGCGCAGTAGTAGGACCACATGTAATCAAGATGGTTGGTTACACTCAGCGATTGGAGAAGCTGGGCTTCCCAATGGGCAAAGAGTTGGCCACTAACTTCATTCTTTCATCTCTTCCGCCTAGCTATGGGAACTTTATCTCCAACTACCATATGCATGGGACGGAGAAGGGTCTGAATGAGCTGTGTGGTATGCTCAAGACAGCAGAGGTAGACATTAAGAAAAGCGCTAGTACCAGCCATGTGATGGCTATACAGAACAAGCCTAACTTTAAAAAGAAGGGCAATTCTTGGAAGAAGAAGGGCAAGGCTGGAACGTCCAAACCAAACCCAGCGCCCAAGGTTAAAGCTGGACCTGGACCTGCTCCAGACAAAGAGTGTTTTTACTGTCATGAACTTGGTCACTGGAAGAGAAACTGCAAGCAGTACCTAGCTTCATTGAAGAATGGCGGAAGTAAGAGTACTTCTACCTCAGGTACGCTTGTTGTTAATGTTAGAGACAACATATTTCTCGCTGATACAATTATTAATTCTTGGGTATTTGATACCGGATCGGTTGCTCATATTTGCAATTCGATGCAGGGAATGATAAGAAGTAGAAGCATGGAAAGAGGAGAAGTTGATTTCCGCGTGGGTAATAATGCAAGAGTTGCTGCGTTGACCGTCGGGACGATGCAACTCCACCTCCCGTCAGGATTTATTATGGAGTTGAATAATTGTTATTTCGTTCCTAGTTTAAGTCGAAACATTTTGTCTCCTTCATGCTTGATGAAGGATGGTTATTCATTTACGAGTGAAAACAATGGTTGTGTGATCTCTAAGAATGATATGTTTATGGCTTTTGCACCCATTGTGAATGGATTATTTGTTTTAAATCTTGATGGTTCACCTGTCTATAACGTAAGTGCTAAAAGGTCTCGGCCTAATGATTTGAGTCCCACCTACTTGTGGCATTGTCGTTTGGGTCATATAAGTGAAAAGCGCATGAAGAAGCTCCATTCTGATGGAGTTCTAACTTCGTTTGATTTTGAATCATACGAGACATGTGAGGCTTGCTTGCTAGGCAAGATGACCAAGACGCCTTTCACAGGATTTCTTGAGAGAGCAGTAGACTTGTTAGAACTCGTACATAGTGATGTATGCGGACCAATGAGCACGACGGCTAGAGGAGGATTCCAATACTTCATAACTTTCACTGATGATTTTAGTAGATATGGCTATGTCTACTTGATGAGGCACAAGTCTGAAACCTTTGAAAAGTTCAAGGAATTTCATAATGAAGTTGAAAATCAGCATGGCAAGAAAATTAAGGCCTTACAATCTGATCGTGGAGGTGAGTATTTAAGCCACGAGTTTAGCAATCATCTAAAGAGTTGCGGAATTGTTCCACAACTTACGCCGCCTGGAACACCTCAGAGAAACGGTGTATCCGAGCGACATAATCGAACTTTGGTAGACATGGTTTGATCAATGATGAGCCAGTCGAACCTACCGTTGTCATTTTAGGGATACGCTCTAGAAACACCAGCTTTTACACTTAATAGGATACCATCTAAATCCGTAGTTAAGACACCATATGAGATATGGACTGGAAAGGTTCCTAGTTTGTCTTTTCTAAAGATTTGGGGATGTGAAGTGTTTATCAAGCGACTTCAGTCGGACAAGATCACACCCAAGTCGGATAAGTGCATTTTCGTGGGATATCCAAAGGAAACTTTGGGATATTATTTCTACAACCGATCAGAAGGCAAAGTGTTTGTCGCTCGGAACGGGGTTTTCCTAGAGAAAGAGTTTCTCAAAGGAGAAAAGAGTGGAAAGACAGTGCCTCTTGAAGAAGTTCAAGATGAGCCGATCGGGCAAGAATCAATGAGTGATGCTAACGTAGTAGAACAAGTTGAGATACCCATGGCAAGAGAAGCACTGCCACAACCACGAAGGTCGGCAAGGCTCCGCGAAATGCGGGAAATATTATTGTTGGACAATTATGAGCCTGCGACATATGCAGAAGCAATGATGGACCCAGACTCCGAAAAATGGCATAGTGCCATGCAATCCGAAATAGAGTCCATGGGAGACAATCAAGTTGGAACTTGGTTAACCCGCCTGATGGTGTTAAAGCCATAGAGTGCAAATGGATCTATAAGAAGAAAAAGGACATGGATGGAAATGTTCACATCTATAAAGCACGACTTGTCGCAAAAGGTTTTTGACAAGTTCAAGGAGTTGACTACGACGAGACCTTCTCGCCTGTAGTGATGCTTAAGTCCATTTGGATTATTCTAGCTATAGCTGCATATTTCGATTATGAGATATGGCAGATGGATGTCAAGACAGCTTTCCTGAATGGAAACCTAGCTGAGGACATGTATATGATACAGCCCAAGGGTTTTGTCGATCCGAAAAATGCTGGAAAGGTATGCAAGCTTTAGAGATCCATTTATGGATTGAAGCAAGCATCTAGGAGTTGGAACATTCGTTTTGATGAAGTGGTCAAAGGGTTTGACTTCACCAAGAACGAAGAAGAGTCTTGTGTTTACAAGAAGGTTAGTGGGAGCTCTGTAGTATTTCTAATCTTATATGTTGATGACATATTACTGATTGGAAATAACATTCCTATGCTTGAGTCCGTAAAGACTTCACTGAAAAATAGTTTTTCGATGAAGGACTTAGGGGAAGCGGCATATATTCTGGGCATTAAGATCTATAGAGATAGATCGAGAAGGCTTATAGGTTTAAGCCAAGATACTTACATTGACAAAGTGTTGAAGCGGTTCAGCATGGAAGAGGCAAAGAAAGGGTTCTTGCCTATGTCACATGGCATACATCTCAGCAAGACTCAGTGTCCTTCGACTGTTGATGAGCAGGATCGCATGAGTAGAGTTCCATATGCCTCGGCTATTGGATCTATCATGTATGCAATGATAAGTACTCGCCCAGATGTTTCATATGCACTAAGTATGACAAGCAGACACCAATCTGATCCAGGTGAGAGTCACTGGACAGCGGTGAAAAACATTCTTAAGTACTTGAGAAGGACTAAAGATATGTTCCTCGTGTATGGAGGTGAGGAGGAGCTCGTTGTAACAGGTTACACCGATGCTAGTTTCAAACCGACAGAGATGATTCAAAGTCACAATCAGGATTTGTGTTCACGCTAAATGGTGGTGCTGTTAGTTGGAAGAGTTCCAAACAGGAGACGGTGGCCGATTCTACGACAGAAGCTGAGTACATCGCGGCTTCGGAAGCCGCGAAGGAAGGTGTTTGGATAAGGAATTTCCTCATTGAGCTTGGTGTGTTCCCGAATGCGTCCAGCCCATTGAATCTCTACTATGATAATAATGGGGCAATTGCGCAAGCAAAGGAGCTAAGGAACCGCCAAAAGAACAAACACGTAATGTGGCGATTTCATCTCATTCGAGACTTCGTTAACCGGGGTGAGATCAAGATTTGCAAAATACACACCGATCTAAACATTTCTGATCCGTTGACAAAACCACTCCCGTAGGCTAAGCATGATGCGCATGTAAGAGCTATGGGTATTAGGTACCTTCTAGATTGACTCTAGTGCAAGTGGGAGACTGTTGGAGGTATGCCCTAGAGGCAATCATAGAGATGATGATATTCCATTTGTATCCATGATTTGTATATTGTGTTCATTGAATATCCGTTAAAGGCTACTTGAATTGATTTTCAATTATGTGAATTGTGTGTGAAACTCTTTACTTGTATGGTTATTCTAAAGTTGTCCCTAGTCGGAGTTCATGTGAGGACACACATGAATATTAGACTAGCACATGTATTAGTTGATGACTATGTTTCACAAGTCATGGACATGGAGATGTTGAACTAATAATGTGGGCACATGTGGAGACATGTGCTAGGACTGACCCAACACGAGAAGTAGTTCTCTCTTTACACAATATATACGCTTTGTCTTTAGACCTGAGATTATCGCATGTATTCAAGATGTGGATCGACTCACTTAGGGGCTATCAAACGCTACGCCGTCATAGGGTAGTTATAAAGGTAGCTTTCGGGTTTGTCAAGAAGCATGCTATGAGACATGGTCAATCAAGATGGGATTTGCCCCTCTCTGATTGAGAGTGATATCTCTAGGCCCCTCGAGTGATCGGATCCAAAAATGCATGGCCATGCTACGTACGATTAAGAGTTAACCTACAAATGGATTCCGAATCATAGGATCGAGAAAGAGCGGTCAGCTTGAAGTTAGACTAAATATCATGAGGCAAAGGGAATAGCATGTATATAATGTTGTGATGGTTCGTCTGATATGATCTTCGTGTGCGTATAGGAGTTGGCATGTCTTGCTAGAGGCCGCTACCGACTATTGGGCCGAGTAGGAGTACTCGGGCCATGTCTATACGTATCCGAACCCATAGGGTCACACACTTAAGGGGCTGGAAGCCCAATTCGGATGTGATCCGAGTTGGATTAGGTTTAGAAGTACTAATGGGCCTCGGACCCAGAGCCCGTTAGGAACCTCTATAAATAGAGGGGTGGGGGCGCCGTAGGGTTTACACCTTTTGGCGAAACACATGTGCTGCGCCTCCCACGCCCTCGCCAGTTGCAACTCACGAACCTAGCAGTCCGGCTTGCGACGCTTCCTCCCTGCACGTGTCGATACCTTGGAGGTGTTGAGGCTGCAGCACTTGGACAAGCCACCGACGAGCTACGACGAGCCGCCGACGAGCCACGACAAGCCGCCGACGAGCCACTGATCGACTTCGCTGCATCGATGCGAATCTACATCTTCCGCATCAGTGCGTTGAGTGGTAATCCCGTGATCCTTATACGGCAGTTTTCCTGGTTTTACGCGGTAGAAAATTTTTATTTGCGCTAGTGTAGCCTACCTCGTATCCCAACACTGAGATTGTCGCATGTACTCAAGATGTGGATCGACTTACTTAGGGGCTCTCAAACGCTACGCCGTAATAGGGTAGTTATAAAGGTAGATTTCAGGTTTGTCAAGAAGCATGCTATGAGACATGGTCAATCAAGATGGGATTTGCCCCTCTCTGATTGAGAGTGATATCTCTGGGCCCCTTGAGTGATCGGATCTGAAAATGGATGGCCATGCTACGTACGGTTAAGAGTTAACCTACAAATGGATTCCGAATCATAGGATCGAGAAAGAGCGGTCAGCTTGAAGTTAGACTAAATATCATGAGGCAAAGGGAATAGCATGTATATAATGTTGTGATGGTTCCTCTGATATGATCTTCGTGTGCGTATACGAGTTGGCACATCTTGCTAAAGGCCGCTACCGACTATTGGGCCGAGTAGAAGTACTCGGGCCATGTCTATACGTATCCGAACCGATAGGGTCACACACTTAAGGGGCTGAAAGCCCAATTTGGATGTGATCCGAGTTGGATTAGGTTTAGAAGTACTAATGGGCCTCAGACCCAAAGGCCTGTTAGGAACTTCTATAAATAGAGGGGTGGGGGCACCCTAGGGTTTACACCTTTTTGGCGAAACTCATCTGCCGCGCGCCTCCCACACCCTCGCCTATTGCAGCTCGCGGACCTAGCAGTCCGGCTTGTGACGCTTCCTCCCTGCACATGTGGATACCTTGGAGGTGTTGCGCCTGCAGCACTTGGACGAGCCACCGACGAGCTACGACGAGCCGCCAACGAGCCACCGACGAGCCACGACGAGCCGACGACGAGCCGCGGCACGAGGGCGATCTTGCTGCACGTGGATGAGCTGCTGAGGAGCTGCTGGACATCGATGTAATCGACTACGTACGACTACGCTGATCGACTTCGCTGCATCGATGCGAATCTACATCTTCCGCATCAGTGCGTCGAGTAGTAATCCCGTGATCCTTATACGGTAGTTTTCCTGGTTTATGCGGTAGAAAAATTTTGATTTGCGCTAGTGTAGCCTACCTCGTATCCCAACAGAAGGATGGTTATTCATTTGTGACTGAAAACAATGGTTGTGTGATCTCTAAGAATGATATGTTTATGGCTTTTGCACCCATTGTGAATGGATTGTTTGTTTTAAATCTTGATGCTTCACCTGTCTATAACATAAGTGCTAAAAGGCCTCGGCCTAATGGTTTGAGTCCTACCTACTTGTGGCATTGTCGTTTGGGTCATATAAGTGAAAAGCACATGAAGAAGCTCCATTCTGATGGACTTCTAATTTCATTTGATTTTGAATCATACGAGACATGTGAGGCTTGCTTGCTAGGCAAGATGACCAAGACGCCTTACGGAGGCGAGTATTTGAGCCACGAGTTTAGCAATCATCTAAAGAGTTGCGGAATTGTTCCACAACTTACGCCGCCTGGAACACCTCAGAGAAATGGTGTATCCGAGCGACGTAATCAAACTTTGTTGGACATGGTTTGATCGATGATGAGCCAGTCGGACCTACCGTTATCATTTTGGGGATACGCTCTAGAAACAGCAGCTTTCACACTTAATAGGGTACCATCTAAATCCGTAGTTAAGATACCATATGAGATGTGGACTGGAAAGACTCCCAGTTTGTCTTTTCGAAAGATTTGGGGATGTGAATTTTTTGTCAAGTGACTTCAGTCGGACAAGATCACACCCAAGTCGGATAAGTGCATTTTCATGGGATATCCAAAGGAAACTTTAGGATATTATTTCTACAACCGGTCAGAGGGAAAAGTGTTTGTCGCTCGGAACGGGGTTTTCCTAGAGAAAGAGTTTCTCAAAGGAGAAAAGAGTGGAAAGACAGTGCATCTTGAAGAAGTTTGAGATGAGCCGATCGGGCAAGAATCAACGAGTGATGCTAACGTAGCAGAACAAGTTGAGACACCCATGGCAAGAGATGCACCGCCACAACCACGAAGGTCGGCAAGGCTCCGCGAAATGCGGGAAATATTATTGTTGGACAATGATGAGCCTGCGACATATGCAGAAGCAATGATGGACCCAGACTCCGAAATATGGCAGAGTGCCATGCAATCCGAAATAGAGTCCATGGGAGACAATCAAGTTTGGAACTTGGTTGACCCGCCTGATGTGTTAAAGCCATAGAGTGCAAGTGGATCTATAAGAAGAAAAAGGACATGGATGGAAATGTTCACATCTATAAAGCACGACTTGTCGCGAAAGGTTTTCGACAAGTTCAAGGAGTTGACTACTGTTGGCGCTAGAAATCAGCCGATTGAATCTCTAGCGTCGGACACACGACCCGGGAGAATCTACTTAACTCCTATTTAGGTGATCGCCCTAATGCGGTTCGCGCGGCGTGCCAGCCAATCTGACCTGTTGATTGGCAAGGAAAGAAATGTGTCAGATCCCAGAGGTTGTGATCGGCTAAGGTTCTGATCTCGAGGAAACTTATCAGCGAATCGGCCAATTTGCTGTAATAAAGAAATCGGCTATAATACAGCCGATTACCAGATGACGTTGGTGAAGAATACTGCTAGAGTAAACTAAACAATACTACAGTAGCAACACTAGGAACAGATCTTAATCGGCTATGAAAAAAGCGGTAAATTAAGTGATAAAATATAAGTAAGCCGAAAGCTCTAATTCCAAACTGGATAACTTGTGATAAAACTAGAATAATAGGTAAAACCTAGAATTCTAGTGAATATCGATGACTGATGAATAAATCTAAATGAAACGACAACGATGCGCCCGAAGTTAAAGCTTAGATATTACTCGATAAACGGATCTTACAGAATCGGCCGGAGATCAAGTTGATGCAGCCCCACCAACCCGTAAGAACTCGTGAAAAGAAGAAAAGTACTGACGAAGTTGTCAACTTGAAAGTAAAGTGCGAGGAAATAGTAGATTGTTGTATTGATTTGATGATGATTACAGATCTCTAAAGATGGCTATTTATAGCCTGTTACAACCAATCTCTTAACTGACTAGGACTCTATCTCTAAGTTTAAACGAAAACGAATATTTACAAGCATAACTCGTATCGGAGTTGGTCATTGCGCTCCTATGGGCCAATCTCCTTTTTATCTTCATAATCCACTTTAAGCCCATATTGGCCCAACTTCTCCAGCCTTCCAATCGGCCGATCTCCACCAATTCCATCCGCCGAAATATTGCAGCACCAATCGACCGATCTCCCACTGTAACACCAATCGGCCGATTCCCAATCGTGACCTTCTTACCTCGCCGTATCAGCCAATTCTCTCCCTTCTTGACGCCGATTTCATATGTGTCAAAATCTGGCATCAACACATGCCCCCAAGTTTCGGAGTAAAACATAATCTTTACTTCGAAATTCCTTTCAACTTCCCTTCCGAAACAAATGCATTAAAAATATCCTTCCGTTTCACGGTCTTCTGCCTGATGATTGCAATCTTTTCAAAATGGGCGCCCATGACAACCACTCCTCCCAAAAAAATTGAACCGCCGGCACTGTAAAAATCCCGCTTTTATCCCTTCTCAGACCGTCCTTAAATATCAGCACGTCGCGTACTTCTTTTTCATGAGCCCACATCTTCCTTCTTTGGCGCACTGATCTCCTTCTTCCTCCGGTGTCTCCTTAGCCTCCAATCTTCACCTCCGGCGACCTCTTCCATCTACATTCCATCCCATCTCCCCGATGGCGACACCTTCAGGCACGCCACCAACATCTGAGGTCCCGGAGACGACTCCACCAGCAGCAGCTCCAGCAGCAATGGCGGCAGCTCCATCGGCAGGAGCGGGAGCTCCATCAGCGGGAGCATGAGCTTCGTTGGCGGGAGCAGGAGCTTCATCGACGTTGGAGGCCCCACCGACAGCTTCGGCATCTGTAGCTCCGCCGGCAATCCCGCCAACCACGATGAGCTTTATACCAGAGGTTCTTACTGAGACTTTCCTTTCCACTCCTTAATGCCAATGCATTTACCTTCCATTTTTTACCTTTTTAGGCGGTGAGGCACCAGATTACTATTCGCCTCACCGAAACTCCCGGCCTTATCTGTCTTGGTCCCATGGGAAACCCAGATCCAATCGACCTAATCAATTTGGAAACTCATAGGATCCCATTCAAACAATCAACCATGGACCTAGATCACTGGTTAGGTACCTTCAGATCATGGCCGAATGAAACCCCCGGCTGGAGAGAATGGTATCAACGGATAGCCGCCTCCAAAAGAGTTCAATGGGACGAACACAAAATCGGCTAGTGTATCGACCTATCCTTGTCTCAAATGGAGAGGAATGAGCCTTTAGTAATAGCAGCCTCCTAGTTTTGGTCCGATGCCCTCAACGCGTTCCTCTTCGGACATGGGCCTATGACTCCTACCCTGGCCTATGTGGTCATGTTGACCGGCCTTGACATCTCCTCTCCCGATACTCCTTTCCGTTATCTAGTCAAAATGTCCCATCGGCTGGAGACAAAGGGGATCGGCGGGTGGAAAGGATTTATCAAGAGCAACAAGAGGACCGGAATAGTCGCAGAGAGAGAGCACGCGGCCTTCCTGATGATGTGGCTGGAGAAGCACCATTTTTGTGGGAGAGCAGCTGGTCCATCCTCAAATACACAGGCTCTGGCCGAGGCACTATCGACAGGAGCTTCTGTCCCTCTTGGTAAGCATCTACTAGGATCGGCCTACCACATACTTCACCAGATCGGCGTTAAATTATCCAAAGGAGAGTCGATCGGAAATCTAGGTGGACCCTGGTGGTTTATCAACTTGTGGCTCAATCTGTATATTAGCAAGATCTCTCAGCAGCGGATGGAGTACATGACGTTCCCCAACATCGAATCAGCAGAGAACCCCACTATACGGCGCCGGTGCACTTCCTTCGGCGAAGCAGCATCGTCCTTTTCTGGTTGCCCATATTCTGCCACCAAGGTGGGGTATTTCAGATGCTTTTACAATGGCTTCAGTGAAGACGCAACCAGCTGGTTCCCTTATCAAAGGGAGGAACCACTCTTTGAGCTTCCCTCTTGCTTTGACTCGATGACTAGTACATTTGACGAGGAGCTCATGGACGAACTGATCAAGCCAGGGATCCTGCCGGCGAACTTCTTTTCGGGAAAGGACGCCCCCACCTATGAGTTTTACAACCCTTCTATCGCAGCACGGCAATTCGGCCTGGGTCAACTGCCGATTTATGCATATTTCGCCGGCCGAGTAAAATTCAGAAACGAGCTCACCAAAGGTCTCGACTACAGTCGGCTGTACGACCGGATTCCAAACTCTAGCACCATAGACCTAGCCGATTGGATAGTGGCCCCTTTCGCTGTCCAGCAATTCAAGCTATGGTAGGCAGAATGGAAACAACATCTATTCTGTGCTTCTGCGGCGATATATTGCAACATCCTGGACCCCGACCACATTGACCCGAACGCAGAGGTATCGCTCCTTTTTTAGCCGATTTTCGACTCCCTCCTTTTATATGCTATTGACTCTTATTGTTTCTTTCAGTCTGAGAGCCGCGTTCCCCCAAAACGTAGCCGAAGCGGCCGGCCGATAGAGGATCACTATCCGTACACGGAGTTCCCCCTTATCGGCTATCATGCCCCTTCTGTTGATGACATTGCTGACCGATTGAAGCAAACGCAGAAGAAAGTTGTCAAGAAAACAAGCTGCCGGGTGCGCGCCCGCACAGAATCGGCCGATCCTCCTGTGGCCGCATCGGCGGAAACTTTGGCCGCACCGACCCTCCCGGTCGTTGAAGAAGTCGACCTCCAAGCTGCTACGGAAGCTGGAGCGGCTGCCGCGTCAGTGTTGGTGGAAGCCATTCAGGTAAACTCACCTTTTAACTTTCTCCTGGTCATCGCTTCAACACTGACCTTTCCCTATACCAGGCCGCACAAACCACCCCAGTGGACCCACAGCAATCGGCGATGCCTCAAGGAGAAACTGAAGCACCAGTGTTTCCCCCTGTTGAGGTATAGGGTCTTTCAACTTAATTCTTTTAATATTAAATGATAACCTTACTAATTTTGACGCAGGTCATCGGTGCGCTAATTGTGCTCCCTGAACAGCCGTCTGTCAGAGAAGTCCCTCAAGAAGCCGGCCCGAGCAGAACGCCGATCATCGTCGAATCTTCTTCTTCCGACGAGCCGATCGCAGCAGTCCCCAAGACGAGGGTAGTGATTCCGCAGACGCAGATGGAAGAGATCCGTTTCAAAGAAGTAAGAAGTCTCATAACCCGCATTGGCTGATTTGCTATCATCATCGACTGACTTATTTTTTTCCTTTTATTTATCATCTTGCAGGAACAGGATACTGCCAATAACAGCCTCTTCTCGTTTGCGGTTGCGCTCTTTGATGACGAAGAAGTCGACTCTCGTCAAGTTACCTTGAGCTCAGTACCCGACGACGTCCGTGCCAAGCTCAAAAGTATACGGACCCTCCTTCAAGAAGACATTCGCCGATTCGGCAGAGGACGCCTCACCGATTCGGCAGCTCTTTGGTGACGTCAGCGGCCGAGTCCTAGAAGAAGCCGAAGAAGCCTTGGCACCCACCGCATGTATTGAATAGATGCGGATCCCAGTTTTTAGGGCTTTGCGTCACATGGCCGATCGTGCCAAGCTGGCCAAGACTCGTGAGGAGGAGGACTCGTACAAGCATCGGGCCCAAGAGGTACACCACGGATTCACTTCCTCGAGAACTCCCGTCCTAGGATTGTCAGCACGATAGATCGTCTCAAGCGTCGAAGGGCAGAACTCGCCAAAGAGATGGAGCAAGTAACCAAAGAGAGCCATTGAAGAGAAGAAGCTTCAGGAACTCCCTTCCGTTATCGCCGATTTGAAGCAGGAGAGGCAGCATCTGGCCCACGAGGCCCTCAGACTTCATCGTCACATGCCAGAAGTCCCGGGGTCGGCGGAGGATGACTAGCGAGTCTTAGACTCGGCCGATCAGATCAGGCGACGAGTGATCGTGGCCATTAATGCCCTTCTGGGATGATCTGTAAACGTACTAGCCGTTTTGTAAGAACATTTACCTTTTGACCGTCCTTCGCGGCGCGCTTTTATTTATTACCATCTTGTTCCAACGGGACGCGTCTTACTGAATCTCCGCCCTTTCTCTTCTTATAAATACTGGCCCTAATTTTGCTCTCAAGAATACTTGCCCCACTCGATTCCTTTCCCGACTACTTTTTCATCGGAACATTTGCAGGCATGTCTTCTTCGTCTTCTTCTTTCTCCTCTTCTTCCGTTAATCAGGTATAAGATCCGTCTTCGTTCCTTCTTTTCAGTTTGATTCACTTAAACCGTCCTAACTCTTAGGCGGTTATATGTTAACCTTTTCAGCCAAGGCGCCTTAGCCCCGAACTCGAACGGGCGATCGAACTCATGCACTCCGACGAGCCATTGTCGCAAGAGGATAGGGAACTGATCAAGGCACACCGTGAAGAACTCAGAAATCACGTTCTTGCTGATGTTCAACGGATCTGGGATCACATCGACGGCAACTGTTACAGGCAGCCGCCAGTCAATAGGAGCCACCCACTCCCTCACCCGGTCACCCTTGAAGACACCGCAGCAGGAACATCTCGCGTGATACTGGATCGGAGCCATCCTCTTCCTCGCCAGGTTGGGGCAGAGGCCGCGATGAAAGATGTGGAAGAACGAAGCACCCGCCTTCTGATAGAATTAGGTTGGATTGAGAGGGAACTCAAGAAGAAGCGTGGTTGAGTATTTTTGTTCTAAGGGCGACTTGTACCGTGTCGGTCGTGTAACTTATCATCCGTACCGAATAATAAATTGGCCAACTTGAACGATTACTCTTTTCTCCTCTAGGCGATTTCTTCATCGGCCATGTGATTATCTAGGAAATAACCATTTTGCCTCGTCATAATGATTTTTATGCATCGACCCATATACTGGGGTAATATCTTGTCAAGTACCTTCCGTTCAAGGCCCTAGTGAATTCTTGCCCCTCGATCGTTTCCAGAATGTAAGCGTTTCCTGGGGCACATCGGCCGATTCTATATGGCCCCTCCCAAGTGGGAGACCATTTACCGAATTTAGGATCCTTAGATCCAATCGGCAGCACCAACTTCCATACTAAATCCCCTTGGGAGAACTGCTTGACTTTGACCTTCTTGTCGTACCATCTGGCTACTTTCTTTTTGTTCTCCTCAATACTGATCAAGGCTCTCAGACGTTGCCCCACCAAATCATCGAGTTCCCTTTTCATAAGCGAGGAGTAGTCATCGGCCGTCAGCTGATCTTGAAGCGACTTTCATCTTGAGCCCGTTCTCAACTCCCATGGCAATACCGCCTCATGACTGTACACCAGTTGATAAGGAGATACCTTGGTAGCCCCGTGGAAAGCCATTCTGTACGCCCATAAGGCTTCGGTTAAACATAAGTGCCACTTTTTGGGTTGTTCTTCAATTTTTCTCTTGATCAACTTAATTATCCCCTTATTGGATGACTCGGCCTAGCCGTTAGCCTGAGCATAATATGGGGAGGAATTTAGCAGTTTGATCCCCATATCAGCCGTGAACTCCTCGAATTCGCCCGATGTGAACATCGTTCCTTGATCGGTCGTGATGGTCTGAGGGATGCCGAAGCGATAGATAATGTGGTCCCTTACGAAATCGACCATAGCAGCCGATGTTACGACTTTTAATGGAATCGCTTCCACCCACTTGGTGAAGTAGTCTGTTGCTACTAGAATGAATTTGTGTCCCTTACTTGATGGAGGGTAAATTTGCCGGATGAGGTCTATTCCCCAACCTCTGAACGGCCACGGCTTGATAATTGGATTCATAGAAGATGCGAGCGCGCGTTGCACGTTCCCATATTTTTGACAATCTTGGCACCCCTTATAATATTTGAAATAGTCCTTAAGGATTGTCGGCCAATAATATCCATTATTCCTAATCATCCACTTCATCTTATGTGCTGATTGGTGGGCTCCACAGACCCCTTCGTGGATTTCTCCCATCAGGGTTTTCACCTCCTCCATCCCTAGGCATTTGAGTAGAACACCATCAATCATCCGGTAGAACAAGTCATTTTCCAGTAACACATACTTTGTGGCTTGAAATCGCACTCGCCGATCCACTTTCTTAGATGGGTCTTTTAAATAATCGGCGATCTCTTTTCGCCAGTCGTCGGCCGCGAGTTCCAGAATCATGGCGCCTTGAATCGGCCGATACCCGAATGCGTGCTTGGCAAGCCTGTTGGCCTCCTCATTATAATCTCTGGGGATATGCTCAACCATCGCGGATTTGAATTCTTTCAGAAGCTGGAGGCAATCTCCATAATAAATCCTCAATACATCATTCTTGCACTCGGATCTTCCTGTCAATTGGTCCACGATGAGCATGGAATCTCCGAAAATTTTGACGGCGTCAGCCTTAATCTCTCTTAACAATTGTAACCCTTTTAGGACAGCCTGGTATTCCGCCTGGTTATTGGTGGCGGATGCTTCTATCGGCAGAGAGAAATCATAACTTGCCCCCCGAGGCGATATGAGAACAATGCTAATTCCCGATCTGGCCCCACATGATGAGCCATCAAAATATAAGGTCCACGGCACTGGTTCCACGACGGCGATTTCTGGTCCGCAGTGCTGGGCGACGAAATCAGCCATGACCTGACCTTTGATGGCTTTTGCCGATTCGTATCGTAGATGAAAGTCCGATAAAGCCAAAATCCACTTTCCGATCAGCCCTTTCAAAATCGGCAATGACAGCATGTATTTCACTACGTCGTCCTTGCATACGACTATGCATTCTGCCGATAATAAGTAGTGCCTGAGTTTGGTGCATGAGAAGTAAAGACATAGGCATAGCCGTTCTACTAGGGGATATCTTGTTTCGGTGTCCAAAAGTCTTCTGCTAACATAATATATCACCCGTTCCTTTCATTCAAACTCCTGGATTAACGCCGACCCAATAGCTCGCTCAGGCCGATAAATATAGCTTGAATGGCTTACCAGTTTGTGGTGGGACCAACACGGGTGGCGAAGCCAAGTACTGCTTGATGTCTTCTAGTGCCTTGCGTTGCTCTTCTCCCCATAGGAATTCTTGGTCGGGTTTTAATTTCAATAACGGTGTGAAATCTTGGATACGACCGGACAGGTTGGATATGAATCTTCTGATGAAATTGACCTTGCCAATCAAGGACTGCAACTCAGTTTTATTCTGCAGGGCCACGACTTTATTGATAGCCGCTATAGTCTTCCGGTTGATCTCTATCCCACACTCATGAACCATGAAACCCAAGAATTGTCCGGCGGATACGCCGAAAGCACATTTGTTCGGATTCATTTTTAACCCATGCCTTCTCGTGCATTCCAACATTTGCCGCAAATCGGCTAGATGTTCCTGGTGTCCTTTTGATTTGACCACGACGTCATCGATGTAAATTTCTACCAGTACGCCGATAAGTTTGTGAAATATGTAATTCATGGCTCGTTGATACGTAGCGCCGGCGTTCTTCAAACCAAAAGTGATTACCACCCATTCGAACAATCCGAGGTGACCTGGGCACCTGAAAGCTGTTTTCGATATGTCCTCTTCGGCCATTAGTATTTGATTGTATCCGGCGTTTCCATCCATGAAACTGATGACTTTGTGCCCTGCGGCGGCGTCTATTAACACATCGACCGTCGGCATCGGGTATCCGTCCATTGGCGTGGCCTGATTAAGGTTTGCTGAAGTCAATGCACACACGTAGCTTTTCGTTCTTCTTGTATACGGGCACGATGTTGGAGATCCACTCGGCATAACGGCATTGCCGAATAAATTTTGCTTCAATCAGCCTTGTGATTTCGGCCTTTATATCAGGTAAGATTTTAGGATTACATCGTCGCACGGGCTGCTGATACGGCCGATATCCCGGCCTTATGGGCAGCCGGTGTTCGACAATGGACCGGTCTAATCCGGGCATTTCATGGTATTCCCAAGCGAAGCAACCTTTAAACTCTTTCAATAAATCTGTCAATTTACATTTGTATTCCAGATCCAAATTAGCACTAATGTATGTCGGCCTTGGCTTGGTCCCATCGCCTAAATCTATCATCTCTAATGAATCGGCCGATGTAAACCCGTGCCCTAGCTTCCCATCTTCCCGGACGAACTGATCCATTTAATCTGAATCTTCGGAGCCGACTGATAGGATCGGCTGTAGACCAAAATCGGACACCTTTAGGAAATCTGTGTCCCAAATTCTCCCGGATATGCACTTGATGTTTGTGCAGCTCCATTGCTGTGCATCGGCCGCTGCGACGCTGTACGCGGAATCGACGGTGACCACTTTGATGTTATCGCCGACCCATTGTACGAGGCATTGGTGCATTGTAGACGGGATGCAACAATTTGCACGTATCCAATCTTGGCCGAGTAGCACATTGTAGGACCCTTTGCCATTGATAATAAAGAAAGTGGTGGGAAGAGTCTTACTGCCGATGGTGAGGTCGACGCAGAGCGTGCCGCGGGCGGGAGACACGTTGCCTTCGAAGTCTTTGAGCATCATGTTCATCTTGGTCAGATCATCGTCACTTTTTCCTAGCTTCCGGAACATGGCGTACGGCATGATGTTGACTGCAGCTCCTCCATCTACTAGTAGTCTGGTGACGGGTCGGTCGTCGACATGTCCTTTGAGGAACAACGCCTTGAGGTGCTGCCTTTTTTCGTCCTCGGGTTTCTCGAAGGTGGCTGTCATTGGCTCCAAAGCCAATTGCGGCATCTGTTCTTCTATTGCTGACATGTTATGTCGGTCAGCAGGAGTCATGAATTCCATCGGCAGAATGAAAACCATGCTGACATCGGCTGCCGATCCCTGGTTGTCATCGCCTTCCCTGTCGTTTCTTCTAGGGCGCCACACCCGAGGCTTGTCATTTTTCTTGTTCATCACCTGTTGTTGCTCCTCTTCCTGTTGTTCCCATTGGTGGAGATGCTGGATTCTTCATTTTTGTGATTTGGTCAATCCGTCAGGGCACCACCTGGGGTTTACTGGTGTTGGCGCTAGAAATTAGCCGATTGAATTTCTAGCGTCGGACACACGACCCGGGAGAATCTTCTTAACTCCTGTTCGGGTGATCGCCCTGGTGCGGTTCGCACGGCGTGCCAGCCAATCTGACCTATTGATTGGCAAGGAAGAAACGTGTCAGATCCCGGAGGTTGTGATCGGCTAAGGTTCCGATCTCGCGGAAGCTTATCAGCGAATCGGCCGATTTGCTGTATTAAAGAAATCGGCTATAATACAGCCGATTACTAGGTAACGTTGGTGAAGAAAACTGCTAGAGTAAATTAAACAACGCTACAGTAGCAATACTAGGAACAGATCTTAATTGGCTATGCAAAAAGTGGTAGATTAAGCAACAAGATGTGAGTAAGCCGAAAGTTTTAATTCCAAGCAGGATAACTGGTGAATATCAGGTAAAACCTAGAATTCAAGTGAATATCAATAATTGATGAATAAATCTAAACGAAACGACAGCAATGCACCCGAAGTTAAAGCTTAGATATTACTCGATAAACGGAACTTACAGAATCGGCTGGAGATCAAGTTGATGCAACCCCGCCAACTCGCACGAACTCGTGAAAGTAAGAAAAGTATTGGCGAAGTCACCTGCTTGAAAAGTAAAGTGCAAGGAAATAGTAGGTTGTTGTATTGATTTGATAATTCTTTACAGATCTATGAAAGCGGCTATTTATAGCCTATTACAAACAATCTCTTAACCGACTAGGACTCTATCTCTAATTTTAAACGAAAACGAATATTTACAAGTATGACTCGCATCGGAGTTGATTGCTGTGTTCTGTGGGCCGACCACTTTTATCCTCGTAAGCCACTCTGAGCCCATATTGGCCCAACTATTCCAGCCTCTCGATCGGCCGATTTCCATCAACTCCCTTCGCCGAAACATTGCAGCACCAATTGGCCGATCTCCAACTGTAGCATCAATCGGCCGATTCCCAATCGTGACCTCCGTGCCTCGCCGCATCAGCTGATTCTTACCCTTCTTGACGCCGATTCCATACGTGTCAAAATCTAGCGTCAACACATGCCCCCCAGTTTCAGAACAAAACATAATCTTTACTTCGAAATTCCTTTCAACTTCCCTTCCGAAACAAATGCGTTGAAAATACCCTTCCGTTTCGCGGTCTTCTGCCTGATGATTGCAACCTTTTCGAAATGGGCGCCCACGACAACCACTCCTCCCAAAAAAATCGAACCGACAGCGCGGTAAAAATCCCGCTTTTACCCCTTCTCAGACCATCCTTAAATATCAGCACGTCCCGTACTCCTTTTCACAAGCTCACGTCTTCCTTCTTTGGCACACTGATCTCCTCCTTCCTCCGGCATCTTCCTAGCTTCCAATCTTTCCCTCCGACATCGTCTTCCATCTACATTTCGTCCCACTTCCCCAATGGCGACACCCTCAGGCACTTCACCAACATCCGAAGCCCCGGATACGGCTCCAGCAGCGGCGGCTCCAGCGGCAATGGTGGCGGCTCCATCGGCAGGAGCGGGAGCTCCATCGGCGGGAGCGGGAGCCTCGACGGAGGTTCCACCAACGGCTTCAGCACCCATAGCTTCGCCGGCGATCCCGTCAACCACGATGAGCTTCATACCGGAGGTTTTTACCGAAACTTCTCTTTCTTTAATACCAATGCATTTACCTTAGATCCGTTCTTACTTCCGCCCCCTTTTTTCCCTTTTTTAGGCGGTTAGACACCAAATTACCATCCGCCTTACCGAAACCCCGGGTCTTATCTGCCTTGGTCCCATGGGAAATCCAGATCCAACTGACCTGATCAATTTGTTAACCCATAGAATTCCATTCAAGCAATCAACCATGGACCTAGACCACTGGTCAGGCACTTTTAGATCATGGCCGAATGAAACCCCCGGTTGGAGGGAATGGTACCAACGGATAGCCGCCTCCAAAAGAGTTCACTGGGATGAGCACAAAATCGGCCAGTGCATCGATATGTCTTTATCCCAAATGGAAAGGAATGAGCCATTAGTAATAGTAGCCTCCTACTTTTGGTCCGATGCTCTCAACGCGTTTCTCTTCGGACATGGGCTTATGACTCCCACCTTGGCCGATTTGGTCATGTTGACCGGCCTTGATATTTCCTCCCCTAATACTCCTTTCTGTTACCTGGCCAAAACGTCCCATCGGCTGGAGACGAAGGGAATCGGCGGATGGAAAGGATTCATCAAGTGCAACAGGAGGGCCGGGACAGTCGTAGAAAGGGAGCATGCGGCCTTCCTGATGATGTGGCTAGAGAAACACCTCTTTTGCAGGAGGGCAGCTGGTCCATCTACTAACACACAGGCCCTAGCCGAGGCGCTATCGATAGGAGCTTCTGTTCCTCTTGGAAAGCATTTATTGGGATCAGTTTATCATATGCTGCACCAGATCGGCGTAAAGCTATCCAAAGGAGAGCCAATTGGAAACCCAGGGGGACCCTAGTGGTTCGTCAACTTGTGGCTCAACCTGTACATGAGCAAGATCTCCCAGCAGCGTGTGGAGTACATGACATTCCCCAACATCGAATCGGCAGAGAACCCCACCGTACGGCGCCTTTGTACTTCCTTCGGTGAAGCAGCATCGGCCTTCTCTGGTTGCCTATATTCTGCTACCGAGGTGGCCGAATATTTCAGATGCTTCTACAATGGTTTCAGCGAAGACGCAACCAGCTGGTTCCCTTATCAAAAGGAGGAACCACTATTCGAGCTCCCTTCTTGTTTTGACTCGGCCACCAATAAATTTGATGAGGACCTCATAGATGAGTTGATCAAACCGGGGATTCTGTCGGCGAATTTCTTCTCGGGGAAGGACGCCCCCACTTATGAGTTTTACAACCCCTCTATTGCAGCACGGCAATTTGGCTTAGGTCAACTGCCGATTTATGCATACTTCACCGGCTGAGCAAAATTCTGAGACGAGCTCACCAAAGGTCTCGACTACAGTCGGCTGTATGATCGGATCCCAGACTCCAACACCATAGACCTAACTGATTGGATAGTGGCCCCTTTCGCCGTTCAGCAGTTCAAGCTATGGTGGGTCGAATGGAAACAACATCTATTCTGCGCTTCTACGACAATATACTGCAATCTCTTGGATCCCAACAACATTGACCCGAATGCCGAGGTATCGCTCTCTTTTTAGCTGATTTTCAACTTCCTCTTTTTATATACTGACTCTTATTATTTTTTCACTCTGAGAGTCGTGCTCCCCCAAGACGTAGTCGGAGTGGCCGGCCGATAGAGGACCGTTATCCATACACGGAATTTTTCCTCATCGGCTATCACGCCCCCTCTGTTGACGACATAGTTGGCCGGGCAAAACAAGCGCAGAAGAAGATCATCAAGAAAACCAGTTGCAGGGTGCGAGCCCGCATGGAATCAGCCAATCCACCCGTGGTTGCATCGGCCGAAACTTCGGCCGCGCCAATCCTTCCGGTTGCTGAAGAAGTTGACCTCCAAGCTGCTACAAAAGCTGGAGCGGTTGCCGCGTCATTGTTGGTAGAAGCCGTTCAGGTAAACTCACCATTCGATTTTCTCCCGATCATTACTTCAATACTAAATTTCCCTATACCAGGGAGCACAAACCGCCCCGGTGGGTCTACAGCAATCGGCGATGTCTCAAACAGAAACCGAAGTACCAGTGCCTCCGCCCGCTGAGGTATCTCTCAACTTAACTCTTTTAATTTTTAAGCGATAACCTTACCGATTCTGATGCAGGTCATCGGCATGCTAACCGTGCTCCCTGAACAGCCATCTACCAGAGAAATCCTTCAAGAAGTCGGCCCTAGCAGGATGCCGATTGTCATCGAATCCTCCTCTTCCAACGAGCCGATCGCACCAGTCCCCGAGCCAAGGGTAGTGATTCCGCAGACGCAAATGGAAGAGATCCGCTTCAAAGAAATAAGAAATCTTATAACCCGCATTGGCCGATTTGCTACCACCATCAGCTGACTTATTCTTCATTTGTCATTTTGCAGGAATAGGACACTCCCAATAATAGCCTCTTCTCATTTGCGGTCGCGCTCTCTGATGACGAGGAAGTCGCTTCTCGTCAAGTCACTTTGAGCTCCGTCCCCGATGACGTCCGCGCTAAGCTTGAAAGTATACAGTCCCTTCTTCAAGAAGACATCGGCCGATTGGTGGAGGATGCCTCGCCGATTCGGCAGCTCTTTGGTGATGTCAGCGGCCGAGTCCCAGAGGAAGCAGAAGAAGCCTACCCGCCGCTTATATTGAATAGATGCGGATCCTGGTCTTTAGGGCTCTACCTCACATGGCCGATCGCGCCAAGCTGGCCAAGACTCGTGATGAAGAGGACTCGTACAAGCATCGGGCCTAGGAGGTACACCATCGGATTCACTTCCTCGAGAACTCCCGACCCGGACTTGTCGGCACGATAGATCGTCTCAAGCGCCGAAGGGCGGAACTTGCCAAGGAGATGGAGCAAGTAACCAAAGAGATAGCCATTGAAGAGAAGAAGCTTCAGGAACTCCCCGCCGTTATCACTGATTTAAAGCAGGAGAGGTAGCATCCGGCCCACGAGGCCCTCAGACTTCATCGCCATATGTCAGAAGTTCCAGGGTTGGCAGAGGATGACCAGCGAGTCTTAGACTCGGCCGATCAGATCAGGCATCGAGCGATCGCGGCCATTAACGTCCTTCTGGGATGATCTGTAAAAGTACTGGCCATTTTGTAAGAACATTAATGCCTTTTGACCGTCCTTCGTGGCGCCCTCTTATTTATTACCCCTTTACTCTGATGGGACGCGTCTTACCAAACCCCCGCCCTTTCTCTTCTTATAAATATCGGCCCTGGTTTCGCTCTCGAGAATACCTGCTCCACTTGATTCCTTTCTCCCCGATTACGTTTTTATTGGAACATTCGCAGTCATGTCTTCTTCATCTTCTTCTTTCTCCTCCTCTTCTGTCAATCAGGTACGAGATCCGTGTCCGCTTTTTTCAGTTTGATTCCTTTAAATCGTCCTAACTTGTAGGCGGTTATATGTTAACCTTTTCAGCCAAGGCGCCTTAGCCCCGAACTCGAACGGGCGATCGAACTCATGCACTCTGACGAGCCATTGTCGCAAGAGGACAGGGACTTGATCAAGGCACACCGTGAAGAACTAAGAGATCACGTTCCTGCCGACGTCCAACGGATTTGGGACTTCATTGACGGTGATAGTTACAGGCGACCGCAAGTTGACAGGAGCCACCCACTCCCTCGTCCGGTTGTCCTTGAAAATGCCGCGGCAGGGACATCTCGCCCGGTGTTGGATCGGAGCCATCCCCTTCCTCGCCAGGTTAAGGCGGAGGCCGCGATGAGAGATGTGGAAGAACGAAGCACCCACCTCCTGATAGAATTAGGTCGGATTGAGAGGGAACTCAAGAAGAAACGCAGTTGAGTATTTTTTGTTCTAAGGGCGACTTGTACTGCATCGGCCGTGTCACTCATCGTCCGTACCGAATGATAAATCGGCCGATTTGAACGATTATTTTTCTCCTTTAGGATCGACCCATATACTGCTACGCCTCATAATGATTTTTATGCATCGAACCATATACTGGGGTAGTATCTTTTCAAGTACCTCCCGTTCAATGCCCTAGTAAATTCTTCCCCTTCGATTGTCTCCAGAATGTATGCGTTTCCCGGAGCGCATCGGCCGATTCTATACGGCCCTTCCCAAGTGGGAGACCATTTACCGAATTTAGGATCTTTAGATCCAATCGGCAGCACTAACTTCCATACCAAATCCCCTTGGGAGAACTGCTTGACTTTGACCTTCTTGTCATACCTCTGGCCACTTTCTTTTTGTTTTCCTCGATACTAATCAAGGCTCTCAAACGCTAACCCGCCAAATCATCGAGTTCCCTTTTCATGAGCGAGGAATAATCATCGGCAGTCAGCTGATCTTGAAGTGACGTACGTCTTGATCCTGTTCTCAACTCCCACGGCAATACCGCCTCATGATCGTACACCAGTTCATAAGGGGACACCTTAGTAGCCCCGTGGTAGGCCATCCTGTATGCCCATGGAGCTTCGGTTAGACATAAGTGCCATTTTTTGGGTTGTTCCTCAATCTTCCTCTTGATCAACTTAATTATCCCCTTATTGGAAGATTCGGCCTGGCCGTTAGCCTGAGCATAATACGGGGAGGAATTTAGCAGTTTGATCCCCATATCGGCCGTGAACTCCTCGAACTCTCCTGATGTGAACATCGTCCCTTGATCGGTTGTGACAGTCTGAGGGATGTCGAAATGATAGACAATATGGTCCCTTACGAAATCGACCATAGCGGCCGACGTTACGGCCTTTAATGGAATTGCCTCCACCCATTTGGTGAAATAATCTGTGGCTACCAGAATGAATTTATGTCCTTTACCTGATGGAGGATAAATTTGTCCGATGAGGTCTATTCCCCAACCTCTGAACGGCCACGGCTTGATAATTGGATTCATGGCCGATGCGGGCGCGTGTTGCACGTTCCCATATTTTTGCCAATCTTGGCATCCTTTATAATATTTGAAACAGTCCTCAAGGATTATCGGCCAGTATATCCATTATTCCTAATCATCCATTTCATCTTATGTGCCGATTGGTGGGCTCCACACACCCCTTCGTGGATTTCTCCCATCAGGGTCTTTGCCTCCTTCGTCCCTAGGCATTTGAGTAGAACACCATCAATCGTCCGGTAGAACAAGTCATCTTCTAGTAACACATATTTTGTGGCCTGAAATCGTATTCGCCGATCCACTTTCTTAGACGGGTCTTTTAAATAATCGACGATCTCTTTTCACCAGTTGTCGGCCGCGAGTTCCAGAACCATGGCGCCTTGAATCGGCCGATACCCAGACGCGTGCTGGGCAAGCCTGTTGGCCTCTTCATTATAATCCCTGGGGATATGCTCAATAACCGCGAATTTGAATTCCTTCAGAAGCTGGAGGCAATCTTCATAATAAATCCTTAACACGTCATCCTTGCACTCGGATCTTCCCGTCAATTGGTCCACGATGAGCATGGAATCTCCAAAAACCACGGTTGATCTCTATCCCATGCTCATGAACCATGAAACCCAAGAATTGTCCGGCAGATATGCCGAAAGCACATTTGTTCGGATTCATTTTTAACCCATGCCTTCTCGTGCCTTCCAACACTTGCTGCAATTTGGCCAGATGTTCCTGGTGTCCTTTTGATTTGACCACGACGTCGTCGATGTAAATTTCTACCAGTATACCGATAAGTTTGTGAAATATGTAATTCATGGCTCGTTGATACGTAGCGCCGGCGTTCTTCAAACCGAAAGTCATTACCACCCATTCAAACAATCTGAGGTGACCTGGGCACCTGAAAGCTATTTTCGATATGTCCTCTTCGGCCATTAGTATTTGATTGTATCTGGCGTTTCCATCCATGAAACTGATGACTTTGTGACCCGCGGCGGCATCTATTAGTACATCGGCCGTCGGCATCGGGTATCCGTCCATCGGCGTAGCCTGATTACGGTTCCTGAAGTCAATGCACACGCGTAGCTTTCCGTTCTTCTTGTATACAGGCACGATGTTGGAGATCCATTCGGCATAACGGCACTGCCGAATAAATTTCGCTTCAATCAGCCTTGTGATTTCGGCCTTTATATCAGGTAAGATTTTAGGATTACATCGTCGCGCGGGTTGCTGATATGGTCGATATCCCGGCTTTATGGGCAGCCGGTGTTCGACAATGGACCGGTCTAATCTCGACATATCATGATATTCCCAAGCAAAGCAATCCTTAAATTCTTTCAATAAATTTGTCAATTTACATTTGTATTCCAGATCCAAATTAGCACTAATGTACGTCGGCCTTGGCTTGGTGCCATCGCCTAAATCTATCATCTCTAATAAATCGGCCGACGTGAACCCGTGCCCTAGCTTCCCGTCTTCCCGGACGAACTGGTCCATTTAATCTGAATATTCGGAGCCGACTGCTTGGATCGGCTGTAGACCAAAATCGGACACCTTCAGGAAATTAGTGTCCCAAATTCTCCAGGATATGCACTTGACATTCTCGCAGCTCCATTGCTGTGCATCGGCCGCCAGGACGCTGTACGCGGAATCTGCGATCACCACCTCGATGTTATCGCCGACCCATTGCACGAGGCATTGGTGCATTGTAGACAAGATGCAGCAATTTGCGTGTATCCAGTCTCTGCCGAGTAGCATGTTGTAGGACCCTTTGCCATTGATAATAAAGAAAGTGGTGGGAAGAGTCTTACTGCCGATGGTGAGGTCGACGCAGAGCGCGCCGCGGGCAGGAGACACGTTGCCTTCAAAGTCCTTGAGCATCATGTCCATCTTGGTCAAATCATCGTCGCTTTTTCCCAACTTCCGGAGCATGGCATACGGCATGATGTTGACCGCAGCGCCTCCATCGACTAGTAGCCTGGTGATAGGTCGGCCATTGACATGTCCTTTGAGGAATAATGCCTTGAGGTGTTGCCGTTTTTCGTCTTCGGGTTTCTCGAATGTGGCTGTCATTGGCTCCAAAGCCAATTGCGCCATCTGTTCTTCTATCGCCGACATGTTATGTCGGTTGGCAGGAGTCATGAATTCCATCGGCAGAATGAACACCATGCTGACATCGGCTTCCGATCCTTGGTTGTCATCGCCCTCCCTATCATTTCTTCCGGGGCGCCACACCCGAGGCTTGTCGTTTTTCTTGTTCATCACCTGTTGTTGCTCCTCTTCCTGTTGTTCTCATTGGCAAAGACGCTGGATTCTTCATTTTTGTGATTTGGTCAATCCGTCAGGACACCACCTGGGGTTTACTGGTTTAGCCGACGGCCTGGCTCGTTCCCATTCTGGTTCCCGTCCCAAGGGATTTTTATCTGATACCCGAGCGTCGACCATCTCTTCCAGCGATCATGTGCGCTTGCTCTGCCTCTGGTTGGTCACGTTGATCGAATCTACCCCCCGGCCTATCATTTCATTCATGCCTGTCTTCCGACCGATCATATTGGTCACTTCTGCCCCCCAGCCGATCACGCAGTGAAAGGCGCCGATCCTGTTGCTCGTGCCAGTTTTTGCTGATCGGCTCTGGCCTTCCATCTCTGGAGCGAGATCTTCTAAATGGCCGATTGTTACGATACGAGCCGTTGCACTCGGGGCAATTGTCGGCCGACGGCAATCTAAGGTTACTCTCCCAGCAGTGGATGAAGAACGGGCATCGCTAGTGATCTTCATGTCATCGCATCATCTCTTCTCGGAATCTTGAACTTTCTTGTTGCCGTTGATACTTGTTGAGCAGAAATTGGGAGGTGATGGGCCGGTGTGGTTCTCCTAATCCTTTGCCTTCATCTTCCATCCATCGTTTCCCTTTGATGTCTTCGGGCACCGCTTGATTCCTGGGGTCTACGGCGCCGCTCTTTTTAGCCGATTCTGATGTTAGCACCTTGGTCTGGAGTGAGTTCCTTCCTGTATCAACCATGTTGGTGGGGAAGGGATGCTGATCGATCTTCATCAACTTTGCTGGCTTTGTCGGGACTTCGAACTTGAGCCTGCCTTGCTCAATGGCCGATTGTATTTGCTGTCGGAAGATTTTACATTTGTTCGTATCATGGGAGGTGGCGTTATGCCACTTGAAATATTTCATCTTCTTTAGCTGTTTGGCCGACGGGATGGTATGGTATGGTGAGAGCTTGATTTGTCCTTCCTAGAGGAGGAGATCGAAGATTTTATCGGCCTTTGACATGTTGAAACCGAATGCCTCCGGCTCCTTTTTCCCGAACGGACATGATATCGGCTTCTTCCCTTTAACCCACTCTACCAGGCCGACTCTATTTCTTCTTTGGGCTCAGCCCCTTCTAAGTACGCCACCTTTTTCTGGAAATTCCTCCGTGGATCAAAGGGACGTACTTCCTGACCAGACAATCGATATACGATTTGGCTCAGGCTCTCGAACTCCTGTGAAGCATATTTCTCTTTGATATGAGGCAGGAGACCCTGGAAGGCTATATCGGCCAATTGTGCGTCAGTTAGGACTAGGGTGTAGCATTTGTTCCTGATCTCCTTGAACCTCTGCACGTATGTGGACACCGGCTCATCACTCCTCTATCTAAGGCTGGTTAGGTCTGAAAGCTTTATCTCATGTACCCCCGCATAGAAGTATTTGTGGAACTGCTTCTCCAAGTCGGCCCATGCAATTATGGAGTTGGGTGGTAGTGTAGTAAACCATTGGAAGGCCGACCCGGACAGGGATGATGAGAAGAGGCGTACCCGTAGAGTGTCTTGTGCAGCTGCCTCCCCACATTGGATGATGAATCTATTTATGTGTTCCACAGTTGAGGTATCATCAAGCCCCGAAAACATGGTGAAATCAGTAACTTTGTACCAATGGGGAAACGTCAGTAAGTCATAGGTAGGCAGGTACGGCGTTCTGTATGTGTAGGTTTGCACCTTCGGCTTTAAACCGAATTGCTCTTGAATCACCTCTGCTATCCGTGCCGTCCAGTCTGCTTGTTGTTGATGAACTATCGGCTGGGGGACCGGCACGTGTTGGTAGATCAGCGGTGGGATGACAGGGTGGTGGACGAAGGCGTGCGGCGCCTGGGGTGACGCGGCCGGCTGCGTAGTCAGCATCGGCAGTTTCAGTGAACCGGCCGTTTCATCATATAGTACAATCAGCGTAGCGCCCCGAAGTGCTTCCGTCATTTCTGCCCCCCTGCCCATCTCCAGCGCGGTTGGTTGATACTGTGGAATCATCGACCGTACGGCCGATTGGAAAGGTGCCTGGATCGGAGAGCTTCCATAGCTAGCTGATTGATCTTGGACGGCCATCGCCGATGGTGCCCCCCAAGGCACTGAATTCAGAGAAGACAAATGCATGGAGGATAACTGAATGGATTGGGGCGGCGCATGTGGCTGGAGATATGGTGCGCCGTTATGCCCTAGATGCATTGACGATGAAGGGGCGCTGGAACCCCTAGTCTGAGCTTGGGTCGGCTGAGGAGCCGAGTAGGGTATACTTGGAGAACTCCTGACCGGGGCTGTGATAGGTGGGGCGTATGCCGGCCCATGGTATCCTTGGGATACGCCGTTGGCCAAGGAGCTGATGACGGCATTGTATACCGTATTAGTTATCACCGGGGATTGATCAATGAAAGCTTGATAGACGGACTGTTGAACCATCTCGGACATCTTGCCTAAGTCCTTGGTGATCGTGATCTGGCGGGGAGTTGGAAAAGGAGCTTTCCTGATAGTTTCCCCGCTCCTGGTACGACTGAAGGATTGTAAGCACGTCTTCCGGTAGTATGCTATCTGCTTCTCCAACTCTTCCTTCTAGTCGTCCTTGAGGTCTGCTTCAGTTACCTCGATGACGTTGTCTTCCGAGATTTTGGCAGCTTTTGACATGGTAGCGGTTGTATTGGTCCCACTGGGCATGCCAAAAGTGTGTTGGCACTAGAAATCAGCCGATTGAATTTCTAGCATCGGACACACGACCCGGGAGAATCTGCTTAACTCCTGTTCGGGTGATCGCCCTGGTGCAGTTCGTGCGGCGTGCCAGCCAATCTGGCCTGTTGACTGGTAAGGAAGAAACGTGTCACATCCCGAAGGTTGCAATCGGCTAAGGTTCCGATCTCAAGGTAGCTTATCAGCGAATCGGCTGATTTGCTGTATTAAAGAAATTGGCTATAATACAGCCGATTACCAGGTAACATTGGTGAAGAAAACTGCTAGAGTAAACTAAACAACGCTACAGTAGCAACACTAGGAACAGATCTTCATCGACTATGCAAAAAGTGGTAGATTAAGCAAGAAGATGTGAGTAAGCCGAAAGTTCTAATTCCAAGCTGGATAACTGGTGATAAAACTAGAACAATAGGTAAAACCTAGAATTCTAGTGAATATCGATAACTGATGAATAAATCTAAACGAAACGACAGCGATGCGCCCGAAGTTAAAGCTTAGATATTACTCGATAAACGGAACTTACAGAATCGGCCGGAGATCAAGTTGATGCAGCCCCGCCAACTCGCACGAACTCGTGAAAGTAAGAAAAGTATTGGCGAAGTCACCTGCATGAAAAGTAAAGCGCAAGGAAATAGTAGGTTGTTGTATTGATTTGATAATTCTTTACAGATCTATGAAAGCGGCTATTTATAGCCTATTACAACCAATCTCTTAACCGACTAGGACTCTATCTCTAATTTTAAACGAAAACGAATATTTACAAGTATGACTCGCATCGGAGTTGATTGTTGTGTTCTGTGGGCCGACCACTTTTATCCTCTTAATCCACTTTGAGCCCATATTGGCCCAACTATTCAAGCCTCTCGATCGGCCGATTTCCATCAACTCCCTTTGCCGAAACATTGCAGCACCAATCGGCCGATCTCCAACTGTAGCATCAATCGGCCGATTCCCAATCGTGACCTCTGTGCCTTGCCGCATCAGCTGATTCTTACCCTTCTTGACGCCAATTCCATACGTGTCAAAATTTGGCATCAACAACTGGTTTAGCCGATGGCCTGGCTCGTTCCCATTCTGGTTCCTGTCCCAAGGGATTCTCATCTGATACCCGAGCGTCGGTCATTTCTTCCAGCCGATCGTGTGCACTGGCTTTGCCCTCTGGTTGGTCACGTCGATCGAATCTGCCCCCCGGCTTATCGTTTCGCTCATGCCTGTCTTCCGACCGATCATATCGGTCACTTCTGCCCCCAGCCGATCACGTACTGAAAGGCGCCGGTCCTCTTGCTCGTGCCAGTTTCTACTGATCGGATCGGCTCTGGCCTTCCATCTCTGGAGCGAGATCTTCTAAATGGCCGATTGTTGCAATACGGGCCGTTGCACTTGGGGCAATTGTCGGCTGACAGCAACCTAAGGTTATTCTCCCAGCAGTGGATGAAGAACGGGCATCGCCAGTGATCTTCATGTCATCGCATCATCTCTTCCCAGAATCTTGAACTTTCTTGTTGCCGTTGATACTTGTTGAGCAGAAATTTGGAGGTAATGGGCCTACGTGGTTCTCCCGATCCTTCGCCTTCATCCTCCATCCGTTGTTTCCCTTTAACGTCTTCGGGCGCCGCTTGATTCCTGGGGTCTACGGTGCCGCTCTTTTTAGCCGATTCCGATGTTAGCACCTTGGTCTGGAGTGAGTTCCTTCCTGTATCAACCATGTTGGTGGGGAAGGGATGCTGATCGATCTTCATCGGTTTTACTGGCTTCGTCGGGACCTCGAACTTGAGCCTGCCTTGCTCAATGGCCAATTGTATTTGCTGTCAGAAGATTTTGCATTCGTTCGTGTCATGGGAGGTGGCATTATGCCACTTGCAATATTTCATCTTCTTTAGCTGCTCGGCCGACGGGATCGTATGGTATGGTGAGAGCTTGATTTGTCCTTCCTGAAGGAGGAGATCGAAGATTTTATCGGCCTTTGACGTGTCGAAATCGAATGCCTCCGGCTCCTTTTTCCTGAACGGACACGATATCGGCTTCTTCCCTTTAACCCACTCCGCCAGGCCGATTTCTGTTTCTTCTTCGGACTCAGCCCCTTCTAAGTACGCCACCTTCTTCTGGAAATTCCACCGTGGATCAAAGGGACGTACTTCTTGATCGAACAGTCGATGTACGATTTGGCTCAGGCTCTCGAATTCCTGTGAAGCATATTTCTCTTTGATGTGAGGCAGGAGACCCTGGAAGGCTATATCGGCCAATTGTGTATCGGTTAGGACTAGGGTGTATCATTTGTTCCGGATTTCTCTAAACCTTTGCACGTATGTGGATACCAGCTCATCACTCCTCTGTCTGAGGCTGGTTAGG
The DNA here is from genome assembly GCF_000263155.2 of Setaria italica. NCBI lineage: Eukaryota > Viridiplantae > Streptophyta > Magnoliopsida > Poales > Poaceae > Setaria > Setaria italica. The sequence continues at coordinate 17,359,825 of NC_028455.1, forward strand.
TCTGAAAGTTTCATCTCATGTACCCCCACGTAGAAGTATTTGTGGAACTGCTTCTCCAAGTCGGCCCATGTAATTATGGAGTTGGGTGGCAGTGTAGTAAACCATTGGAAGGCCGACCCGGACAGAGATGACGAGAAGAGGCGTACCCGTAGAGCATCTTGTGTAGCTGCCTTCCCACATTGGATGATGAATCTGTTTACGTGTTCCACAGTTGAGGTATCATCAAGCCCCGAAAACTTGGTGAAATCAGGAACTTTGTACCGATAGGGAAACGACAGTAAGTCATAGGTAGGCGGGTACGGCGTTCTGTATGTGTAGGTTTGCACCTTCGGCTTTAAACCGAATTGCTCTTGAATCACCTCTGCTATCCGTGCCGTCCAGTCTGCTTGTTGTTGATGAACTATCAGCTGGGGGACCGGCACGTGTTGGTAGATCGGCGGTGGGATGACCGGGTGGTGGATGAAGGCGTGCGACGCCTGAGGTGACGCGGCTGGCTGTGTAGTCAGCATTGGTTGTCTCATTGAACCATCCGTTTCATCATATAGTACAATCGGTGCAACGCCCCGAAGTGCTTCTGTTGTTTCTGCCCCCCTGCCCATCTCCAACGCGACTGGTTGATACTGTGAGACCATCGGCCGCACGGTCGATTGGAAAGGTGCCTGGATCGGAGAGCTTCCATAGCCGGCCGACTGATCTTGACCAACTGACGCCGATGGTGCCCCCCAAGGCACTGAGTTTAGTGAAGATGATTGCGCGGAAGAAATCTGAGTGGGTTGAGGCGGCGCATGCGGCTGAAGGTATGGTGCACCGTTGTATCCCAGATGCGTTGATGACGAAGGAGCGCTAGATCCTCCAGGCTGACCTTGAATCGACTGAGGAGCCGAGAAGGGTATACTTGGAGAATTCCTGACCGGGGCTGTGATAGGTGGTGCGTACGCTGGCCCCTGGTACCCTTGAGACACACCATTGGCCAGGGAGCTGATGACGGCATTGTATACCGTATTAGTTATCACCGGGGATTGATCGATGAAAGCTTGGTAGACAGACTGTTGAACCATCTCGGACATCTTGCCCGAGTCCTCGGCGATTGTAATCTGGCGGGGAGTTGGAAAAGGAGCTTTCCTGATAGTTTCCCCGCTCCTGGTGTTGGGATACGAGGTAGGCTACACTAGCACAAATCAAAATTTCTACCGCGTAAAACCAGGAAGAACTGCCGTATAAGGATCACGGGATTACCACTCGACGCACTACTGGTGCGGAAGATGTAGATATGCGTCGATGCAGTGAAGACGATCACGTAGTCATACGTAGTCGATCAACGTAGTCGTACGTAGTCGATCACGTCACGTCCAGCAGCTCCTCAGCAGCTCGTCCACGTGCAGCAAGATCGTCTCCGGTGCCGCGGCTCGTCGTGACTCGTTGGCGGCTCGTCCAAGTGCTGCAGGCGCAACACTTCCAAGGTATCCACACGTGCAGGGAGGAAGCGTCACAAGCCGGACTGCTAGATCCGCGAGTTGCAACAGGCGAGGGTGTGGGAGGCGCGGCAGGTGTGTTTCGCCAAAAAGGTGTAAACCCTAGGGCGCCCCCACCCCTCTATTTATAGAGGTTCCTGACGGGCCTCTGGGTCCGAGGCCCATTAGTACTTCTAAACCTAATCCAACTTGGATTAGATCCGAATTGGGCTTCCAGCCCCTTAAGTGTGTGACCCTATGGGTTCGGATACGTATAGACATGGCCCGAGTACTCCTACTCGGCCCAATAGTTGGTAGCGGCCTCTAGCAAGACGTGCCAACTCCTATACGCACACGAAGATCATATCAGACGAACCATCACAACATAATATACATGCTATTCCCTTTGCCTCACGATATTTGGTCTAGCTTCAAGCCGACCGCTCTTTCTCGATCCTGTGATTCAAAATCCCTTTGTAGGTTAACTCTTAACCGTACGTAGCATGGCCATGCATTTTCGGATCCGATCACTCGAGGGGCCCAGAGATATCACTCTCAATCAGAGAGGGGCAAATCCCATCTTGATTGACCATGTCTCATAGCATGCTTCTTGACAAACCCGAAAGCTACCTTTATAACTACCCTGTTACGGCGTAGCGTTTGATAGCCCCTAAGTAGGTCGATCCACATCTAGAATACATGTGACAATCTCAGGTCTAAGGACAAAGCGTATATGTTGTTTAAAGAGAGAACTACTTCTCGTGTTGGGTCAGTCCTAGCACATGTCTCCACATGTGTCCACATTATTAGTTCAACATCTCCATGTCCATGACTTGTGAAACATAGTCATCAACTAATAAATGTGCTAGTCTAATATTCATGTGTGTCCTCACATGAACTCCGACTAGGGACAACTTTAGAATAACCATACAAGTAAAGAGTTTCACATACAATTCACATAATTGCAAATCAATTCAAGTAGCCTTTAATGGATATTCAATGAACACAATATACAAATCATGGATACAAATGGAATATCATCATCTCTATGATTGCCTCTAGGGCATACCTCCAACAGTCTCCCACTTGCACTAGAGTCAATTTAGAAGGTACCTAATACCCATAGCTCTTACATGCGCATCATGCTTAGCCTGCGGGAGTGGTTTTGTCAACGGATCAGAAATGTTCGAATCTGTGTGTATTTTGCATATCTTGATCTCACCCCGGTTAACGAAGTCTCGAATGAGATGAAATCGCCGCATTACGTGTTTGTTCTTCTAGTGGTTCCTTGGTTCCTTTGCTTGCGCAATTGCCCCATTGTTATCACAGTAGAGATTCAATGGGCTAAACGTATTCAGGAACACACCAAGCTCAATGAGGAAATTCCTTATCCAAACACCTTCCTTCGCGGCTTCCGAAGCCGCGATGTACTCGGCTTCTGTCGTAGAATCGGCCACCGTCTCCTTCTTGGAACTCTTCCAACTAACAGCACCACCATTTAGCGTGAACACAAATCCTGATTGTGACTTTGAATCATCTCTATCGGTTTGGAAACTAGCATCGGTGTAACCTGTTACAACGAGCTCCTCTTCACCTCCATAGACGAGGAACATATCTTTAGTCCTTCTCAAGTACTTAAGAATATTTTTCACCGCTGTCCAGTGACTCTCACCTGGATCAGATTGGTGTCTGCTTGTCATACTTAGCGCATATGAAACATCTGGGCGAGTACTTATCATTGCATACATGATAGATCCAATAGCCGAGGCATATGGCACTCTACTCATGCGATCCCGCTCATCAGCAGTCGAAGGACACTGAGTCTTGCTGAGATGTATGCCATGTGACATAGGCAAGAACCCTTTCTTTGCCTCTTCCATGCTGAACCGCTTCAACACTTTGTCAATGTAAGTATCTTGGCTTAAACCTATAAGCCTTCTCGATCTATCTCTATAGATCTTAATGCCCAGAATATATGCCGCTTCCCCTAAGTCCTTCATCGAAAAATTATTTTTCAGTGAAGTCTTTACGGACTTAAGCATAGGAATGTTATTTCCAATCAGTAATATGTCATCCACATATAAGATTAGAAATACTACAGAGCTCCCACTAACCTTCTTGTAAACACAAGATTCTTCTTCGTTCTTGGTGAAGTCAAACCCTTTGACTACTTCATCAAAACGAATGTTCCAACTCCTAGATGCTTGCTTCAATCCATAAATGGATCTCTGAAGCTTGCATACCTTTCCAGCATTTTTAGGATCAATAAAACCCTCGGGCTGTATCATATACACGTCCTCAGCTAGGTTTCCATTCAGGAAAGCTGTCTTGACATCCATCTGCCATATCTCATAATCGAAATATGCAGCTATAGCTAGAATAATCCGAATGGACTTAAGCATCACTACGGGTGAGAAGGTCTCGTCGTAGTCAACTCCTTGAACTTGTTGAAAACCTTTTGCGACAAGTCGTGCTTTATAGATGTGAACATTTCCATCCATGTCCTTTTTCTTCTTATAGATCCACTTGCACTCTATGGCTTTAACACCATCAGGCGGGTCAACCAAGTTCCAAACTTGATTGTCTCCCATGGACTCTATTTCGGATTGCATGGCACTCTGCCATTTTTCGGAGTCTGGGTCCATCATTGCTTCTGCATATGTCGCAGGCTCATCATTGTCCAACAATAATATTTCCCGCATTTCGCGGAGCCTTGCTGACCTTCGTGGTTGTGGCGGTGCTTCTCTTGCCATGGGTATCTCAACTTGTTGTGCTACGTTAGCATCACTCCTTGATTCTTGCCCGATCGGCTCATCTTGAACTTCTTCAAGATGCACTGTCTTTCCACTCTTTTCTCCTTTGAGAAACTCTTTCTCTAGGAAAACCCCGTTACGAGCGACAAACACTTTGCCTTCTGATCGGTTGTAGAAATAATATCCCAAAGTTTCCTTTGGATATCCCACGAAAATGCACTTATCCGACTTGGGTGTGATCTTGTCTGACTGAAGTCGCTTGACAAACACTTCACATCCCCAAATCTTTAGAAAAGACAAACTAGGAACCTTTCCAGTCCATATCTCATATGGTATCTTAACTACGGATTTAGATGGTACCCTATTAAGTGTGAAAGCTGCTGTTTCTAGAGCGTATCCCCAAAATGACAACGGTAGGTCCGACTGGCTCATCATTGATCGAACCATGTCTAACAAAGTTCGATTACGTCGCTCAGACACACCGTTTCTCTGAGGTGTTCCAGGCGGCGTAAGTTGTGGAACAATTCGGCAACTCTTTAGATGATTGCTAAACTCGTGGCTCAAATACTCGCCTCCACGATCAGATCGTAATGCCTTGATTTTCTTGCCACGCTGATTTTCAACTTCATTCTGAAATTCCTTGAACTTTTCAAAGGTTTTAGACTTGTGCCTCATCAAGTAGACATAGCCATATCTACTAAAATCATCAGTGAAAGTTATGAAGTATTGGAATCCTCCTCTAGCCGTCGTGCTCATTGGTCCGCATACATCACTATGTACGAGTTCCAACAAGTCTACTGCTCTCTCAGGAAATCCTGTGAAAGGCGTCTTGGTCATCTTGCCTAGCAAGCAGGCCTCACATGTCTCGTATGATTCAAAATCAAACGAAGTTAGAAGTCCATCAGAATGGAGCTTCTTCATGCGTTTTTCACTTATATGACCCAAACGACAATGCCACAAGTAGGTAGGACTCAAATCATTAGGCCGAGGCCTTTTAGCACTTACATTACAGACAGGTGAACCATCAAGATTTAAAACAAATAATCCATTCACAATGGGTGCAAAAGCCATAAACATATTATTCTTAGAGATCACACAACCATTGTTTTCACTCGCAAATGAATAACGATCCTTCATCAAGCATGAAGGAGACAAAATGTTTCGACTTAAACTAGGAACAAAATAACAATTATTCAACTCCATAATAAATCCTGACGGGAGATGGAGTTGCATCGTCTCGACGGTCAACGCAGCAACTCTTGCATTATTGCCCACACGGAAATCAACTTCTCCTCTTTCCACGCTTCTACTTCTTATCATTCCCTGCATCGAATTGCAAATATGAGCAACCGACCCGGTATCAAATACCCAAGAATTAATAATTGTATCAGCGAGAAATATGTTGTCTATAACATTAACAACAAGCGTACCTGAGGTAGAAGTACTCTTACTTCCGCCATTCTTCAAGGAAGCTAGGTACTGCTTGCAGTTTCTCTTCCAGTGACCAAGTTCATGACAGTAAAAGCACTCTTTGTCTGGAGCAGGTCCAGGTCCAGCTTTAACCATGGGCGGTGGGTTTGGCTTGGACGTTCCAGCCTTGCCCTTCTTCTTCCAAGAATTGCCCTTCTTCTTAAAGCTAGGCTTGTTCTGTATAGCCATCACATGGCTGGTACTAGCACTTTTCTTGATGTCAGCCTCTGCTGTTTTAAGCATGCCACACAGCTCATTCAGACTCTTCTCCATCCCATGCATATGATAGTTCGAGATGAAGTTCCCATAGCTAGGCGGAAGAGACGAAAGAATGAAATCAGTGGCCAACTCTTGGCCCAGTGGGAAGCCTAGCTTCTCCAACCGTTGAGTGTAACCAACCTTCTTGATTACGTGTGGTCCTACTGCTGCGCCTTCTGCTAGCTTGCTCTCAACAAAGGCCTTAGACACATTGAACCTTTCAGTCCTGGCCTGTGTTTGGAACATGTCTCTAAGCGCCACGATCATATCGTGCGCCTCATGGTTTGTTTCGAACTGCATCTGCAGCTCGGGTTCCATGCAAGCAAGCATAAGGCAGCTTACTTCAAGGTTAGCATCACATGCTTTCTTGTAAGCATTCTTAGCAGCAGCGGGTGCATCATCAGCAGGTTCTTCTGGTAGTGGGTTGTCTAGAACATCTTCCTTTTTCTCAGCCCTGAGAACAATTCTCAGGTTACGCATCCAATCCGAGTAATTTGTTCCATTCAACTTGTCCTTCTCAAGGACCGAACACAAAGCAAACGGTGTAGTGCTGCTAGGTGCCATTTAATCTACAACAAGGTAATGCAAAATACACTAAGACAAACGTATCCATGATAAAGCAAATCACATTAAACTATTTTAACAGAATCTACTCCCACTAAAATCAATATCCCTCTATTGAAACTTAGTGATTCAGGATCCACAACTAACAAGTCCACTAGTGAGCTTTAGCATCACCGCTAGCAAACAAGGTAGATCGGTAAGCAACTTTTGCTAATCATATCACATATGACTCCTGTTTTTGGGTGACATCTCTATGTCTCGGCGCCCAACCTTTATGCCCCAAGGTCCTTAACCGTTAAGATAACCTTGTTAAGCAAACCAACCCTTATGTGTGTAAGTGTCCGACACAAACCCGTCTAGTCAAGGAAAACTAGTGGCACCCTAATTTCATAGACCCACCACTAATTGTACAAGACATGAGATGGTGCAAGTTTTAGTTGGGAGGGCATACTAACTTAAACTTTGTGAGGGATCGTTCTACTTCTAACATCACAGCATGCAGAAAGTAAAACATAAACAGAATAGCATTCACACAGTTGTGACACAGTATGGCCCGTTTTCATATGGTGATCTCCATCTCCATAGAACCTGTTCACCATGGTGATCTCCATCTCCATGTTCCATGTGCGCCATCCTCCTGGTGATGAGTCCTCCAAGAACTAGAACATGCTATTACGCCTAATAGCTAGTAAAGAATCTAGTAATGAAGATTACATAGTTGCTTGGATCATCACAGATTGGTACGCAAACCATTAAATACAATAAAGTGACAACACATATGGCTCCTGCCGTGTTGCCGTACGCGCGACACGCAGGTCACGAATGAGTTACACACATGCATCACATACACAAGGGGGCCATACTGATCACAAGATACAAACATACATCCTGCAAAACAGAGTTAGGCGTCCTAACGTTCCAAACTTCGGAGGCCCGAAACTCCATCTTCCAAGCCAAATTTGGGAAATCTAATTTCGCCAAAAATGGCAAAGCCGTTGAATTTCATGTGTAACTTTTTCTGTAGATCAATTTTCATATAAAATTCGCCCCAATCCGAGATCGTACCGAAAAGTTACGGCTGATTTACCGAAGCATATGCATACGGCAAAAATCCCGACCCCGGCAGTAGATCTCATCTACTATTGCACATCTAATGCGCCTAGCGTATGACCCTGGATTTCGATTCGACCAATCATATTGATCTTCGCTCACTGCAACTGGATTTACGTGTATCACTTAACTCCGATGGTGGAAACCGACCAGTAGGAGTATGTCGTTACACTACCATTGTAGCAAGGGCAAGAAACCAGGACATAGATCAAACTGAAAACTCGCATATCTCCATATGCACACATCCCGAATCCAAAACTAAGTAGCTACGGCTCTTGATACCACTGTTGGGATACGAGGTAGGCTACACTAGCGCAAATCAAAATTTCTACCGCGTAAAACCAGGAAGAACTGCCGTATAAGGATCACGGGATTACCACTCGACGCACTACTGGTGCGGAAGATGTAGATATGCGTCGATGCAGTGAAGACGATCACGTAGTCGTACGTAGTCGATCAACATAGTCGTACGTAGTCGATCACGTCACGTCCAGCAGCTCCTCAGCAGCTCGTCCACGTGCAGCAAGATCGCCTCCGGTGCCGCGGCTCGTCGTGGCTCGTCGGCGGCTCGTCGGCGGCTCATCCAAGTGTTGCAGGCGCAACACTTCCAAGGTATCCACACGTGCAGGGAGGAAGCGTCGCAAGCCGGACTGCTAGATCCACGAGTTGCAACAGGCGAGGGCGTGGGAGGCGCGGCAGGTGTGTTTCGCCAAAAAGGTGTAAACCCTAGGGCGCCCCCACCCCTCTATTTATAGAGGTTCCTGATGGGCCTCTAGGTCCGAGGCCCATTAGTACTTCTAAACCTAATCCAACTCGGATCAGATCTGAATTGGGCTTCCAGCCCCTTAAGTGTGTGACCCTATGGGTTCGGATACGTATAGACATGGCCCGAGTACTCCTACTCGGCCCAATAGTCGGTAGCGGCCTCTAGCAAGACGTGCCAACTCCTATACGCACACGAAGATCATATCAGACGAACCATCACAACATAATATACATGCTATTCCCTTTGCCTCACGATATTTGGTCTAGCTTCAAGCCGACCGCTCTTTCTCGATCCTGTGATTCGAAATCCCTTTGTAGGTTAACTCTTAACCGTACGTAGCATGGCCATGCATTTTCGGATCCGATCACTCGAGGGGCCCAGAGATATCACTCTCAATCAGAGAGGGGCAAATCCCATCTTGATTGACCATGTCTCATAGCATGCTTCTTGACAAACCCGAAAGCTACCTTTATAACTACCCTGTTACGGTGTAGCGTTTGATAGCCCCTAAGTAGGTCGATCCACATCTAGAATACATGCGACAATCTCAGGTCTAAGGACAAAGCGTATATGTTGTTTAAAGAGAGAACTACTTCTCGTGTTGGGTCAGTCCTAGCACATGTCTCCACATGTGTCCACATTATTAGTTCAACATCTCCATGTCCATGACTTGTGAAACATAGTCATCAACTAATAAATGTGCTAGTCTAATATTCATGTGTGTCCTCACATGAACTCCGACTAGGGACAACTTTAGAATAACCATACAAGTAAAGAGTTTCACATACAATTCACATAATTACAAATCAATTCAAGTAGCCTTTAATGGATATTCAATGAACACAATATACAAATCATGGATACAAATGGAATATCATCATCTCTATGATTGCCTCTAGGGCATACCTCCAACACCTGGTACGACTGAAGGATTGTAAGCATGTCTTTCGGTAGTGTGCTATTTTCTTCTCCAGCTCTTCCTTCTGGTCATCCTTGAGGTCTGCTTCCGTCACCTCGATGACGTTATCTTCAGAGATTTTGGCAGTTTTCGACATGGTAGTGGTTATGTAGGTCCCACCGGGCATGCCAAAAGTGTGTTGGTACTAGAAATCAGCCGATTGAATCTCTAGCGTCGGACACACGACCCGGGAGAATCTGCTTAACTCCTGTTCGGGTGATCGCCCTAATACGGTTCGCGTGGCGTGCCAGCCAATCTAACCTGTTGATTGGCAAGGAAAGAAATGTGTCAAATCCCAGAGGTTGCGATTGGCTAAGGTTCCGATCTCAAGGAAGCTTATCAGCGAATCGGCCAATTTGCTGTAATAAAGAAATCGGCTATAATACAGCCGATTACCAGATGACGTTGGTGAAGAATACTGCTAGAGTAAACTAAATAACACTACAGTAGCAACACTAGGAACAGATCTTAATCGGCTATGCAAAAAGTGGTAAATTAAGCGATAAAATATAAGTAAGCCGAAAGCTCTAATTCCAAACTGGATAACTGGTGATAAAACTAGAACAACAGGTAAAACCTATAATTCTAGTGAATATCATTAACTGATGAATAAATCTAAACGAAACGACAGCGATGCACCCGAAGTTAAAGCTTAGATATTACTCGATAAACGGAACTTACAGAATCGGCTGGAGATCAAGTTGATGCAGCCCCGCCAACCCGTATGAACTCGTGAAAAGAAGAAAAGTACTGACAAAGTAGTCAACTTGAAAGTAAAGTGCGAGGAAATAGTAGATTGTTGTATTGATTTGATGATGATTACATATCTCTAAAGATGGCTATTTATAGCTTGTTACAACCAATCTCTTAACTGACTAGGACTCTATCTCTAAGTTTAAACGAAAACGAATATTTACAAGCATAACTCGTATCGGAGTTAGTCATTGCGCTCCCATGGGTTGATCTCCTTTTTATCTTCATAATCCACTTTAAGCCCATATTGGCCCAACTACTCTAGCCTCCCAATCGGCCGATCTCCACCAATTCCATCCGCCGAAATACTGCAGCACCAATCGGCCGATCTCCCACTGTAACACCAATCGGCCGATTCCCAATCGTGACCTTCTTACCTCGCCGTATCAGCCAATTCTCTCCCTTCTTGACACCGATTCCATATGTGTCAAAATCTGGCGTCAACAACTACGATGAGACCTTGTCGCCCGTAGTGATGCTTAAGTCCATTCGGATTATTCTAACTATAGCTGCATATTTCGATTATGAGATATGGCAGATGAATGTCAAGACAGCTTTCCTGAATGGAAACCCAACGGAGGATGTGTATATGATATAGCCCGAGGGTTTTGTCGATCCGAAAAATGCTGGAAAGGTATGCAAGCTTCAGAGATCCATTTATGGATTGAAGCAAGCATCTAGGAGTTGGAACATTCGTTTTGATGAAGTGGTCAAAGGGTTTGACTTCACCAAGAATGAAGAAGAGTCTTGTGTTTACAAGAAGGTTAGTGGGAGCTCTGTAGTATTTCTAATCTTATATGTGGATGACATATTGCTGATTGGAAATAACATTCCTATGCTTGAGTCCGTAAAGACTTCACTGAAAAATAGTTTTTTGATGAAGGACTTAGGGGAAGCGGCATATATTCTGGGCATTAAAATCTATAGAGATAGATTGAGAAGGCTTATAGGATTAAGCCAAGATACTTACATTGACAAAGTGTTGAAGCGGTTCAGCATGGAAGAGGCAAAGAAAGGGTTCTTGCCTATGTCACATGGCATACATCTCAGCAAGACTCAGTGTCCTTCGACTGCTGATGAGCGGGATCGCATGAGTAGAGTGCCATATGCCTCGGCTATTGGATCTATCATGTATGCAATGATAAGTACTCGCCCAGATGTTTCATATGCGCTAAGTATGACAAGCAGACACCAGTTTGATTCGGGTGAGAGTCACTGGACAGCGGTGAAAAACATTCTTAAGTACTTAAGAAGGACTAAAGATATGTTCCTCGTCTATGGAGGTGAGGAGGAGCTCGTTGTAACAGGTTACACCGATGCTAGTTTCGAAACTGACAGAGATGATTCAAAGTCACAATCAGGATTTGTGTTCACACTAAATGGTGGTGCTGTTAGTTGGAAGAGTTCCAAGTAGGAGACGGTGGCCGATTCTACGACAGAAGCCGAGTACATCGCGGCTTCGGAAGCCGTGAAGGAGGGTGTTTGGATAAGGAATTTCCTCATTGAGCTTGGTGTGTTCCCGAATACATCCAGCCCATTGAATCTCTACTGTAATAACAATGGGGCAATTGCGCAAGCAAAGGAGCCAAGGAACCACCAGAAGAACAAACACGTAATGCGGCGATTTCATCTTATTCGAGACTTCGTTAACCGGGGTGAGATCAAGATATGCAAAATACAAATGGATTTGAATATTTCTGATCCGTTGACAAAGCCTCTCCCGCAGTCTAAGCATGATGCGCACATAAGAGCTATGGGTATTAGATATATTCTAGATTGACTCTAGTGCAAGTGGGAGACTGTTGGAGTCATGCCCTAGAGGCAATCATAGAAATGATGATATCTGATTGTATCCATGATTTGTATATTGTGTTCATTAAATATCCATTAAAGGCTACTTGAATTGATCTGCAATTATGTGAATTGTATGTGGAACTGTTTACTTGTATGGTTATTCTAAAATTTGTCCCTAGTCGGAGTTCATGTGTGGACACACATGAATATTAGACTAGTACATGTATTAGTTGATGACTATGTTTCACAAGTCATGGACATGGAGGTGTCAAACTAATAATGTAGGCACATGTGGAGACATGTGCTAGGACTGACCCAACACGAGAAGTAGTTCTCTCTTTACACAATATGTACGCTTTGTCCTTAGACCTAAGATTGTCGCATGTACTCAAGATGTGGATCGACTTACTTAGGGGCTATCAAACGCTACACCGTGATAGGGTAGTTAAAAAGGTAGATTTTGGGTTTGTCAAGAAGCATACTGTGAGACATGATCAATCAAGATTGGATTTGCCCCTCTCTGATTGAGAGTGATATCTCTGGGGCTCTCGAGTGATTGAGGGCCAGTTTGGCAGGGCTCCGGCTCCTCTAAAAACGGCTCCGGCTCTGGCTCCTTGGGTGGAGTGGCTTCTCCGGTGGAGCTGAAGCCGTTTTGGAAAACGTTTGGCAAAACAGCTCCACCCTATTTTTCATGAAAGGATTGGAGGTGTCAAATGTCGAATATGCCCCTTGATAAATGACTTGATTGTTTAGCTGAATTGTATGTTTTCCTTCCATTTATAATTTTAGTTCATATAAATTAAAAAAATAAATAGAAATATTTTCTAGATCTCATCTTTTAGATGGTTTGTGTGTTTGTGATGGTCACGTCTTTGCTCATTTGCAATTACTAGCTACTGGATTTTACAAAAGATTAGGCATAGTCCTCAGCATTAATAGTAGTGGTTTTTACAAAAGATGAGGCATAATCCTCACATCAACCATAGAAGCCAACATAATGCTCATGATGATCTAGACAGAAATATTGCCCTTGCAAGGTCATCACGAAATCTATCCATTGCTCGATCATTCGATTCAGAAGTTGATGTATCGCTTGCATTTTGGGAAGGAAGATGGCGTGCATATCTTGATGGTATGGTAGGCACATAATCAAGATTCCGATCACATTTGCGAAAATGTTTATCTTGTGCATTATTCTCACGAATGAAGTTATGGAGGCACATGGTTGCGGCAATGATCATCATTTGCTTCTCCAATGGAAAAGTCGGCATCTTGAGAAGTATTCTCCATTTCATTTTCAACACTCCAAAAGCACGCTCTACCACATTACGAAGACTTGAATGCAAATGATTAAAGAGCTCATGCTCACCGCTTGGAGCAGGACCCCTCCTCCATTCTGGCACATGGTACCTTGCGCCCTTGTATGGAGCCAAGTAGCCAGGTCTATTCGGGTACCCAGCATCAACATTGTAATATTTTCCTAAGCACATATGTAAAATTATATGAGTTACATTGTAAATATGTCTATGTGCACACTTATGACAACTATAAGAGAATATGAACCTACCTGCAGGAGGGTGAGGGAATTTGTCATAATCATGTCTTAGTGCATGGAACAACACATTGGTGTCATGCATAGATCCAGGCTGTCCAATAGATGCATATGTAAATCGCAAGTCAAAATCAACAACAGCAAGAACATTTAGTGTCGCTTTGCCACTTCGGCCAATATATCTTATGAGGTCATGAGGAGGTGGTGTTGCCAAAATGTGAGTACCATCTAGTGCACCAATGCAATCTTTGAAATGTGGCATCATCCTCTGATCATTACTGATCCTTGAGTGTGTAGTACTGAAGTTAGGATCAATAGGTCTTATGTAGTCCTTACACATACCCACCACACAATTCAAAACCTCCTCAAATTTTCTACTGATGGTCTCTGAAGAATGGTTGAATATACCATCGATAGCACTGTTCGACATACCTTGGCCACACACAAGGAGGAACATAGCAAGTGATTCCATAGAATTTATGTGCACAGATGACTCAAGACCATATGAACTCGCTAGCAAATCATGCAGCTGGTAGAATAGGTGTGTGTCCATCCTGAACATCTTAAGGCTCTGTCCTGGAGTCTGAAGTTTTTCCATAGTCCAACCAAAGCCACTCTGTGATGGAGTTCTATTCTCATTTTTGTCATGATATGTCAAGAAATATTTGGAAGCAAGCATAGCAGTCATAAATTGAATATTTTGAGCACCCCTCAACAATGCAAGAGTTTTCACATTCCATTCATCATCATCAGAATCACTTTCATTTGTCTCATGAGAAGAATAATCAGATCTGTTCATTACACAAAGAATAATCATTAAAACAGTATCATTATTACAACTCCAAATAGTAGCAAAGGAAAGTCATACAAAACCTACATATTACAAACCATTAAACTAGAACAACAAATAAATAGCACTAATTGCAAGGATACAGTGATTGCTCTACTTAGGCACATCATTTCTAGTCATCCAGTCATGCTTTCAAGTCAACCAATCAAATCTCTCTTCAGGTGTGTCCAATGTCATGAACATCTCTCTTTCAGCTTTTTTGGTAAAAACAAGTGATGCAATGAAATGTTCATTTGTTCCTGGAATAGCACCACATTCCTTCACCAATGCCATGACATCCTGGATTGAACAACCAGATTTGTCCTCCCTCCTCGCAATGGACTCACAGGATGCAGTTGTTCGCTCATTCATCTCCACAATCTTACCCATTTGTTCTTGAAACCAAAGACCTCCACTTGTCTTAGGTTTCTTTCCCTTCTTGTTATCAGCCACTCTACCTCTCTTCCCTCTCACACTAGAAGGTGTCACCTCCTCTGGTTCACTGTCATCGTCATTGTCAGCTTCATCCTCATCATCAAGGTTAATGGGAGAAGCATCACAATCCAAATTTGCTTGAGAAGGTCTTGCACCACTAGAAGCACACCAATGATCGTCCCCGGTGTTCCGAAGATCTTCGAACATAATTCCCAAGTTTTCCTCATTTTGGAGCCCTCTGTGCTTAAATCTAGTACATCCCTTTACTTTCTGTAATGCAAGGAATAATTGTCAGTACAGAAATAAATCATTCACCAAAATAATGGAACATGGTTAAGCATGAAAAATAACTTGCACTTACTCTTGCTGTTTCCTTCCACCAACTCTCTGGCATAACTATATTTTTTCCTGATTCATCCCATCCTATGCCAGTCTCCTTGGTCAGTTGCTTCCAAATTCCATAATCAATTTTCAATTTATCCCATTTATTCTTGAATTGTTTTCTAGTATACAGAGTACCAGTCCTCTCATGAAACCTTTGGATGACATTCTTATAACCTGACTTATTCAAATGAGTGCTTGACCGATTTCCTTTTTGAACTTCATCTGCAAAAATCTCACAGACTATTCTAGTGTTCTCATCACACCAAGCGGCGTCTCTGTTGCAAATCAGTACCGTAAGCACCAAATAACAAGTAAGACATACAATTTTCACCTAGAGATGTATGACAAGGATTTCTGAGGTCATGAACCTCCTGCTGTTTCCATTTTGACTACTTAGAAGTTTATGTTGTGCTAATTTTATCTAATATCTTATCTCTTTTAAATTATTTTTCAAAACAGAGAAGAATCAGGAAGTACAAACTTTTGGTCAGGGATTTGTCTACACAATCTTGCTAGAATATCCAGGGAAATACACAATCTTGCTAGAATATCCAGGGAAGGAACAACAGTACGACGAGTTCTGGAAGCTATAACACGTCCAAGACATTATTAAATGCATAACTGCCCCAGCAGTAACAAGGGCACCCCCCCAGAAGTGGTATTTTACTGGGATCTGAAGAAAATCAAGACTTTTAAAACACGTTAACAATCATCTAACCTTGCTATGGAAATTGGAATGTAGATTTCAGTGCATGATTTTCATAAAGTCATGTTTACATTTGCATATGCTCTTGGCATGTTAGATACTAACTTTTTTTTTCAGGAAATGCTAACTCAATGTTATATCCTGGATTGTTCATCTGTCATGCTAACGTGAATTTTTCAATGTTACTCAAATTATATATAATTACTTCTTAAAATGATTCAGTATGTTTTTGAGGCTTTCTTATTTAACTGTTTTTTTGAACAAGTAACGGCAGGTGCTATGCCCATTCATTATAGTAGAAAGCAGTTCAAATGTACATAGTTAGACCAACTGATCTAAAGAAGGGAATAATATTTCGTTATTGTGATAATAACATCAGTACGACGAGTCCAAATTAGTTCTGGAAGCTACACAATCAGGAAGCTAATCTTTCATCTATATGAGCATCGCCGAGCTACTTTTGATTGTAATTCCAGCTTGATGAGACTTCCCTTTGTGGGTTGTCTGGGATCAAAAACAGCTCAATAACTTTTACCTTCCATCATCGACGGTTACTGGGGCAGCAGGAATCGGCGCTGGTGTTCTAGGTGCTCGGCCACCTCGTCCTCCTCCACGCCGAGCAGAGGCTCCTCGAACTGGCACCGACATTGCCTCTTCGAACTCGTTCGCCGCCGATGCCGGCGCCGGCGCCGATGACGACGCCAATATGTTAGCCAGCCACTCCGGCCCGAGAGCTGCGGCCGCCGCTGCGCTGCTCCACCAATCCGGCCCCATTCCGCCGCCCGCCATCGAACCAGCAAGAAGCCCACCGCCGACAGCACAAGGGGGGGGCGCCGCCAACAGCACAGGGGGGCCGCCGCCAACAGCACAGGGGGGGGGGGGGGGCCCCCAACAGCACAGGGGGGGCCGCCGCCGGGCCACACTCCTCCGCCCGCCGTCGATGCTTGAGCCGTCTCACCCCCGGACTGGCCGGCCGCCTGCTGCCCTCGCCGTTGGCCGACCGCCGCCGGTCCGGGAAGGGCCGCATCCGGCCGAGATGCGGCGCCTCCGCCGCCCCCAACCCCCGGATCGAGGTCAGCAAGGCTCGATCCGCCGGTTTCACTGCCCGGAGGACGCGCTGCCGTTGGGCGCCGGCCCTGGGACATTGCGCCGCCGGTGCTGCTGTTGCGCGAGGAGACGGGGTGGCACGGGGGAGAAAGCGCGTGTGAAGGCCTAGCGCCTCTGTTTTGCGGTGGCAATTGACGTAATTTGGCAAAACAGGTGGGCCATCTCCCTGGCGCAAGTGGGAAGGAGCCGTCGGAGCCCAATTTTCCGGCTTCGTGCGCGCAGTGCAAAAAGTGCTCCGGCTCTGGAGTGCTTCTTGGTCGAAGCCGTTTCCGTTTTTGGTGTTCGTTTCGGCTCCGGCGAAAACAGCTTCGGGAGCCATTTTTGGAGCTGTACCAAAGGCGCCCTGAATCTAAAAATGCATGGCCATGCTAGGTACGGTTAAGAGTTAACCTACAAAGGGATTTTGAATCACAGGATCGAGAAAGAGCGGTTGGCTTGAAGCTAGACCAAATATTGTGAGGCAAAGGGAATAGCATGTACATAATGTTGTGACGGTTCATCTGATATGATCTTCGTGTGCGTATAGGAGTTTGCACATCTTGCTAGAGGCCGCTACCCGAGTAGGAGTACTCGGGCCATGTCTATACGTATTCAAACCCATAGGGTCACACACTTAAGGGGCTGGAAGCCCAACTCGGATATGATCCGAGTTGGATCAGGTTTAGAAGTACTAATGGGCCTCAGACCCAGAGGCCCGTCAGGAACCTCTATAAATAGAGGGGTGGGGTGCCCTAGGGTTTCATCCCTTTGGCCGAAACACATCTGCCGCGCCTCCCACGCCCTCGCCATGTTGCAACTCGCGGACCTAGCAGTCCGGCTTGCGACGCTTCCTACCTACACGTGTGGATACCTTGGAGGTGTTGCACCTGCAGCACTTGGATGAGCCGCCGACGAGCCACGACGAGCCGTCGACAAGCGAGGACGAGCCGACGACGAGCCGCAGCACGAGGACGATCTTGCTGCACATGGACGAGCTGCTCGACGTCGACGTGATCGACTACATGTTCGACTACGCTGATCGACTTCGCTGCCCCGACGCGATTCTACATCTTCTGCATCAGTGCATTGAGTAGTAATCCCATGATCCATATACGGTAGTTTTCCTGGTTTACGTGGTAGAAAATTTTTATTTTGCGCTAGTGTAGCCTACCTCGTAGCCCAACATTGTATGGTAGGGTGAAAGCTTGATTTGTCCTTCCTGTAGCAGTAGGTCAAAGATTTTATCGGCCTTAGATGTGTCGAAGCCAAACATTTCCGGTTCCTTTTTACCTAGATGTGTAGAAGCCAAACATTTCAACCGAACGGGCATGATATTGGCTTTTTTCCTTTCACCCATTCTGCCAGGCTGATTTCTGCTTCTTCTTCCGACTCAGACCTTCCACGTACGCCACCTTCTTTTGAAAACTTCATCGTTGGTCAAAGGGGCGTACCTCCTAGCTGGACAGTCGATGAACAATTTGGCTCAAACTCTCAAACTCCTAGGAAGTATATTTCTCTTTGATGTGCGGTAGGAGTCCCTAGAAAGCGGTGTCGACCAACTGAGCGTTGGTCCAAACCAGGCTGTAGCACTTGTTCCTGACCTCTTTGAACCTCTGTATGTAGTTTTTCACCGATTCGACGCTTCTCTGTTTGAGGCTAGTTAAATATGAAAGCTTCATCTCGTGGACCCCCGCGAAGAAGTATTTTTGGAATTGTTTTTCCAGATCGGCCCAAGTGACTATAGAGTTAGGTGGCAACGTCGTAAACCATTGAAAGGCCAACCCGGATAGGGACGATGAGAACAAACGCACCCTCAGAGCGCCTTGTGCAGCAATTTCTCCACACTGGATGATGAATCTGTTAATATGCTCCACCGTCTTGGCCCGAGAACTTGGTGAAGTCGAGCACTTTGTACTAATGAGGGAATGGCAATAGATCATAAATGGGTGGGTACGGCGTCCTGTACGTATAAGTCTGCACTCTGGGTTTTAACCCAAACTGGTCCTGTATTATATCAGTTATTCTTGCAGTCCAGTCCACTTGCTGCTGTTGCTGATGTACAACCGGCTAAGGAATCGGCATGTGCTGTTGAACTTGCGGCACCGCGATTAGGTGGTAGGTTGGTACGTGCTGCAGATCTTGTGGCTGGACTGTCGGCTGAGGAACCGACGGGTGCTGTCGTATGGGGTCAACGTGACATAGTGCGTCCGCCGCCTCATCGTACAATACTATTGGCACCGCAGTTCTGAGGGGATCTGGAGCGTTTGCCCTCCTGCCGATTTCCAGGATAGTCTGCTGGTATTGCGGAGTTGTTGGCCGAGAGGTCGATGGAAACGATGCCTGCACCAGAGATTTTCCGTAGCTAGTGGATGGATCTAGATAGGCAGGTATTCCCACCGTCCCCCACGGCACCGAGGTTGCAAATGGCAGTTGTGCGGGGGGAACCGGTGCAGGGTAAAACGACGCTTGTGATTGATAGGGTGTTGCACCGTTATAACCTAGGGGTATTGTGGCATTGTACCCCCCACTCTGCATCTGCATCGGCTGAGGAGCCGACCGAGACATGTTGGGCGTAAGCTGACGATACCCCTGATACCCGCCTCGTTGACCATGGAGCTGACGATGGCGTTGTACACTGTCTGAGTCATCACCTTGGACTGATCGATCATAGCCTGATAAATAGACTGCTGGATCATCTCGGACATCTTGCTCGAGTCTTCGGCTATGGTGATCTGGTGAGGAGTTGGAAGAACAGTCTTTCTGACGGTCTCCCCGCTTCTGGTACGACTGTAGGATTACGGGCATACCTTCTTGTAGTCTTCCATAGCCTTTGCCAGCTCATCCCTCTAGTCGTCCTTGAGATCTGCTTCAGTGACTTTAATGATGTTGTCCTCTGAGATTTCAACAGCCTTCGACATGTTGGATCTTGTTTCTATCCCACCGAGCATGCCAAAAGTGTGTTGACGCGAAAAATCAGACGAGAACTCCGGCTTCTGCGTTAGACACTTGACCCGGGAGAATCTGCTTAGCTCCTGTTCAGGTTGTCACCCTGGTGCGGTTCGCGCGGCGTGCCAGCCAATCTGACCTGTTGATTGACAAGGAAAGAAAAGCGTTAAATTCTAAGGTTTCGATCGGCTAAAGTTCCGATCTATTTTGAAGGGTGTATCAGCAAATCGGCCAAATTTCTGTAGCGATGACTAGCTATAGAACAGCCGATGATCATGTAGCAATTGTAAAGAAACTAATATTGAGATCATTATTAGTCCTCAGATGATATCTGTGATACTGGTAACATAGTATTTTGCACACAATAATACATAGGCAACATTGAAGATGGCTTGCAGTATTGTTCACACCTGAAGGAACTACACCTGATACATGTTTAGGCAACGTATATCCACGGAAGTGTAGTTTTTTAGGACTGCAATAAAACATAGTTGACTTGTTATGACAAAAATAAAACACAGGAACTACACAGGGAAAAAAATCCAATCATATCAACACATGAATCTAATCTTGTCTTGTGAAAGAAATAAAAGTATGAAATAATGACTTGGAATCAGGCATAAATATTCAACAAAAGATAAGAGGATTGAGCATATTCATGTCACAAATACAAGTTGCATTGTCCATATTGCCACAAAGAATTGTTTAATTCTTCCTAATTTAGACCAAAACATTAAGCAGGGGCACTAAATTAGCATCATAAGATCTGGCAATGGAACTGGTTTTAGTAGAGAGGGGTAAGAAGAACCAAATTATTTTCAATCCAAAGGTTAACATGTGAAAACTCCTAAGTCTCCAATGCTGCTAGTAAAAATGGCTTACCTTAAACAAGAAGTGGATTAGGAGAGAGGGTTTGGAACAAATATGAATCAGGTTAACTGAATAAATAGTTCATAAATACTGTAAGTGTAGAAGACATACTTGAGTATCCGAAAATGCTTCAAGCGTTTGCAAAGTAAGTCCATTGATAGGAAGGTGCATCTCAAAATTGCATCACCAGGGTCATAAATATCTAAGTTTATCTCGAGAATTTTATTATCACACCCCAGAAGTGGCCCTCCAAGTACAGCCTAGAACAAAAGGCAAAGTGGTAGGTTTAGAAAAGATTTACTTCAATGCACATGGTGATCCTTTAGACCAGCAATAACATAAGGCAATTACGTGTTCCATGTTTTCCATCATGCCACAAAGTTATAAATAAATAAATCGACAGTATACCTTAGAGATACCTTGACTATCAGAACCCCAGGTGTTGAGGTGGTCGAGGTTTTCAAGGTGGCGTTTCTCATAAAGAGATCCACGCATGGCCATCAAACTGCCAGAGTTGAAGGCACGCCCAGCAGCTTGCACACTATCACCAGGTGAAGGTGTTGCCTTAAGATCCAGATCTATAGGACGGACTCTTAGGAAGCCCAAGCATGTGACGATAGCAATGTCTTTATCATATAGTGCTAAGAACCCATCGGTAGTTGTATTATTAGGAAGGCGCACTGCAACCTACAGAAATAAAAGCAGTACACAAGCACAAGCTCAGGATGTTCACAGTTAGCTTGAAGATACAAAGAAAAATCAAGGAACACAATGATTAGCAGCACGAACCCTCAACTTATCATCTTTATTTCTATTTTCGTTGAATTGTCTAACCAAATGTGCTGATGTCACAAATCTTGTTTGGCTTTGTCTAGTTCTTCCGTGAGGTATAGGTATGCCCGAGCATGCAAATAACATCTTATCTCCTGGACAATATCATGATTTAAATGACAAGTGATGACTAAATGCAATTTAGGAAAATTGCAAGGTATAGTAGCACAATCACCATCAAACAAAGCGAGCGAGACGACCAAGGAAGACAAATCCACAACATAATTAGTACTGATTGGATAAGTTATTTGACTATTTCACCAAATGACCTCTCCTCAAAAGCAACGTTTGAAACTTCTCTATCACGAAAAGGTTAGCCGAATCGTTGCACAGCAATAGCACATTGATTCTCCTCAAATTTATGAAATGCCTCATTAGCCGCTTTACCTGATTAATAAACATGATACACCACAACTGAGTGAGTGCTTGCTAGAGCAATATGCGCCGCAAAAGAAAGAACCAGCAAATTCAAATCAACTACTCACGTTCTCTCATCCTTTTTATGATGCGGTTCCAGGCTCTCTTGTCACCAAAAGATTCTGGGGAGTAACTCCCACTTGAAACTAGTGATGACTCCAGTTTGTTCCTTCTGTTTATGGCTCTCTGCTCCCTCCTCACACCTTTTGTGTAATCAGTAGTCCCCCCCTTGTTCCGCAGGGTCTTTGCAGTCCTGAAGCAGAAAGAAAAATGCAAATGCTTAGTACAGTAACTAAGACCCTTTTGTAAGCTTATAATACCCCCCAAAAAAAAATGGAAATCAAAACAATGAAGCACCTTGTTAACCTTAAGGTATTAGGTTCATTGATAATACTATCAACAATAACACAATGGCGAAGCATGTGCTCAAAATCAGTACTAGATTGACCTGATTCGTTGCATATAAATGTAAAAATGCTCAAATCTATCCAAACTTGGTGTTGTATGGCAAATTGGCAATGAAGAAGTGACAACACAGGTAGCAAGTTCCTAGCAGCTGGCTAAGATTGACAGAAAGGGCACAGCACCCAAAAAAACAATCTAAACATAACAGAAAGCAACCAAACCAATATGAAGTGGGCAAGTCTAAACAAAGTTATTTAACTGGCCACATTCATACATGGTTAGAAAGAAGAGCATTCGGAATTTTTCTGTAGGAAAAAGCTGTAACGTATGTGGTGGATGTTAGCTTAAAGTTAATCTACAGATCGTAACAAGCCCCATCCAAAATCTGTGATGTCTGAATTTCCCTATAGAAAAAAAAAACAGAACATATGCATGGTTGTTAGCTTAAAGGTTATTTTAGAAAATATAAACCGCAACCAAAAATCTCTGATGGTTCTGAGATGTGTGAGGGAGTACGATGGATAAACATTACTCGGAGACAACATGTACATGTGATTTTAATTAGGCCAACGCATCGTACAAGCAACAATCCAAGCATAACCAACTCACACTGGTAGAGAACTAGCCTTTAGTCCCGATTGGTAGGATGCATATCTCCTGAAAAACCGTCCGGGATAAACAAACGGAGACAAAAGGGGGTCTTTAGTCCTGGGTCCTTCAACCAGGAGTAAAGGTCACCCTTTAGTCCCAGTTGGGCCTGCCATGCCAGGCGCGGGATAGGTCCTTTACTCCCAGTTGGTAAAAGTAACCGAGAGTAAAGGGTTCCCCTTTAGTCCCGGTTGGCTTTCCCAACCGGGACTAAAGTCCTACTTAAATTTTCATGCATGGCGCCCTGCATGGCGTGTGAAATTTTCATGCATCACGTACGTAGTACCGCAGCCCTTTTGTTAACCTTTAGTAGTTGAGACTTTTTTTATATGAAATCAAGTAGTATTTAAACGAATGAAATTTGTAATTATACAATTACTATATATATACACAATTCATATACACAATTCAACTAGTATAATGAAATCAACTATATATACAAATCGATCTTAGCGCGTATTATATATACAAATCAAACTATATATCTACAATCTTCCCGTCGAGGTGTTGCTCGGAGCGTCTAATTG
Organism: Setaria italica; assembly: GCF_000263155.2. Classification (NCBI taxonomy): domain Eukaryota; kingdom Viridiplantae; phylum Streptophyta; class Magnoliopsida; order Poales; family Poaceae; genus Setaria; species Setaria italica. The sequence continues at coordinate 17,383,338 of NC_028455.1, forward strand.
TCGTCCATCGTAATAAAATTCTCCTTATGGATTTACCACCTCGTCCATTAGGAATCCAATGAGACCTTCACATATTGCCGCTACACTTTCTTTCTTCAAGAGTACTTATTGAATATTTAACATCTATAATTTGGAAATTTGTGAATGTTACACGAACAATTAAATATAAGGAGCTAGAAAATAATTAACTAGTAATAGTTTTATTTTACGTACTTTAAAGTTGTGCAGCGTCATCTTTAGTCCCTTAGGTTCTATAAAACTGTGCATGTGCTCATAGATGTAGTAGCCTCATAGATTATTCCCGGGTGGTCTTAAGCACTTCAGTGCGGAAAAAAATAAGTTATGAAATATTCGTGTTATACAATGTACTAAATGTGCAGACTTCATACGTACCGTGAAGTCTGTGTTCCATGTAAGTTTTTCTTTGAATGGACCTTTGTGTGTCCTTATGAATTGTTTCTATGCGCTGCGGATTAGAATAATGAATGATATACTGTAACAGGGATAAAATTTAGGAAACAAACTTTTGCATAGAAATAAAGGTCCAGAATTATTACAAGCCTAGCATGTCTTGGTACTCCACCGGATCTTTCCTTAACGAATCGAAGATAGTGACGTGGCTTCTTTCAAGTTCAATTATAATGAGGATCTAGTGGAAGCTGCGTACGTAAAATGTTCATGCATATTAGAGCTAACTAATTAATCAGGTAAGGAAAAAGATAACGAAAGTAGACGGTATACACACACTTACTTGAAGTTGTATGGAAGTAGTATGAAATCCTTGAATTTTTGTTTGTCTAGGAAATTGTATACTTCCACCACGGTTTTTTTTGACGATAATTGTATCTGTTTTTGGTTAACTATGGATGGATCCATGAAGCCAATATGTAGGTACGCCTCTCGTCGGCACGTCTGAATTAGCATGCTACATAAAATGGAAGACGAAGTTAGTACAGTGACGCACGCAAAAAAAAATAATGATATGAGGCAAAATGTACATGTAGATAAACGAACACTTACAGAACCCAAGCGCTAATCAGAGAGACGTCCAGGGCATCATGATGGTACACTTCGTATATATCCTGGAAGTCTAGCCACAGAACTTTCTCGCCTTCGCCATAAAAATCTATCGGTTTTACCTTAAGGCCCAACATCTCCCTCGAGTCGGCGTACACCTTCATGTACAATTGATGGAATTCGTACATCTTTGTTGATAGCTTCCGTACCAACTCAGGCCTTACTAGAGATTTGCCTAGCTCAAAAGTCCATCTCGGTTCAACTGGCGGTGCAGCTAGCGGCTCAACTTGCCCTAAACATTCATCAAGTCCCATACCGGTTTCTTCCATGAATTTCAATACTTGTGCTTGTTGATCCAGGGGCATTTCTGCTACCTTTTGAGCGTCTTTTTTTGATAAATGCTCGAGGTTGGGGACAGCACCACTGGAAGATGACTTTCCTTTCCTTTTGTCCCTCTCATCAGCCTTTACTAAAGCCCGTTCGTAGTTTGATAGTAGTGGTATCCTTTTCTTGGCTCCTTCTTCCATCCTGATAAAAAAGTTTAAATTTCTTCGATTTACTGGCGGTGGCTCCATCTCCCTTGCTTTTTTATCTTCGGCTTGTTTCTTGAACCACGCACTGACCTCTGCTTGGATTTCTACCCACTATTCTGCGTGACTCATTGCCTCCTAGCATTCCTTACAAGTTACTTCAGGCTCCTTTGTTTTCTTCTTTCTCTATCTTTGCTTGGGAGGGGGGGTGCTCGTGACTTCTTTAGTGGTGCTGCAGGTTCCTTCATCGAGGCTGCTCTTAGTCCCGGCGACGGTGATCGGGGAAGGGTGTTGTTATTGTCGTCATCGCTCCCACCACCAGGATGTGGTGGAGATGGAGACCTTGATAGAGCAGGAAGTGACGGTCTTGGAGCAGGTTGTGTAGGAGATGATGGAATCGAGCTATGAGGAGAAGGTCGATGCTGGGGATCTACGGGGAGCGGTCTTGAGCTCTGAGGAGATGGCTCTGTGCCGGGAATGATGATGTAGCGTTGGCGCCATAGAATGATCCCATGAAGTGCATCTGACAGTGTCCTTTCCCTGTCACCTCCTGGGAGGTCGAGCTCTAGGCCTTCATATTGGCTATCAACTAGCTGCTCTACGCTGACGCTTGTGTAGCCAGGTGGAATCTTCATTCCATGGCTTGTCTGTCCTGCCAGGATTGGTAACGCACTCCCGTACGGCACCTGTACATATAGCAGAAGTAAACAAGTTATTAAACTTCGATCCCGAGGCATGGATCATTTGAGAAGATTGCATAAATATTATGTATAAGTATACCTTAATAGTGAGGTTCCCGACCGGTGCATGCAGCTCACATGAGGTGCGTTGCGTGATGGCATCCACAGGGAACCGTTGCTCCTCCACAGGTAACTTGGGCGTCTGCGCATCAGGGACCCCTGTAGAAGCACAACTGCTCAAGAGGCGTTGAGAAGGGCTGGCATAGTTTGGATTCGGCAATGCTCCAGATTGGGCCAACTCTGCAACTGCATGGGCCACTCGACGATTGATTTCTTCCAACATTCTTTCTTCTTGTGACTGCACTTTGGATTCTAGCATCTGCCGCCAGCTCTCTTTGATCTATTCCCTTCTTCGCTTGCGGCTTCTGTACGATGCATTGTCGCCTCGGAAAGCAAACTTCCACGGAATGACCCCAAACCCTTGGCAACGTCTGGGTGTGGCGAAGCACCTCGGACTAACTTAGCTAAAGCATGGTTAAGTCGCCTAACACGCGAATCACATGCTTTAATCAAATTAATTCGACGATCCGTCGGATTTCATCCGATAAAACCACTTAGACAGGACCGAGTTAGCATAGCTCACACGAAGGTGAGTGGTTCCAGAGAATACAACAGATCAAACAAACAGTTCAACGATTTGTTACACACTGGTTCGAAATCAGAGTTTTACAAGATTCAAAAGGAACGGAAAGATAAACAGAACAGCAGAAGCTAGCGTCGGGTTAGATGTCCCTGATGAGGCCGATCAGGACATCAATGATCCCTCTCCTCGCCGTCCGAGGAGGGATCCCACTCGACCATCCACCCAGGAGGAAGCTGGGGCGGCCAAGTGCCAACAGCAGCACACTTAGAAGCTTCAACTTCACCTGAAAAGATATGCCACAACAAGGCTGAGCTTCTAAGCTCAACAAGACTTAACCGACCAGTGGGAAAACTACTCCACCACTTCTAGACAAGCAAAGCTCTTTGGCTGAGGGGTTTGTTTTGCCAAAAGCAACTATAGTAGGTCCTTACTTTCAATATTTTAGCTCCGGTTCTAAGTTCATTAATCAGTCTATTTTTGCAACTTATGCTAAACAAACACAGTTCCAAACAAGATGTATATATAACTCAAACATCAAGTTCATATCATCATCATGTTCCATCTTTACTCAGTGTAGCATAGCGATCAAGCAGTCTCAAACTGTGAGAGGCAGATGAATCGATTCGAGTTTCGTAACCATGCATGGCAAACCTAATCTCACGACATCCGCGCACCACCGACGGTCGCTTCCTGTGTCGGCCGTCCCCATCAATCCCCTGACCCGTGTCGGGCCCACTTCTCTTGGTGCAATGTCCCGCAGACCCGGCCTCTGCCGTTCTGCGACCACACTTGCCACCACATGCAGCCGCAGGGGAAACTCTGTTCCAGAGATAGTGGATCGAACCGCTCACGTCCAGGTTCAATCAGGTACTAGGCTTCCCCATCCCATACTAGGTATGAGATTAGTACCTTCAAACACTTGATCATGAACACCACCACTGTCAGACTTTAACCAGATTCAAGTAGACAGACGGGGCAATCCATCGACCACCAAAAGAGTTCACCAGGCCCTGCCCCGTCCACCATCCTTATAGTTGTAATCGGAAGGAGAACAACCAACTCCTATAAATCATGAGTGACAGGAAATCACTCGACTTTTACCGAGTCCTATTAAGCATTGTAACTACTTGGACTTATCAGACTAGTGTTCAGATCAAGGGAATTAAGTCATGCATCTATGGCTTCAAACAACTCCTATAACGTAAATGCACATACATACGAGAGAAGGCATGTGCAAGTTTAGAAAGTTGGGTTCATGCTCCGGGGCCTGCCTTCGAGCGGGGTGGAGGCAAACTGGTCTTCTGCGGGTTCTGCTTCAGCTCCTACGGTCGACGGCTCAGCTACTGCTCCGTCTTCTGGCACCGGATGCAATCGTATGTGCCGTCGGCGAGATTTAGTTCTACATGGAAGTGCAAATGCAGGGGTTAAACATTTAGTCGGTTATTTCAACAACACTTGCATGCTTTAGCTCAGAAACTTGTAGCAAAGCTACATGAAAAGGTGTGGAAGTCTAAGCTTCAGTTGATAGAGAACAAGACAAAGGGTCGGGTTGGGAGAAACTTATGACCTGACTCTCAGACCTAGGGAATAATTGTACCAAGGTCCTCAGTCTTAACATAGAGAAGTCTCTAAAGTTTTACACAGATACCCTCGGGTCAAAGAAAAAGATACAGCCGAGCCCTCGGGCGAAGCGGACAAGGGTCGGCGAAATAGATAGGGTCAGGCGAGACGGAAAAAGGGGTCGGACGAACTGGAAAGGGTCAGCAGCTTACCTTTAGGCCTACTGGTGAAGTCTTGGGGTCGGGAAGGAACAGACTTAGGCGGAAGGACTCGAGGCGCTAAGGATTGGGCGACGGCGGGGTTCGGCAGTGCTCCAGCGACAGCGGTGCTTCTTGTGGACAACAAGCAAGCTCTAGTACCGTGCGGAGGAAACAGGTGGTTGGTGGGTTGGGAAAAGCGGGTTTGAGCGGAGAGGGGAAGTTCCTTAAGAGCTTAAGCGGCAGCGCTCAAGTGCGAGCAGAGTAAGGTGCGGCGAGGCAGCGATGGCGAAGGAAACTCCGGTAGAGGCTCTTGTACTCCTTTTTATAGTTGCGCGGAAGAGAAAGAGTTCAAGTAGTGCGAAGATTAGGTCGAAAAGGATGAAGTGCTCTGCCGTGGCGGCGATTGGGTGGCACCTCCATTGGCCGGCGAAGCGGAGCTTCGAGGATAGGGTCTTTGGTCATTGGGCACTGGAGACAGAGCTGGTGCAGGCGCGTTTTTGCCGGGATGAAGGGTTGGCGAGGGCGAGCACGGGTCTGGTCGCGTCAAGCGATGGATTGGGTGTGGTGACTCAACTAGCATGTGATAGGAAGGAAGGAAGGGGCATGGTAGGAGAGGTCGCTGCAGGTGAGGTGACAGGGCGAGCGGCGACGCTAGCAAGCGCAAATCAGCGGCTTTGCCAGGGCACATCATTGTTGAGACGGAAAAAGGAGCTGTCTCTGCCGGAGCTGTGGTTGGCGAGGGCGGTATCATCGTGGAGCGCGCGCATGGGCAGCGCAACTGTGGGGGGAGACAGAAAAGCCGGAAGGCATCGGGGCACGCGGCCGGGGATCCAGGCGAGATGATGAGCGCGGGAGGTGAGGCGGTCTGGCGCAGTAGCGGCCAATCCTCTGTCGCAGCGGCGACAGGGTGCCTTGGCGCGGCCGGCGAGGGTGTGAGCGAGACGAGGCGAGGCGGGAAGGACTGCAGGGCTTTCACGCGCGATTGGGAAGGAGGCGCGCTGATCTGACTTGTTGCGGTCGGCGACTGGGTGAGGCGACGCTCGTCGGGGAAGTTGAGCCACTCGACGGAAAGGCTCTGAAGCGGGGCGCACGCGGGCTCTGGCATGTTCTGACTCAAGAGATCCATGGAATCTAGTTTTGGGTCCACCATTCAGTCTCTGGCTCTCCCACAGCTCTAAGATTTGGAGGAACACTGGTTTCGGGACTTAGAGAAGAGCTACCGTTTACTGGGTTGGTGCGATTTTGGTGGGTTTTTCAGGGGTCGGGCTAATGGAAACTGCAGAAATGGGGTTTGTCTTGAGATTAACTTGACTGATTAAACCAAGGTCGTTACAGCCTACCCCTCTTAAAAAGAATCTCGTCCCGAGATTCGAGTGTAAGGGCAACCGGCGGGGGTGTGCGTTTCTTACCTTCTTGGCTGAAAACAAAACCTCTAAAGTGCTTGTTCAGATACTCCTCTGTTTCCCAGGTTGCTTCCTCTTCCGTGTGGTTGCTCCATAGTATCTTGTACATTTTCACAACTTGCCGTCGGGTGTGTCTCTCCTTATGGTCGAGGACTTTGGCCGGGTACTCGGCGTAGGTCAGGTCGGGCTCGATTTGAAGTTGCTCCTGTTTCAAAACCTCAATTGGGACTAGGACACATTTCTTCAGTTGGGAGACATGGAAAACATCATGAATGACCGAAAGCTGTTCTGGTAGCTGGATCCAGTAAGCAACGGGTCCGCAAATTTCCACAATCTCATAAGGGCCAATGTAACGGGGAGCCAATTTCCCTTTTACTCCAAACCGTTGCACTCCCTTGGTCAGGGAGACTCGAAGATATACGTGATCACCAAGGTTAAACCGCAGGGGTCTCCTTCTCTTGTCGGAGTAACTCTTTTGTTGAGATTTGGCTGCCTTGAGATTTGCCTGAATCACCCTAACTTGTTCTTCAGCTTCTACTACTAGATCAGGATTGTAGGTTTGTCTTTCTCCAACTTGTGACCAACTCAATGGCGTCCGACACCTCCGACCATATAAGGCTTCAAACGGTGCCATCTTCAAGCTAGCCTGGTAGCTGTTGTTGTAGGAGAATTCTGCCAAAGGTAAGCACTTATCCCAATTCTTGTCATAGTGGATGACACAAGCTCGTAGCATGTCTTCAAGGATCTGATTTACTCTCTCGGTCTGACCATCGGTTTGAGGGTGATAGGTCAAGCTACGAATGAGCTTGGTGCCAAGTGATGCTTGTAGCTGTTCCCAAGAACGTGCTACAAACTGAACACCTCGATCAGATATGATCGTCCTAGGCACACCGTGCAAAGAAACAATGTGGTGAAGATACAGCTCTGCATATTTCTTGGCCGGGTAGGTGGTGTGAACAGGAAGAAAGTGTGCCGACTTGGTGAGGCAGTCCACGATAACCCAAATGGAGTCATGTCGCTGAGATGTAGGGGGCAGTCCAACAATGAAATCCATGCTGATGTCTTCCCATTTCCAGGATAGGATAGGTAGTGGTTGCAGGGTGCCTGCTACCTTCAAATGGCTGGCCTTGACACGTTGGCAGGTGTCACATTCCGAGACATAGCGTGCAATTTCTGGCTTCATTCCACTCCACCAAAAAGTTTGACGGAGATCATGGTACATTTTATTGTTGCCAGGATGGATTGAGAACTTGGAGAGATGGGCTTCATCTAGGAGTTGCTTCTTAAGAGTGGGGTCGGACGGGACAACAAGTCGGTTCCCATAGTACACTCTCCCATTCGCATCCTGTCGGAAATGCTTGTACCCTTCATCCTTCCATGAAATCTTCCTTTTAATTCGCTTTATTTCCTCGTCCTCTAACTGTGCCGACCTAATTTGGTCCTCCAAAGCAGGCTCAAGGGAAATATGACCGAGGGTTCCATGGGAAATAAATTCCAAACTAAGTTTTCCCATCTCATGACACAGAGTTTCTATGAAGTTGATTACCGACAAGCAATTCCAATGGGTCTTGCGGCTGAGAGCGTCTGCTACTACGTTGGCTTTGCCGGGGTGATAATGTACTTCCAAATCATAATCCTTGATCAACTCCAACCATCTTCTTTGGTGCATGTTGAGGTTGTCTTGAGTGAAGATGTACTTGAGGCTCTTGTGATCGGTGTAGATGTTGCAGAGGGTGCCTATTAGATAGTGTCTCCATAATGTTTAAAGCATGAATCAATGCTGCTAACTCAAGATCATGGGTTGGATAGTTCCGCTCATGAGGTCGCAACGCCCGTGAGGCATAGGCAATGACTCGGTTCTCTTGCATAAGAACACACCCAAGTCCAGTACCAGAGGCGTCACAGTATACGTCAAACGGCCTGGAAGGGTCGGGTTGAGCTAAAACTGGGGCAGAGGTCAGCAAGCGTTTCAAGGTGTGGAAAGCTTCTTCGCACTTGTGGCTCCACACAAACTTGACTTCCTTTTTCAGTAGCTCGGTCATCGGCTTAGCTATCTTTGAGAAATCTGGAATGAAACGTCGATAGTAGCCTGCTAATCCAAGAAAACTACGGATCTGCTGAACCAAAGTGGGTGGCTTCCAATCCATGACCTCCTGTACCTTGCTGGGGTCCACTGCTATGCCGTTCTGAGAAATTGTGTGTCCCAAGAACTTGACACTCTCTAACCAAAATTCACACTTGGAGAACTTGGCATAAAGCTGATGATCCCTCAAACGCTGAAGAACCACATGAAGATGCTCGGCATGTTCTTCTTCGTTCTTTGAGTAGACCAGAATATCATCAATGAACACCACCACGAACTTGTCCAGCTCGGGCATGAACACCGAAGTCATGAGATACATGAAATAAGCGGGTGCATTGGTGAGTCCAAAGGACATAACCAGGTACTCGTAGAGTCCATATCTTGTGGAGAAGGCAGTTTTGGGGATGTCACCGGGTCGGATCTCTATTTGGTGATAGCCGGAATGAAGACCAATCTTGGAGAACACTTTAGCTCCAGCTAACTGGTCAAACAGAACATCAATGCGGGGAAGAGGATACTTGTCTTGATAGTCACCGCATTGAGGGGTCGGTAGTCCACACACATGCGTAGACTTTCATCTTTCTTCTTCACAAATAGGGCTGGGCAACCCCAGGATGAAGTGCTGAGTCGGATAAAGCCTTTCTCCAACAGGTCATGCAATTGGGTTTTCAACTCGGCCAGCTCGGCGGGTGGCATCCGATAGGGTCTTTTTGATATTGGGGCGGTGCCTGGCTGTAGTTCAATGGCAAACTCAATATCCCTATCTGGTGGCATGACGAGCAAGTCATCCGGAAACACATCAAGGTACTCACGGACAACAGGAAGGTCTTCTATCCAGGCTTCTGTTATAGGATACACACAAGGATTTGTGTACTCAGGGTGGGTCAAGTGTAGGGTAGAGTTGCCATGCAGAGGTGAGTTTATGCGGATAGCTCGGTAGATACGTCCAGAACCACCTGATGTCAGGTCATCCAATCCATCCCCAAGATGATATCTATCCCTTCTAGATCAAGGATGATGAGATTTTCCTTAAAAAGAATTTGGCCTAACTTGATAGGCACAAGGTTAACTATCTTGTCTGAAGCTATTTTCCCTCCCGGGGTGGAGATCATATATGATCCTTTTGTGTGACCAATGCTTAGCTTACATCTCTCACCAGTCTTATTCCCGATGAAGCTATGGGATGCTCCCGAATCAAACAAAATAGTAACAGTTTGATTATGGACAAGGAAGGTACCCGTCATCACTGGCGCACCTTCGGGGAGCTCGGTTAGGCTAGTGTAGTTGAGCCGACCCTGGCGAACCTACACCTTGGGCTTTCTTCCCCTGTTGGCTGTGGGGTTTTGACCAGGCCGCTGAGTCTTTTTTCTGGGGCAGTCCTTGGTAAAATGCCCTTGGTTGTAGCAGGTGAAGCAACGGTTACCATTCACAGGGTGCGGCGACGGCAATAAGGTCGGTCGGGGTGCCTGCGGGTGGAAACCGGGAAAATGAGGTGCTGCCGGTGGTGGAGGGCGAGCAACCCATCGTCCCAACTGCTGTGGCCTGTGGGGTGCCTGAGGGGGAACCATTCTGAATCTTCGAGCGGGTGGGCTTGGCAATGCCATTGAGGCCTTCCACTTCTGGTCGGCCTTGAGGGCCTGCATACAGTCCTCTTGAGAGATGGCCAGATTCACTAGCTCATTATAGGTATCCACCTTGATAGGGTTTAACCTCTCCTTGAGCTCCAGGCTTAAACCTCTGTGGAACCTATCCCTCTTCTTCTCGTCGGTATCCGCATGATAGCAGGCGTAGCGGCATAGGTCGTTGAAGGCCTGTGCGTAGTGTAGAACGTTGTGGCTTCCCTGGGTAAGAGGCAGGAACTCATTGAGTTTACGCTCTAGGAGGCCTTCTTGAATATGGTGCCCTCTGAAGGCGGTCTTGAACTCATTCCAGCTAACCACATGGTCGGCCGGCAATATGGCGTGGTAGTGGTCCCACCAAAGCCAGGCGAAACCACGCAATTGCTGAGTTGCGAATCGGGCCTTGTTCTGGTCGGGGCACGGGGCGGTGAGGAGTTCGAATTTTGATTTGATCGTTCGAACCCATGCATCAGCGTCGAGAGGGTCCTCCGTCTTGTGGAAGGTCGGGGGTTCCGTGCCCAGAAAGTCTTCATAGCGAGCAACCTGAGGTTGCTGATGAACCCTCCCTCCATGGGCTGCTGCTGTTGCCGTTGGGCAATGTGCCTCAGCAGCTCAGTTTGAGCCGCCAAGATGGCCTCCAGCGAAGGCGGGGGCGGAGGCGGGGGAAGGTCCTGCCTCTGCTCACTACCACTGGGAACAGAGCCGGAACGGGTGCGGTGCGCCATCTACAAGAGTCAACGTTCCATTAGTTCCATAATCCTAGAAGTATTCCCAATCATACGGAACTTAGGTGCTGAATCCTTAATTGCGACTCTTGCCGATAGTGCAACACAACAACATATCTTTTATTAAGGAGGTGCACACCTCTCTTTGCCATCTTAATTAGCAACTAGCTCGTTTCTGCATGGTCGTTTTATTTTTGCTAACCGAACGGAAAGGTGTTTTGATCCGTGCTCAGTAGGGTCCACAAGATCCGTGTTCTCATCGGCTGGTCTACACACAACCTCGAGCTAGTCAAACCTTAGCCAGTGGGTCCCACTATGTCCGACCTTAAGTGTCCGGGTCAGGCGAAGCAGAACCGTGCAGCAAGGGGTCGGGCGAGGCGGAGACCTGCCACGAGGGGTCGGGCGCATCGGACCTCGTGACTCTGGGTCGGCCATGCTTTGGAAAGACCCAAAGGAACGGAAACCTATGTGCGGTCACAGCACAAAAGCTCACACAACTTTGGCATCCAAGGCGTGTCCCAAAAAGGAACTGATTTTACCAAGATCATCTCATTGCGGGTCCTTTAACACAGAAGGAGTACTCAACTCAAGGCTAACCTATTACATCGATACCCCAAAATTTAGGTTGCCGAGGAGTACAACAAAAGATTAGCTTCCTGCCTTCAACCTAAAAGTCATCTAGGTTGGCTACTGAGGGAACACTATGCGTCGGAGAAGGGGCGTCGCCATCTTCAATGTCCGTACTGGAGACTCCCACTACTTCCTCGGGGTCTTCCTCCTCCTCCGGGGCCATTTGCTCATCCAGCTGCATTTTCAAAGCATGGATGGCATCGAGCTCGACGTGGTGCTCAGCCAAGTGTGCGTTAGCAACCGCGAGCTCCATCTCAACCTCCAACTTCTCTTCAGCAAGCTGAGTCATATCATGCTCCATGTCCGTTACTTCTTCTTCAAGCTCAGAAATCCTGGTCTGCATGTCGGAGACCTGTATGCCCCTTTGGATAAGCTGATATGACTGTTCCACCAAGTCTCTCTTGGCGGTGTTGAAATGCTCCTGGGTGTCTATAGCTATCCGAGCCAAGATAGCCATAGCCCGTCCTTGAAGCTCAATCAGTCAGTACAAAGCTGACATGCACCTTGTTGTGGTAGAGAGGGTGACCAATGAGTGTGAGGCTGCCAACACCTCCATGTTGTTGATGCGGTCAAGCCAAGCCGGGTCCAGCTGATACCTGGCGGGAAACAAACCGATCGGGTCCAAGAGGACCTCAAACGGGTGTAGCCGGCAAAACTGGGTGAGAGCTTGCAAGGCAGCTGACTCCCAAGTGTCCTCAAGGGTGTGACCGTAGGTCGAGACCTCGAGCTGGGGCCACTCGAGCTGTATAGGGGGTGGAGGTACAACCACTGCACGTTGCACCGCTGCACTCCGTGCTCCTGGTACTCCCGCCCCGCGCAAAGAGGCGGTGACTGGTACCCAAACCACCTCAAGGTATCCCACAAAATAGCAGGAAAGCACTCAAAGTGTAGGCATGTGGAGTGGGAAGTGCCATTAGTGCCACGAAATACATGTCCGGGAGCAGCCATCTGGAACCAAGAATCAAAACAAGTGTGAGATAGAAACCCCAAGGAGAACAGATTGGTAGGGAAAAGCACTCAGATTTCTAACCACATCGCAAACTGAGAAGGTAGCTAGAAATCCTTAAAGTGAAGAAGAGCCTTAAACTAGGGCAAGGTTGTTTTAGGGAGGTGGTTTTACAGATTTTTGTCCATGACGCATGCACAACCTACATCGTCCTCTCAACCAAAATAACTGCCAAAAGCATTGGTCTTACGCTATTAGTGCCGGTGGCAAGGCAACAAGTACGTTGCTCCCTATAGTAGCTAGTCGGTTTCTAGCATCGTTCCCTAAGCGAACACGGTTAGTGTACGTACAGAAAACACAACCACACGAACCTTTCATGCCAGCACTCACGAAAGCGTCCCCAAGCATTACCGTTCACTATAGAAACGGTACCCATACGTTTAACGCTGCATGGACAGCACCACAACCGTGGAAATAGGTCCCCTTTGAATAGAACCATATAACCCTTCGCATGCTCGCGATGCGGAATCTGCGCACGTATAATAGACGTGGGCGAACAACTGTGATGATAGGCTTGTTGGAATCAACCCATACCACCCTTCACATGAGTTAACATGCGGAACCTGCGCACGTATGATAAACGTGAGCGAAACAACCGTGACGATAGGGTCCTTTGAATAGAACTCCCTATCAACCCTCGTGTACTCGCAATGCGGAACTTGGCACACGTATGATACACATGGCGAAGTGCTGGAGGTTAGCAAAATAACCAATAAGTAATAGCCACCTAAAAATAACCCCAAAATCCCCTAGGGCCTCTCGTACTAAGGTCATCCTTAACGATCGTACGAGATTTTTCAACACATTTCTTGCAAATTTTATTTAAAAAGAAGTGTTTAGGACCTATTGTGTTCTCTGTCCTACTAAACGAGCTCTGGTACCAGCTGTGGCGGAGCACCTTGGATTAACTTAGCTAAAGCACGGTTAAGTCGTTTAACACGCGAATCACATGCTTTAATCAAGTTAATTCGACGATCCGTCGGATTTCATCCGATAAAACCACTTAGACAGGACTGAGTTAGCATAGCTCACACGAAGGTGAGTGGTTCCAGAGAATACAACAGATCAAACAAACAGTTCAACGATTTGTTACACACTGGTTCGAAATCAGAGTTTTACAAGATTCAAAAGGAACGGAAAGATAAACAGAACAGCAGAAGCTAGCGTCGGGTTAGATGTCCCTGATGAGGCCGATCAGGACATCAATGATCCCTCTCCTCACCGTCCGAGGAGGGATCCCACTCGACCATCCACCCAGGAGGAAGCTGGGGTGGCCAAGTGCCAACAGCAGCACACTCAGAAGCTTCAACTTCACCTGAAAAGATATGCCACAACAAGGCTGAGCTTCTAAGCTCAACAAGACTTAACCGACCAGTGGGAAAACTACTCCACCACTTCTAGACAAGCAAAGCTCTTTGGCTGAGGGGTTTGTTTTGCCAAAAGCAACTATAGTAGGTCCTTACTTTCAATATTTTAGCTCCGGTTCTAAGTTCATTAATCAGTCTATTTTTGCAACTTATGCTAAACAAACACAGTTCCAAACAAGGTGTATATATAACTCAACATCAAGTTCATATCATCATCATGTTCCATCTTTACTCAGTGTAGCATAGCGATCAAGCAGTCTCAAACTGTGAGAGGCAGACGAATCGATTCGAGTTTCGTAATCATGCATGGCAAACCTAATCTAATGACATCCGCGCACCACCGAGGGTCGCTTCCTGTGTCGGCCGTCCCCATCAATCCCTTGACCCATGTCGAGCCCACTTCTCTTGGTGCAATGTCCCGTAGACCCAGCCTCTACCGTTCTACGACCACACTTGCCACCACATGCGGCTGCAGGGGAAACTCTGTTCCAGAGACAGTGGATCGAACCGCTCACGTCCAGGTTCAATCAGGTACTAGGCTTCCCCATCCCATACTAGGTATGGGATTAGTACCTTCAAATACTTGATCACGAACACCACCACTGTCAGACCTTAACCAGATTCAAGTAGACAGACGGGGCGATCCACCGACCACCAAAAGAGTTCACCAGGCCCTGCCCTATCCACCATCCTTATAGTTGTAACCGGAAGGAGAACAACCAACTCCTATAACTCGCGAGTGACAGGAAATCACTCGACTTTTACCGAGTCCTATTAAGCATTGCAACTACTCGGACTTATCAGACTAGTGTTCAGATCAAGGGAATTAAGTCATGCATCTATGGCTTCAAACAACTCCTATAACGTAAATGCACATACATACGAGAGAAGGCATGTGCAAGTTTAGAAAGTTGGGGTCATGCTCCGGGGCTTGCCTTCGACCGGGGTGGAGGCAAACTGGTCTTCTGCAGGTTCTGCTTCAGCTCCTGCGGTCGGCGGCTCAGCTACTGCTCCGTCTTTTGGCACCGGATGCAGCTCGTATGTGCCGTCGGCGTGATTTAGTTCTACACGGAAGTGCAAATGCAGGGGTTAAATATTTAGTTAGTTATTTCAACAACACTTGCATGCTTTAGCTCAGAAACTTGTAGCAAAGCTACAGGAAAAGGTGTGAAAGTCTAAGCTTCAGTTGATAGAGAACAAGACGAAAGGTCGGGTTGGGAGAAACTTATGACCTGACTCTCAGACCTAGGGAATAACTGTACTGGGGTCCTCAGACTTAACACAAAGAAGTCCCCAAAATTTTACATAGATACCCTCGGGTCAAAGAAAAAGATACAGCCGAGCCCTCGGGTGAAGCGTACAAGGGTCGGCGAAACAGACAGGGTCGGGCGAGATGGAAAAAGGGGTCCGGTGAACTAGAAAGGGTCAGCAGCTTACCTTTTGGCCTACTGGTGAAGTCTTCAAGTTGGGAAGGAACAGACTTAGGCGGAAGGACTCGAGGCACTAAGGCTTGGGCGGCGGCGGGGTTCAGTAGTGCTCCAGTAGCAGCGGTGCTTCTTGTGGACAACAAGCAAGCTCTAGCACTGTGCGGAGGAAACAGACAGCTCGTGAGTTGGGAAAAGCGGGTTTGAGCGGAGAGGGGAAGTTCCTTAAGAGCTTAAGCGGCAGTGCTCAAGTGCGAGCAGAGTAAGGTGTGGCGAAGCAGCGATGGCGAAGGAAACTCCGGTAGAGGCTCTGGTACTTCCTTTTATAGTTGCGCGGAAGAGAAGGAGTTCAAGTAGCGCGAAGATTAGGTCGAAAAGGATGGAGTGCTTTGCCGTGGTGGCAATTGGGCGGCGCCTCCATTGGCCGGCGAAGCGGAGCTTCGAGGATAGGGTCTTTGGTCATTGGGCACTGGAGACGGAGCTAGTGCAGGCTCGGTTTTGCTGGGATGAAGGGTTGGCGAGGGCGAGAACGGGTCTGGTCGCGTCAAGCAACAGATTGGGTGCAGCGACTCGACTAGCGTGTGACAGGAAGGAAGGAAGGGGCACGGCAGGCGAGGTCGCTGTTGGGATACGAGGTAGGCTACACTAGCGCAAAACAAAATTTTCTACCGCGTAAACCAGGAAAACTGTCGTATAAGGATCACGGGATTACCACTCTACGCACTACTTGTGCTGAAGATGTAGATTCTCGTCGATGCAGCGAAGTGGATCAGTGTAGTCGTACGTAGTCGATCACGTCGACGTCCAGCAGCTCCTCAGCAGCTCGTCCACGTGCAGCAAGATCTCCCTCGTGCCGTGGCTCATCGTCAGCTCGTCCGCGGCTCGTCGAAGTGTTGCAGGCGCAACACCTCCAAGGTATCCACACGTGCAGGGAGGAAGCGTCGCAAGCCAGACTGCTAGATCCGCGAGTTGCAACAGGTGAGGGCATGGGAGGCGTGGCAGATGTGTTTCGCCAAAAAGGTGTAAACCCTAGGGCGCCCCCACCCCTCTATTTATAGAGGTTCCTAACGGGCCTCTGGGTCCGAGGCCTATTAGTACTTCTAAACCTAGTCCAACTCGAATCACATCCGAATTGGGCTTCCAGCACCTTAAGTGTGTGACTCTATGGGTTTCGATACGTATAGACATGGCCAGAGTACTTCTACTCGGCCCAATAGTCGGTAGCGGCCTCTAGCAAGACATGCCAACTCCTATACGCACACGAAGATCATATCAGACGAACCATCACAACATTATATACATGCTATTCCCTTTGCCCCACGATATTTGGTCTAGCTTCAAGCCGACCACTCTTTCTCGATCCTGTGATTCGGAATCCCTTTGTAGGTTAACTCTTAACCGTATGTAGCATGGCCATACATTTTTGGATCCGATCACTCGAGGGGCCCAGAGATATCACTCTCAATCAGAGAGGGGCAAATCCCATCTTGATTGACCATGTCTCATAGCATGCTTCTTGACAAACCCGAAAGCTACCTTTATGACTACCCTGTTACGGCGTAGCGTTTGATAGCCCCTAAGCAAGTCGATCCACATCTTGAGTACATGCGATAATCTTAGGTCTAAGGACAAAGCATATATGTTGTGTAAAGAGAGAGAGAGCTACTTCTCGTGTTGGGTCAGTCCTAGCACGTGTCTCTACATGTGCCCACATTATTAGTTCAACATCTCGATATCCATGACTTGTGAAACATAGTCATTAACTAATACATGTGCTAGTCTAATATTCATGTGTATCCTCACATGAACTCCGACTAGGGACAATTTTAGAATAACCATACAAGTAAAGAGTTTCACATACAATTCACATAATTGCAAATCAATCCAAGTAGCCTTTAATGGATATTCAAGGAACACAATATAAATCATGGATACAAATGGAATATCATCATCTCTATGATTGCCTCTAGGGCATACCTCTAACAGTCTCCCACTTGCACTTGAGTAAATCTAGAAGGTACTTAATACCCATAGCTCTTTACATGCGCATCATGCTTAGCCTGCGGGAGTGGTTTTGTCAACGGATCAGAAATGTTCAGATCCGTGTGTATTTTGCATATCTTGATCTCACCCCGGTTAACGAAGTCTCGAATGAGATGAAATCGCCGCATTACGTGTTTGTTCTTCTGGTGGTTCCTTGGCTCCTTTGCTTGCGCAATTGCCCCATTGTTATCACAGTAGAGATTCAATGGGCTGGATGCATTCGGGAACACACCAAGCTCAATGAGGAAATTCCTTATCCAAACACCCTCCTTCATGGCTTCCGAAGCCGCGATCTACTCGGCTTCTGTCGTAGAATCGGCCACCGTCTCCTGCTTGGAACTCTTCCAACTAACAACACCACCATTTAGCGTGAACACAAATCCTGATTGTGACTTTGAATCATCTCTATCGGTTTGGAAACTAGCATCGGTGTAACCTGTTACAACAAGCTCCTCCTCACCTCCATAGATGAGGAACATATCTTTAGTCCTTCTCAAGTACTTAAGAATGTTTTTCACCGCTGTCCAGTGACTCTCACCTGGATCAGACTGGTGTCTGCTTGTCATACTTAGCGCATATGAAACATCTAGGCGAGTACTTATCATTGCATACATGATACATCCAATAGCCGAGGCATATGGCACTCTACTCATGCGATCCCGCTCATCAGCAATCGAAGGACACTGAGTCTTGCTGAGATGTATGCCATGTGACATAGGCAAGAACCCTTTCTTTGCCTCTTCCATGCTGAACCGCTTCAACACTTTGTCAATGTAAGTATCTTGGTTTAATCCTATAAGCCTTCTCGATCTATCTCTATAGATCTTAATGTCCAGAATATATGCTGCTTCCCCTAAGTCATTCATCGAAAAACTATTATTAAGTGAAGTCTTTACGGACTCAAGCATAGGAATGTTATTTCCAATCAGCAATATGTCATCCACATATAAGATTAGAAATACTACAAAGCTCTCACTAACCTTCTTGTAAACACAAGACTCTTCTTCATTCTTGGTGAAGTCAAACCCTTTGACCACTTCATTAAAATGAATGTTCCAACTCCTAGATGCTTGCTTCAATCCATAAATGGATCTCTAAAGCTTGCATACCTTTCCAGCATTTTTCAGATCGACAAAACCCTCAGGCTATATCATATACACGTCCTCAGCTAGGTTTCCATTTAGGAAAGCTGTCTTGTTATCCATCTGCCATATCTCATAGTTGAAATATGCAGCTATAGCTAGAATAATCCGAATGGACTTAAGCATCACTACGGGCGAGAAGGTCTCGTCGTAGTCAACTCCTTGAACTTGTCGAAAACCTTTTGCGACAAGTCATGCTTTATAGATGTGAACATTTCCATCCATGTCCTTTTCTTCTTATAGATCCACTTGCACTCTATGGCTTTAACACCATCAGGCAGGTCAACCAAGTTCCAAACTTGATTGTCTCCCATGGACTCTATTTCGGATTGCATGGCACTTTGCCATTTTTCGGAGTCTGGGTCCATCATTGCTTCTGCATATGTCGCAGGCTCATCATTGTCCAACAATAATATTTCCCGCATTTCGCAGAGCCTTGCCGACCTTCGTGGTTGTGGTGGTGCCATGGGTATCTCAACTTGTTCTGCTACGTTAGCATCACTCATTGATTCTTGCCCGATCGGCTCATCTTGAACTTCTTCAAGATGCACTATCTTTCCACTCTTTTCTCCTTTGAGAAACTCTTTCTCTAGGAAAACCCCATTCCGAGCGACAAACACTTTGCCCTCTGACCGGTTGTAGAAATAATATCCGAAAGTTTCCTTTGGATATCCCACGAAAATGCACTTATCCGACTTCGGTGTGATCTTGTCCGACTGAAGTCGCTTGACAAACAGTTCACATCCCCAAATCTTTAGAAAAGACAAATTGGAAACCTTTCCAGTCCACATCTCATATGGTGTCTTAACTACGGATTTAGATGGTACCCTATTAAGTGTGAAAGCTGCTGTTTCTAGAGCGTATCCCCAAAATGACAACGGTAGGTCCAACTGGCTCATCATTGACCGAACCATGTCTAACAAAGTTCGATTACGTCGCTCGGATACACCGTTTCTCTGAGGTGTTCCAGGCGGCGTGAGTTGTGGAACAATTCCGCAACTCTTTAGATGATTGCTAAACTCGTGGCTCAAATACTCGCCTCCACGATCAGATCGTAAGGCCTTAATTTTCTTGCCACGTTGATTTTCAACTTCATTCTGAAATTCCTTGAACTTTTCAAAGGTTTCAGACTTGTGCCTCATTAAGTAGACATAGCCATATCTACTAAAATCATCAGTGAAAGTTATGAAGTATTGAAATCCTCCTCTAGGCGTTGTGCTCATTGGTCCACATACATCGCTATGTACGAGTTCCAACAAGTCTACTGTGACACCCGGCCCAATTTGGTTGGCCCAGTGTGGCCCATTAGCGCAGGTGCGCATGTTTAGTACCACATTGCTAGTTTAGCAAGGGTGGAGGCAACTTATAAGCCTTCGTCAACCAGCCATAGCACCTTCGGGTTAACCATTTTACACGAAGCGAGGACGAAAGTGTAAGCAGGGTGCTATGTGTACGCGTGCCCGCCCCTCGGAAGGGTTGGGCGGTGCGGCTTTGGAGGACGGGGTGTTAAAAATGGTATCAGAGCCGACCCTCACGGTTGCGCGTACGGGTCAGTGTGCGGGCATATGGCGCATGGCGCGTGTGGGTCTGAGATGGGACACACGGCATGGCATATTGCGCCGGCACTGGACGTATGGTCGTGCGCTTAGAGGGAACGTTCCTGGACATTTGCCCATGCGTGGGTGAGTTGGACCGACGAGGACGTCGGGTTCTTTGAGGGGGGGTGAATGTGACACCCGGCCCAATTTGGTTGGCCCAGTGTGGCCCATTAGCGCAGGTGCGCATGTTTAGTACCACATTGCTAGTTTAGCAAGGGTGGAGGCAACTTATAAGCCTTCGTCAACCAGCCATAGCACCTTCGGGTTAACCATTTTACACGAAGCGAGGACGAAAGTGTAAGCAGGGTGCTATGTGTACGCGTGCCCGCCCCTCGGAAGGGTTGGGCGGTGCGGCTTTGGAGGACGGGGTGTTAAATCTACTGCTCTCTCAGGAAATCCTGTGAAAGGTGTCTTGGTCATCTTGCCTAGCAAGCAAGCCTCACATGTCTCGTATGATTCAAAATTAAACGAAGTTAGGAGTCCATCAGAATGGAGCTTCTTCATGCGTTTGTCACTTATATGACCCAAATGACAATGCCACAAGTAGGTAGGACTCAAATCATTAGGCCGAGGCCTTTTAGCACTTATGTTACAGACAGGTGAACCATCAAGATTTAAAACAAACAATCCATTCACAATGGGTGCAAAAGCCATAAACATATCATTCTTAGAGATCACACAACCATTGTTTTCACTCACAAATGAATAACCATCCTTCATCAAGCATGAAGGAGACAAAATGTTTCGACTTAAACTATGAACGAAATAACCATTATTCAACTCCATAATAAATCCTGACGGGAGGTGGAGTTGCATCGTCCCGACGGTCAACGCAGCAACTCTTGCATTATTGCCACGCGGAAATCAACTTCTCCTCTTTCCATGCTTCTACTTCTTATCATTCCCTGCATCGAATTGCAAATATGAGCAACCGATCCAGTATCAAATACCCAAGAATTAATAATTGTATCAGCGAGAAAAATGTTTTCTATAACATTAACAACAAGCGTACCTGAGATAGAAGTACTCTTACTTCCGCCATTCTTCAATGAAGCTAGGTACTGCTTGTAGTTTCTCTTCCAGTGACCAGGTTCGTGACAATAAAAGCACTCTTTATCTGGAGCAGGTCCAGCTTTAGCCTTGGGCGCTGGGTTTGGCTTGGACACTCCAACCTTACCATTCTTCTTCCAAGAATTGCCCTTCTTCTTGAAGGTAGGCTTGTTCTGTACAGCCATCACATGGCTGGTACTAGCGCTTTTCTTAATGTCTACCTCTGCTGTCTTGAGCATACCACACAGTTCATTCAGACCCTTCTCCGTCCCATGCATATGGTAGTTCGAGATGAAGTTCCCATAGCTAGGCGGAAGAGATGAAAGAATGAAGTCAGTGGCCAACTCTTTGCCCATTGGGAAGCCCAGCTTCTCCAATCGCTGAGTGTAACCAACCATCTTGATTACATGTGGTCCTACTGCTGCGCCTTCTGCTAGCTTGCACTCAAGAAAGGCTTTGGACACATTGAACCTTTCAGTCCTAGCCTGTGTCTGGAACATGTCCTTGAGCGCCACGATCATATCGTGTGCCTCATGATTTGTTTCGAACTGCATCTGCAGCTCAGGTTCCATGCAAGCAAGCATAAGGCAGCTTACCTCAAGATTAGCATCAAATGCCTTCTTGTAAGCAGCCTTAACAGCAGCAGATGCATCATCAGCAGGTACTGGTGGTAGTGGGGTGTCTAGAACATCTTCCTTTTTATTGGCCCTGAGAACAATTCTCAGGTTACGGATCCAATCCGAGTAGTTTGTTCCATTCAACTTGTCCTTCTCAAGGACCGAACGCAAAGCAAATGGTGTGGTGTTGCTAGGTGCCATTTATTCTACAACAAAAGTAATGCAAAATACACTAAGACAATACACAACTATTTTAACAGAATCTACTCCCACTAAAATCAATATCCTTCTATTGATACTTAGTAATTCAGGATCCACAACTAACAAGTCTACTAGTGAGCTTTAGCATCACCGCTACCAAACAAGGTAGGTCGGTAAGCAACTTTTGCTAATCATATCACATATGACTCCTGTTGTTGGGTGACATCTCCATGTCTAAGCGCCCAACCTTTATGCCCCAAGGTCCTTAACCGTTAAGTTAACCTTGTTAAGCAAACCAACCCTTATGCGTGTAAGTGTCCGACACAAACCTGTCTAATCAAGGAAAACTAGTGGCACCCTAATATCATAGACCCACCACTAATTGTACAAGACATGAGATGGTGCAAGTTTTAGTTGGGCGGGCATACTAACTTAAACTTTGTGAGGGATCGTTCTACTTCTAACATCACAGCATGCAGAAAGTAAAACATAAACAGAATAGCATTCACACAGTTGTGACACAGTATGACCCGTTTTCATATGGTGATCTCCATCTCCATAGAACCTGTTCACCATGGTGATCTCCATCTACATGTTCCATGTGTGCCATCCTCCTGGTGATGAGTCCTCCAAGAACTAGAACATGCTATTACGCCTAATAGCTAGTAAAGAAGCTAGTAATGAAGATTATATAGTTGCTTAGATCATCACAAATTGGTACGCAGACCATTAAATACATTAACATGACAACACATATGGCTCCTGCCGTGTTGCCGTACGCGCGACACGCATGTCACGAATGAGTTACACACATGCATCAAATACACAAAGGGGCCATACTGATCACAAGATACATACATCCTGCAAAACAGAGTTAAGCGTCCTAACGTTCTCAACTTCGGAGGCACGAAACTCCATCTTCCAAGCCGAATTTGGGAAATCTAATTTCGCCGAAAATGGCAAAGCGGTTGAATTTCATGTGTAACTTTTTCTGTAGATCAATTTTCATATAAAGTTTGCCCCGATCCGAGATCGTACCGAAAAGTTATGGCTGATTTACCGAAGCATACACACATGGCAAAATCCCGACCCCGGTAGTAGATCCAATCTACTATTGCACATCTCATGCGCCTGGCGTATGATCCTGGATTTCGATTCGACCAATCACATTGATCTTCGCTCACTGCAGCTGGAATTACGTGTATCACTTAACTCCGATGGCGGAAACCCGACCGGTAGGAGTATGTCGTTACACTACCGTTACAGCAAGAACAAAAAAGCAGGACATAGATCAAACTGAAAACTCGAATATCTCCATATGCACACATCCCAAATCAAAAAACTAAACAGCTACGGCTCTGATACCACTGTTGGGATACGAGGTAGGCTACACTAGCGCAAAAAAAAATTTCTACCGCGTAAACCAGGAAAACTGCCGTATAAGGATCACGGGATTACCACTCGACGCACTACTGGTACGGAAGATGTAGATTCGCATTGATGCAGCGAAGTGGATTAGTGTAGTCGTACGTAGTCGATCACGTCGACGTCCAGCAGCTCCTCAGCAGCTCGTCCACGTGCAGCAAGATCTCCCTCGTGCCGCGGCTCGTCGTCCGCTCGTCGGCGGCTCGTCGTGGCTCGTCGGCGGCTCGTCGAAGTGCTGTAGGCGCAACACCTCCAAGGTATCCACACGTGCAGGGAGGAAGCATCGCAAGCCGGACTGCTAGATCTGCGAGTTGCAACAGGCGAGGGCGTGGGAGGCGTGGCAGATGTGTTTCGCTAAAAAGGTGTAAACCCTAGGGCGCCCCCACCCCTCTATTTATAGAGGTTCCTAACGGGCCTCTGGGTCCGAGGCCCATTAGTACTTCTAAACCTAGTCCAACTCGGATCAAATCCGAATTGGGCTTCCAGCCCCTTAAGTGTGTGACCCTATGGGTTCCGATACGTATAGACATGACCCGAGTACTCCTACTCGGCCCAATAGTCGATAGCGGCCTTTAGCAAGACGTGCCAACTCCTATACGCACACGAAGATCATATCAGACGAACCATCACAACATTATATACATGCTATTCCCTTTGCCTCATGATATTTGGTCTAGCTTCAAGCCGACCGCTCTTTCTCGATCCTGTGATTCGGAATCCCTTTGTAGGTTAGCTCTTAACCGTATGTAGCATGGCCATGCATTTTCGGATTCGATCACTCGAGGGGCCCAGAGATATCACTCTCAGTCAGAGAGGGGCAAATCCCATCTTGATTGAACATGTCTCATAGAATGCTTCTTGACAAACCCGAAAGCTACCTTTATGACTACCCTGTTACGGCATAGCGTTTGATAGCCCCTAAGCAAGTCGATCCACATCTTGAGTACATGCGACAATCTTAGGTCTAAGGACAAAGCATATATGTTGTGTAAAGAGAGAGAGAGCTACTTCTCGTGTTGGGTCAGTCCTAGCACATGTCTCCACATGTGTCCACATTATTAGTTCAACATCTCCATGTCCATGACTTGTGAAACATAGTCATCAACTAATACATGTGCTAGTCTAATATTCATGTGTGTCCTCACATGAACTCCGACTAGGGACAATTTTAGAATAACCATACAAGTAAAGAGTTTCACATACAATTCACATAATTGCAAATCAATTCAAGTAGCCTTTAATGGATATTCAAGGAACACAATAGAAATCATGGATACAAATGGATATCATCATCTCATCATGGATACAATTAGATATCATCATCTCTATCATTTCGCCGATGATAGAGATGATGATATCTAATTGTATCCATGATTTGTATGTTGTGTTCATTGAATATCCATTAAAGGCTACTTGAATTGATTTGCAATTATGTGAATTGTATGTGAAACTCTTTACTTGTATGGTTATTCTAAAGTTGTCCCTAGTCGGAGTTCATGTGAGGACACACATGAATATTAGACTAGCACATGTATTAGTTGATGACTATGTTTCACAAGTCATGGACATGGAGATGTTGAACTAATAATGTGGACACATGTGGAGACATGTGCTAGGACTGACCCAACACAAGAAGTAGTTCTCTCTTTAAACAACATATACGCTTTGTCCTTAGACCTGAGATTGTCGCATGTATTCTAGATGTGGATCGACCTACTTAGGGGCTATCAAACGCTACGCCGTAACAGGGTAGTTATAAAGGTAGTTTTCGGGTTTGTCAAGAAGCATGCTATGAGACATGGTCAATCAAGATGGGATTTGCCCCTCTCTGATTGAGAGTGATATCTCTGGACCCCTCGAGTGATCGGATCCGAAAATGCATGGCCATGCTACGTACGGTTAAGAGTTAACCTGCAAAGGGATTCCGAATCACAAGATCGAGAAAGAGCGGTCGGCTTGAAGCTAGACCAAATATCGTGAGGCAAAGGGAATAGCATGTATATTATGTTGTGATGGTTCGTCTGATATGATCTTCGTGTGCGTATAGGAGTTGGCACGTCTTGCTAGAGGCCGCTACCGACTATTGGGCCGAGTAGGAGTACTCGGGCCATGTCTATACGTATCTGAACCCATAGGGTCACACACTTAAGGGGCTGGAAGCCCAATTCAGATCTGATCCGAGTTGGATTAGGTTTAGAAGTACTAATGGGCCTCGAACCCAGAGGCCCGTCAGGAACCTCTATAAATAGAGGGGTGGGGGCGCCCTAGGGTTTACACCTTTTGGCGAAACACACCTATCGCGCCTCCCACGCCCTCGCCTGTTGCAACTCGCGGATCTAGCAGTCCGGCTTGCGACGCTTCCTCCCTGCACGTGTGGATACCTTGGAGGTGTTGCACCTGCAGCACTTGGACGAGCCGCCGACGAGCCGCCGACGAGCCACGACGAGCTGACGATGAGCCGCGGCACCGGAGGCGATTTTGCTGCACGTGGACGAGCTGCTGAGGAGCTGCTGGACGTGATCGACTACGTACGACTACGTTGATCGACTACGTACGACTACGTGATCGTCTTCACTGCATCGACGCATATCTACATCTTCCGCACCAGTAGTGCGTTGAGTGGTAATCCCGTGATCCTTATACGGCAGTTCTTCCTGGTTATACGCGGTAGAATTTTTGAATTGCACTAGTGTAGCCTACCTCGTATCCCTACAGAGGTGGCCGGGGCGGTGGGACGGTGGAGGCGGGGACAGAGCGAGGTGGCCGCAGCAACGACGGGCGGAGGCGGCCGACAATGAGGGACAGAGGCGGCGCGCGCGACAGAGGCGGCGATGAGGCACCGCGACGGATGAGGGCGCGGCGGCGACAGAGGAGGTGGCGTTGATGGAGGCAGCGACGAGGGACAGAGGTGGCGATGAGGTGCCGCGACGGATGAGGGCGCGGCGGCGACAGAGGAGGTGGTGTTGACGGAGGCGGCGATGAGGCCCCGTGATGGAGGCGGCCGGCGGCGATGAGGTCGAGGGGGCACAACGGAGGAGGATTGGAGGCAGGCTGGGGCGATAGAGGAGGAGGCGGTCTGGGCGCGGGCGAGGCGGTCGGGCGGCGGGATGACGATGGCCGGGGCGATGGGCGACGAGGACGACAGCGGCCGGCGAGGGAGGCGGATGGGTGGTGACGGAGCAATCGGGAGGGCGCGGGATCTTGGTGGCGGTGAATTTGGCTAAGTGTAACTGGCGTAACCGGGATAAAAGGGTACGTCCCCAGCGGGAATCGAAAACTACCCTTTTGTCTTGGGTGCCAACACCAACCGGGACAAAAGGCCCCCCCCCCCTTTATCCCGGTTGCTAACTGGAACCGGGATAAAAGGGTACGTCCCTAGCGGGAATCGAAAACTACCCTTTTATCTCGGTTGCAGTTGTCAACCGGGCTAAAAGGGGGGCGTTTTGTCCCAGTTTCTATTGGCACCCAGGATAAAAGGGCCTTTTCCCACACTTTCATCTCCCGC
This sequence comes from Setaria italica, assembly GCF_000263155.2. Lineage (NCBI taxonomy): Eukaryota > Viridiplantae > Streptophyta > Magnoliopsida > Poales > Poaceae > Setaria > Setaria italica. Next base: position 17,409,806 of record NC_028455.1, read on the forward strand.
CTATTTTTTGGAAAAGGATTTTATTTATGTTTTCACTGCATTTTAGGATGCAAAAACAAAAAACTTCAAATATTTTCAACATGCAAAAATATATTTAATTAGCGAGTATATTGCCAATAAGTGTGAATTAGTCATTAATTCTATACCAGTTCGTTTAGCCTCTAAAATAATTATTTTACTGCATCGCTATGATCAAGAAATTATTCAATTAAATAATTTTAACGCCCAAAAAAAATCCATGTATGTATGTAGTTAACATTGTTCAGGTTTATCTAATAAATTTTCACCTCAACAAATTTAAGAACACATGAAATCATACATAGGTTAAATTAAAAATTGTATCAAGTACTACACAAAGGTCAAGTAAATTTAGCGCATTACAATACAACGTTGTAAAATTTCTTCTTCACGAAAGTTCCTTGATCATGATCGCGGCGTAAGTACGGAGCCTCTTCTTTAGATGGCAGGATGCTTGGGTCAACTTCAACTGCGAATGGAGGCATGCCATCTGTTGACGCCAGATTTTGACACGAGTAAAATCGGCGTAATGAGAAGAAGAGATTGAAAGATGCGGCGAGAAACAAGGGCGATGATTGGAAATCGGCCGATTGGTGCTACAGTCAAGGAGCGGTCAATCGATGCTACAGTCGAGGATCGGCCGACTGATCCTTGGAGTTCCGCTTCGCCCGACCCCTGAGGCTTGGGACCGGACGCGCCCGACCTAGGATCTCCGCCTCGCCCGACCCCTGAGGCTTGGGATCGGACGCGCCCGACCCCCAGGGGAGGATCTCCGCCTCGCTCGACCCCTAGGGTTTGGGATCGGACGCACCCGACCCTCCGAGGGAGGATCTCCGTATCGTCCGACCTTAGTCCCCTGGGTCGGGATGAGTCTGAGCCCTCGACATGTGGGTCCTGATCGCTTGCCCCATGCCAAGGAGGTGATCGGCCGATTAGGAGGTTGGAATGGTTGGGACGATGTGGGCTTAAAAAAGATTATGAAGATGAAGAAGAGGTCAGCCCATGAAGCGTGTGAAAATAGTACGAATTGTACTTGTAAATATTCGTTTTCTGTTTAAATTTAGGGATAGAGTTCTAGTCGGATAAGAGGTTTTTCTGTTTAGATTTAGGGATAGAGTTCTAATCAGATAAGGAGTCGTCTGTACGGGGCTATAAATAGCCACCTTTGTAGATCTGGAAAAGACAATCAACTCAATACAACAAACTACTTTTTCCTCATACTTACTTTCAAGCAGGCGACTTCGCCAACACTTTTTCCCCTTTTTCATGAGTTCGTACGGATTGGCGGGGCTGCATCAACTTGACCTCCGGCTGATCTTGTAAGTTTCGTTTATCGAGTAATTTCTAAGCTTTAACTTCGGGCGCATCGCTGTCGTTTCGTTTAGATTTATTCACCAGTTATCGATACTTACTAGAATTCTAGGTTTTACCTGTTGTTCTAGTTTTATCACCAGTTATCCAGCTTGGAATTAGAACTGTCGGCTTTCTTATATTTTGTTACTCAAATTACCGCTTTCCACATAGCCGATTTAGATCTATTCCTAGTGTTGCTACTGTAGCGTTGTTTAGATTACTCTAGTAGTTTTCTTTACAAACGCTGCTTGGTAATCGGTTGCCCTATAGCCGATCCCGTTATTACTGCAAATCGGCCAATTCGCCGTTAAGCTTTCCTCAAGATCAGAACTTTAGCCGATCGCAACCCCTGGAGACTGATACATTTATTTCCTTGCCAATCAACAGGTCAGATTGGCTGGCACGCCGCACGAACCGTACCAGGGCGATCACCCGAACAGGAGCGAAGCAGATTCTCCCGGGTCGTGTGTCCGACGCTGGGAATACGATCAGTGATTTCTAGCGCCAACACACTTTTGGCACGCCCGGTGGGATAGATACAATCGCCACCATGTCGAAAGCTGCTCAAGTCTTTGAAGATAACGTCATCGAAGTGATAGAGGCAGATCTCAGGGACGACCAGAAGGAAGAACTAGAGAGGCAGACGGCATACTACCGGAAGGCATGCCTGCAGTCCTTCAGTCGCACCAGGAGCGGAGAGACTATCAAAAAGACTCCGTTTCCAACTCCCCGCCAGATCACAATCACCGAGGACTCGGACAAGATGTCCGAGATGGTTCAGCAGTCCGTTTATCAAGCTTTCATCGATCAATCCCCGGTGCTTGCGAATACGGTGTACAATGCTGTCATCAGCTCCTTGGCTAGCGGAGTATCTCAAGGGTACAAGGGACCGGCATACGCTCCGCCGATTACACCAAACAAGAGTTATCCGAATTCGGCTTCTCAGCCGATCCAATTTCCGGTTGGGGGTTCAGGCGCTTCCTCATCATCGATCCCGATGGGGTTTAATGGCACGTAACACCTCCAGCCGCATCCCGTTCAGCTGTCCTCTATGCAGTTTCCTCCGGTTAATCCAGCGCCTTGGGGGGCACCATCAGCAACGGTCGTTCAGGATCAATCGGCTAATCAGGGAAGCCCCCAATTCCAGGCGTCTTTGCAGGTAGCCACTCGACCAACCATGCCACCGTACCAGCCTGTCGCACCAGAGATGAGCAAAGAAGCAGAGCTCGTACTATATGATGAAATGAGCGGTTCATTCAAACAGCCGACCCTGAATGCGCAACCGGCTATAACACATCAAATGCCACATGCTTTCACTCAGCATCAAGTCATCCCGCCGCCGATATACCAGCACGTACCAGTCACTCAACCGACGGTTTACCAGCAACAGCCGGACTGGTCGGCACGTATAGCAGAGGTGATTCAGGAACAATTCGGCTTGAAGCCGAAGGCGCAGACCTACACCTACAGGATGCCGTACCCGTCTACATACGACTTACTGCCGTTTCCCTATCGGTATAAAGTTCCTGACTGCACCAAGTTTTTGGGGATGGACGACACCTCAACCGTAGAACACGTGAACAGATTCATCATCCAATGCGGAGAAGCAGCAGCGCAAGATGCTCTACGGGTGCGGCTTTTCTCGTCGTCCTTGTCTGGGTCGGCATTCCAGTGGTTCACAACCTTACCGCCCAACTCAATAATTACATGGGCTGATCTGGAGAGGCAGTTTCATAAATACTTCTACGCCGGGGTACATGAGATGAAGCTGTCCGATTTGACCAGCCTCAGGCAGAGAAGCGACGAGCCGATATCCTCATATGTGCAGAGGTTTCAGGAAATTAGGAACAAATGCTATTCTCTAGCTCTGACTGATGCACAGCTGGCTGATATAGCCTTTCAAGGTCTCCTGCCTCACATCAAAGAAAACTATGCCTCACAGGAGTTTGAGAGCTTGAGCCAAATCGTCCACCGATTGTCTGGTCAAGAGGTACGTCCTTTCAATCCACGAAGGAACTTCCAAAAGAAAGTGGCATACTTAGAAGAAGTTGAGGCCGAAGAAGATGCAGAAGTCAGTCTTGCAGAATGGGTTAAAGGGAAGAAGCCGATATCATGTCCGTTCGGCAAGAAGGAGCCAGAAACGTTCGGATTTGACACATCAAAGGCCGATAAAATCTTCGACCTCCTACTCCAGGAAGGACAGATCAAGCTCTCGCCATACCACACTATCCCTTCTGCTGAACAGCTGAAGAAGATGAAATATTGCAAGTGGCACAACGCTACCTCCCATGACACTAATGAGTGCAAAATCTTCCGGCAGCAGATACAGACGGCCATTGAGCAGGGCAGACTTAAATTTGAAGTGCCAACAAAACCAGCCAAGCCGATGAAGATCGATCGGCACCCCTTCCCCACCAACATGGTTGACACGGGAAAGAACTCGCTCTAAACCAAGGTACTGACATCCGAATCGGCTAAAAAGAGTGGCGCCGTAGACCCCAGAATTCAAGCGGCGCCTGAAGACGTCAAGGGGAAGCGACGGATGGAGGACGACGATGGCGGATCAAGAGAACCACGCATTACTTCCCAATTCCTGCTCAACAAATATCAGCGGCAACATGAACGCTCAAGATCTCAGGAAGAAGCAATGCGGCGACATGAAGACCACTGGAGATGCCCGTTCTTCATCCACTGTTGGGAAAGCAACCTCAGGTTACCTTCGGCCGATAATTGCCCAGAGTGCAATGGCCCGTATCGTAACAATCGGTCGTTTAGCAGGTCTCGCTCCAGAGATGGAAGACCAAAGTCGATCAGCAGGAACTGGTGCGACCAAGACGACCAGCGCCCTCCAGTACGTGATCGGCTGGGGGGCAGAAGTGACCGATATGACCGGCTTTGTCAGAGTTTGACCTTCGATATGAATAGGCAAAAGCCATCAAGGGTCAAGTCATGGCCGATTTCGTCGCCCAACACTGCAGACCAGAGGCTACCTTCATGGAGCCGGTACCTTGGACTTTATATTTTGATGGATCGTCATGTGGGGTCGGATTAGAAATCGGCATCGTCCTCATATCGCCTCGGGGGGCAAGCTATGATTTTTCTCTGCCGATAGAAGCGACCGCCACTAACAATCAAGCAGAGTACCGAGCTGTACTGAAGGGATTACAATTGCTAAGAGAAGTCAAGGCCGATTCTATCGAAATTTTTGGAGATTCCATGCTTATTGTGGATCAATTAACAGGGAAGTCCGAATGCAAGGACGATCTATTGAGGATTTATTGCCTGCAGCTTTTGAAAGAGTTCAAATCGGCAGTAATCGAACACATCCCAAGGAATCACAACGAGGATGCCAACAAGCTCGCCCAACACGCATCTGGGTATCGGCCGATTCAAGGTGCTATGGCTCTAGAGCTCGCGGCCGATGATTGGCGAAAAGAAATTGCCGATTACCTAAAAGATCCATCTAAGAAAGTGGATCGGCGGGTGAGTTTCCATGCTACCAAATACGTACTACTGGAAGACGACTTGTTCTACCGAACAATTGACGGCGTCCAACTCAAGTGTCTGGGAACAGAGGAGGCTAAGACTCTGATGGGAGAAATCCATGAAGGAGTGTGTGGAGCTGTGATGACTAACCTAAATCTTCCAGGTTGATCTTAATCCTAGCCCTTGATCATCTATCTAGTTTGCCGCGCCTGAAAGTTCAATCTTCCGATCGGTCCTGACCCCTGAGACCCGACCCCTCCCCGCCTTGCTTCGGTTCCGACCCCGCCAAAACCAGCCCACCGTCGGATCCTTCTAAGTCTTCTCAAGTGTCCGTTCTATCTGACCAATGGACCCGCGAGATCTTTTTCCCCCGGATCTTCCGCGGCAGGCGCACTCGAGTTGCATGCCCGCTTTAGAGTCTCCCCGCCGCGTGGCTCATCTTCTCCGCCGCCCGCCGCTCAGCCTCATCTCAGACCCGCGACCGAATGGATTCTCGCGCCCCCTTCCCCAATGGCAGCGGAAGCCCCTCTGCAACCTTTCTGCAGCACCTCGCCTCCCGCGCCCATCATCACACCGCCAGATCCCGGCTGCAGAGCCCGATGTTGCCCGTCTTTTCCGTCACTTCGAACATAGTCGCGCCGCCTGGTCTTCGCTACCCGACGATTCCTCCTTCGCCAACCCGACCACGTCCGCGACAGCTCCTTTCCTCACCCTGTCAGACGCCGCCCGACAATCTGTTGCTCCGCGCTCGCCCACGCGCCCGCGGCTACCTGTCTTCTCACCTGTGCGCCCTCGATTCTAGCGCCGTTAACCAGGTCGCGTCCATCAAATCCACCGCACGGCGACGCCCGCCTCCGCCAAATCTCAACCACCGGCATGATCGCTCCTGCGCCGCCCTGACGTTGGAACCCAGTGACCGCTGACGTCATCCCCGAAGTCCTGCACCACCGCCCTCGTCGCTCAATCGCCGCCCCGGCAGAGCACTCCATTGCTTCTCCCCGGCCTTCGTGCTGCTCCCCTTCTCGCTCCTGTGCCGCTTCCCTTCCCCCGTCCCAGCCGCTATAAAAGGGAATGCGCGAGCCCGCCGGAGTTCCCTTCGCCATTGTTGCCTTCCGTCATCTCTTTTGCTCCCTGCTCAAGCTCCTAGTGCCACCCCTAAGTTCCTGAGGAACCCTTCTCTAAGCTCCCCTCCGTTTTCCCCAAGCCACCCCAGCCGCTTGCTCCTCCGTGCTGTGTAAAAGCTCACTTGTGATCCACAAGAAGCACCGCCGCCGCCGGAGCACTGTCGGACTTAGCCGTTGTTCAAAGCCTTAGTCCCTCCGCCCAAGTCTGCTTCTCCCGACCCCAAGCTTTCCTCGTAGGAAGAAGAAGGTAAGCTGCCGACCCTAGTCCGCTTCGCCCGACCCCTCTTATCCGCCCGACCCCTGTTCCGTCTCGCCCGACCCCATCTTATTCGCCGACCCCTCTCCGCCTCGCCCGAGGGCTCGTGATCTTTTCTTCAACCCGAGGGTGTATGTGTAAAACTTAGGAACCCTTCAGCGCTTGCGTCTGAGGAGCCCTAGTATACCACATCCTCTAGTTCAAGGATCAGATCATAAGTTCCTTTCTGTAATAAGTGCCATTTAAAGCAATACAGTGACCATGAAAAATTCAGAAAGAAATCCAAAAGAAAAAGAAAGGAAATTGGCAAAAATTCCAAATTCGGCCAAATTTTGACCGAAATTTGGATTTCAAATTTGAAATTCAGAAAAATTTGTCAACCATGTGGACTACAAGTGTAAGATTATTTGGAAGTAGGGGATCAAAAGTTTGGAGCTAAATTGGTGCCAAACATTACAGAAGAATCAGAGAAAGAAAAAGAAAAGAGAAATGTCGTTTACTGTTCACCGTCCGAAAACAGCAGCTCAGTAAACAGTAGCAGAGTCTGTTTTCAAAATTTAATTCTGGAAAATTTTTCAACCAAGTGCACCAGAATAACTATACCATGTTGAAATATAGACTTTGGACTACAATAATCAGGTGTTGTTGGCCAGGATCAGTAACAGGAAGGGAGTCAAATTCCAGCTCAAAGTCAGCACAAATTCACAAATTAACTGAAACTTTGAATTTTTCTAAGTCTGGACAGCAGCAAGGCAATGACTTGGAGCTCGAATTCAGAGCTATTTAGATCAAAAGAGGTACTTGTTCAGGAGCAAAATGGAACACTGGGACATAGTAGAACATGTTTGGGTAGAAGTTGGATTGGAAAAACAAGGTTTAAGTCACTGAATTGGATTGACAAGTGAGATCGACACTACTGTCAATAACTGACGAACTGAACCTTTGATTCAATTGATTTCAGAACCAACGCGAGCAACATCTCCAAATTTCCACTGGTTTGATGATTATCTCGGGATGGAGCCAAAACAAAAGATGGAGAATTTGAGTTTATCTGTAACTTTCTTTGAGCATCGGTGTGCTGTTGGATCAAGGATCAACCACGACTTGGCTCTGAAGATCACGGGCAGGAGGAGCGGTGACAGAGCACCCAGACGTGTCGCCGCCGCCGTTGTCGGTCGTCCGCCAGCACGACTAGCTAGGCCACCTCCTCACCACGCAAGCCTAGGGGTAGACCACGGTGGCAGCCATGCGCGCGGTGAAACCCTTGAATGTTTACTGTTCCCGCGCCACCGTTTCACTGCTCTTCTTTTTACCGCCGCCCACTCTCCTCTGATCAGTATCACCGCCGCGCAAAATTCTACCACCTCCCAGCAGCTCCCGTTGATTCCTCTCGCTCACTCCTCTACAGACACCCCAGCTACACCCTGAGCCAGTCGTTGTCCCACATCCTTGCCAAAGTAACCGTGCTCGCCGCCGCTTCTGTCCGCCGTCGTCGCGCCGCCCGCTCATGGTGAGAACCACCTCGCGCTGCCTCTCTTCCTTCTTGAGTAGTCGTAGTCGAGTCCTTAGGGTCCTAGGATGGCGTCGGGGTAGATGTTTGAGTAGGTTATGCCGTTATCGTGAGTAGTCACCACCGACCGAGGGTGTCGCCGCCTGTCGCCGTGGAGGGGATGGCTCCGGCCATCTCCGGGGAAGCTGTTGCCGCGCACGGGGTCGTGTAGGTCTAGGGTTGGTGTTGTCGCCTGGTCCCGCCGCCGGGAGGGCGCCGGCCGGCGAGCCGCGCCGCCCCCTGTCTCGGTCACGCTTTTGGCAGGAGGAAGAAGAAGGAGCTGGGCACCCGGGCCCCCGCGTCAGAGGAGGAGGGGGAAAGTAGGCCAGGGCAGCGTAAGCGGTTGCTGGGCCGTAGCGTGTGGGAGGCCCAGTAGCAGCGCGCGCGCGGTCGGCGAGAGTTGGAAAGGAGGCCCGAGGCCGGAGCAGTTCACGGGCCGGCGTTGCGTGGTAAAGGAAGAAAAAGAAAAAGGGGCCGTGGGCCGGTGCTGGGCTGCTGAAGGAAAAAGAAAAAGGAATCGGCCCGTGGGGGCCCGTCAGGAGAAGAAGGAGGACCGGCGGGTAGAAAGGAATAGGAAGGTGGGGTCCGCGCCGTGGGGTCCAGGGGTTCGTGAGAGAGGGTAGAGCGTGGGTGAGTAAGAAAAGTTTTTCCGGGGGAATTTCGGGAAAAGTTAGATTTCTTTAGCAAAATAATTCGTTTAAATTCGTTTTATACCATTTTAATCACAAAAATTTGTAGGAGTGTCCAAAATTAGTGAAACCAATTTTGTTAGGCTTATTTTATTTTCCTTTATGCATTAAAATTTTTACACCCTAGGAAAATAATAAAAATTTGGGTATTTATTTAATGCCTTCCTTTTAAGGTAATTAAATAAATACTTAATATTTATAAAATGTATAAAAATATGAATAATACTTTATCAATCACAAATAATTCTTAACCCATAGAAAATTAGATTTTCAAGTTAGAAATTATTTACCACCTTTTCTAAAAATTAAAAGAAAAGTTATAGGAAGGGTTAATTAAGAAAAATAAAAGTATAGGTCAATCTTTTAGATTTTATGTGTGTTGACTTGCAACTTTATCATGATAAAGTCGTATAGTCCTTGTTGGCTTGCAACTTTATCATGAAGGAAAGTTGTATAGTCTGTTATTCAAAAAGTTTGCATTCTAACCCCTGCATGTATATATGACGTAGATCCAGAAGCACCGGAAGAAGATTACTGGGAATTTTCAGAAGGACCCTTGGAGTCCGACGAAGTGTTTGAGTTTGTTCCCTGTGAAGCAAATCCGTCGGCTTCTACTAATCTTTTTAACGATCAAGGCAAGCCCCGGTGCATTTATACCTATCTATTTTGGAGTCGTTATTTCATGTAACTAGTTATAGGTTATTTGTTTATCGCATGCACTAAGTCTAGGAGTTGATTGAAACCTATTCTTGTGTATGATCATACCTTGTTTTAAGGACATCTTTGCCACTTGTTCAAACCTTAGAAACTACCCAAGTCTAGCATTGCTTACTTGCTTACATGCTTGGTTTACCAACCTTAAGGCAAACACTTAAGTCATACATGTTGCTTATGAAAGATAGTTTGGAACATGGAACTAGACAGAAGCTGGAGATGTAGTTCTGTCTGCTAGATTAATCTGGTTAAGGACCGATCCGTGTCTTAACCATTGATCAAGTGATAACCTCTGATCACTTACTGGGTATGGGACCAGTAAAGCCCAGTAGATTAGTAAATTCTATGATCAGGAATGCTTCGTACCCGCATTTGACGTGCTGGAGATTGGCAGGGGTGTAGCCTGAAACTCACATGGAGATCAGGCCAGATGTAGGGTCCCATGTGGGGGTGCATCCCTGGCTCCGGGTAGTTGTATTCCTAATCATTGACTTTACTAATCGAGAGGTTGTTAGTACGACCTGGACAGTCGTATAATGCTGGTGATCAGGGTACTCTCCTGCAGGATGTAATTAGATCCGGATCGCCGCAATTCTCGGTTATGAATGCACTTGATCGCTGTTAAGCTTCGTAATATGAACTCATGCGATATAAAATCTTCTGTTGCCAAGTACTGTATGAATTAACAGCTGTGATTCTTTTACTTCTGTTATCATCTAGAATGGTTAGGTAATGACTTAACTCAAATAAAAGATAAAACTAAGGCCCCACTCATAGTAAGCTTTTTCGGCAAAAATTGTGTCAACCAAGCACACCCAAAGGCTAACATGCATTCCAAAGAAAAACTATTATATTGGTTAGTCGGGTAAGACTTGCTGAGTACCCCGTACTCATGGTTTTCCCCTTGTGGTTATCTTTCAGAAGCTCCACAGGAAGCTACCGAGGAGGAGACCCCGAAGACCTAGAGTATTGACCTGAGTCTCACAATACTCTAGAAAACAGTTTATCGACGCATCTTCTCCTGAACTTTTTATGTTTAATCTTAGAGTTTGTCTAACACTGCACCACTAAGTTTGCCTCAACTTATGTCTTGTAATAACTCGTACCTCTTAATTGTGTATGTAAAAATGTAATGTTTGTTGATATTATCCCATCGCGGATATTATCCTGATGTATGGCTATGAGACACGTCGTGGATCCTTCGAGGAGTCCTAGGGACACTCGACGGACTACCGGACTTATGCTGTTTTAGGTGCGTTTCGGATAATTGCCGTTCTGACGGCGATTAGGCGCACTTAAACCAGCTTAAGTTGGGCGGTTCCGCCACAGCTGGTATCAGAGCCGTAGGTTGGGATAATCAACAAATATTACCTTTTTAAAACCATTGAGACTCTATTTTAAATAATAAAAACAAGAGTCATAGGTGGCAGTAGTGTTAACGGGTTGATTGTTTTGCAGATGCTAACTGTTTGCTGCGTGTCGCTAGTATTCGGTAGTTTATTAGTTAGGGAGAGATTACGATGCCACCAATTTTTCTACGAGTGTGTATATGAGTCTGAAAGTACGTAGGAATCGTTGCATCATAATTGCATTGCATGTTTAAAACTTTTGGGTTTGGTGAGTGCCGCTAGACCTTACCTCATTTCTTTTATAGGATGTTCGAAGAAGGTTACACGGATAGGGATGGGTGGACCCGTGGTCGTTATCTGGACAAACCAGGGTTCGTGCAGTTACTCTGGAAGACACTACAAGAGTTGGGTTTTCATAATCCCCCAGAGTACTATTGGAGAAAGGAAGATACCGGCCATAAACAGTATTGCACGGTGTATGTGCATATCCCAGATGATGATACCCGACCTAATTGGCGTTTGGAGGAAGTAATGGAATCGGGTTTCGAATTCAATGATACTATAGAAAGGGCAGCCATGACAGCTCTTACTGAGCTGTGTGAGAATCATAAGGTAGAAATAGGGTCGAGCTCTGCTCGATTCTATCCAATCAAGCATCAAGATGACGGGGTATGGAAGCGGAGGATCAAAGCCTTGAAGAACACATCTCGTGTGGAGTACGATGTGTTGGTAGCTGCTGCTTCTGACTACATGACCGCTATGTACAATTTACATCAAGCTTGTATCCGGGAGTATTATAATCAGAGACAGAAGAACGAAGATATTAGAATGGAAGCGATGGGTGCCCGGTATGACAAAGAAATGTACAAGAAGGCAGCAATGGCAAGGGAACATGAGATGGAAAAGGCAATGCGAGAGCAGTCCAGGCGGATTGAAGATTATGAAGAGAAACTTCGGGCGCTGCAAGGGTTCATTGAAGCAAGTCGAAGCATGGCGGATAGAGCAAGAGAAGAAGCTGAATCCAATGTCCATAGGCTGGAGGCGGAAAGATTTCGGCAGCTAGACGAGATTCTATCACTTCGTCTAGCCCTGGAAGAAATGCAAGCTCAAGCACCTGCGCAAAATATTATCAATGTTCCACCACCTCCCCCACCCGAAGAGCCTCAACCACAGAACCCGGAGGAAGCAGATCAGCTAGTACCTGTGATAGAAATGGAGGAAGATCCAGTGCCACCAGCAGAACCTGAGATAGATTTATATGCTCACGAGAATTTGGAAGGCTTTGATGTGGACATGGAAGATGACCAGGGCGAAGTCCCTGCGGGCAATCAACAGTTTGCGTGGGCCAATGCCAATGCCGATGGACTAGATCCTCAGGGCTATGGTCCCATGCAGCAGTGGGGAGAAGAAGAACAGGAAGGCGAAGAAGAAGAGGAGCCAGAAGAGATGGAAGGAAATTCTAGAATTAGCACCTCTGACACTTCCCGCACTTGGAGTGACTACGGACCGGAGTCCGGGAGTGAAAATTCTGTCAATCAGGCTCCACCTGTTGCTCCCCCAGGGCAAACTTTGATGACCGTGGACCAAGACGTCCTGCAAGAAGCCATGGCACGACTAGGATTAAATGCCGAAGAACTGGGCATTTTCCCTTATGACGGTTGAAATGGACTTGGTTTGAAAGTGTTGTAAGATATTCTTGTAAGATATAGGTGATGGACAAGTGGCACTAATGGGTTTTGTAAATATTAACTCCTAGGCATGTAATATAAATAAGTATGTACATAAGTATGGTTTGTGTGTGAGCATGTTGTGATGTGTGATATGTTAGTATGCCGAAAGTTGTTGATAAAAATGCACCGTAGATATTAATATCTTGTTACTCTTGGCAGCATGACGGATCCCAGAGAACCCCGAGCTTCAGGTTCCGGAGGACAGGAAGAGGATTTACCCAGAGCACCTACATTGGCTGACGCAATAGCCAGTTTGATGAATTCCGGGGCAGAGCAAGCCCGATTACTTCAAATGATAGTGCAGAACACCGGCAACGGTGGACGTAGGAGGGATCCGGAACAGGGGGTGTCCTACACCCAATTTCTGGAAACACGTCCCCCAGTCTTCTTAAAAGCCGAGCATCCCTTGGAGGCTAACGAGTGGCTTCAGGCCATGGAGCAAAAATTTCGAGTAATTCCCCAATGTACTGCCGTTCAGAAGGCCGAATTTGCGGGGCTTCAGCTTCAAGGTCCCGCAGCAACTTGGTGGACCAGTTATCTGGCCAGGCAGCTAGTGGGAAGGGAAGTCACATGGGAAGATTTTAAGGAAGCCTTTCGGACGCAGTTTATACCGGAAGGTGTCATGAGAATGAAACTGGAACAATTCTTGGGACTACAACAAGGAACTCACAGTATTCTGGCATATACCAATGAGTTCGATCACTTAGCTCAATATGCTCCAAAGCATGTTAATACTGAAACCAGAAAGAGGGATTGTTATCTCCGAGGACTTAATACAAGAATGCAGGAAAAGTTATCCACCTGCACTTTCGCTGATTACAGTTCCGCGGTAAGTACAGCCATTACCGCAGAAGAAAAGATGAAAGCATTGGATGAAACATTGAAGAAAGAAGAAGCATTAAAGAGGAAGGCTGTTCCTTCTGGAAATTTTGGAAATGCTCCTCAGAGGATGAGGATGGTATATAGAGGTCCTCCCTGACCCATGTATCGTCCTTCATTCCAGCAACGGCCTTTCCAGTCCTGGAATGCCAGAGCTCCCAGTGCTGCCCCTCGTCCTGGAACTGCACCACCTTTCGGGTTTCGTAACCCTACTCCTTTGGGAACCCCACAGGTTTGTTTCAACTGTGGGAAGCCAGGACATTTCGCCCGAGACTGTCGTTTTCCCAAAATTGGGGGAAACGCGAACTTAAAGGCTCAGACCTTGGGCCAAGGCACTGGACAAAAGTTTGTCCGCCGCAAGTTTGTCAACACCAAGACAGGACAAGCTCACTATATGACTGTAGAAGAAATTCCAGAAGGAGAGCCAATCCTAGCAGGTATGTACCTTGTTAACAATCATCCTGCTATGGTTTTGTTTGATTCCGGTGCATCGCATACTTTTATAAGTAAAAAGTTTGTTACACAGCATCAGCTAGAAGTTCATACCTTAGACGTCAAATATGCTATTCAAGCTACTGGTGCTACACAGAATACCAATCAAGTAGCTCGCAATGTGATTTTAAACCTAGAAGGAAATAAGGTGGGAGCTTATCCTTTAATTCTGGAAGATCAAGGAATAGATATTATTTTGGGGGTAAATTGGATGAAAGCACATGAAGTTCAAATTAATGTGGTTACACGAGTCATTAGCCTGAAAGATGTCCAAGGCCACTTTTTCGAACTCCAATTACCCGTTCAACCTTGTTTGGACCAAATGGTCAAAAAGACTAGAGCAGTGACTCTAGAATCTATTCCTGTCGTTAATGAGTTCCTAGATGTATTTCCAGAAGAATTGCCTGGGCTACCGCCTGACAGAGCGGTAGAATTCACTATTGAATTAGAACCCGGCACCGCTCCTATTTCTAGAAGACCGTATCGAATGCCACCTAAAGAGCTGGCAGAATTAAAAACACAACTCCAAGAATTGTTGGATAAGGGTTTTGTCCGACCTAGTACTTCACCATGGGGCTGCCCAGCCCTGTTTGTTAAAAAGAAGGATGGTACTTTAAGGCTATGTGTGGATTACCGTCCCTTGAATGCGGTAACCATCAAAAACAAGTATCCGCTGCCACGGATCGACTTGTTGTTCGACCAGTTGTCCAGAGCTAAGGTCTTTTCAAAAATCGACCTTCGGTCAGGGTACCATCAGATTAAGATAAAACCCGAGGACATACCAAAAACAGCTTTTTCAACCCGATATGGACTATATGAGTATTTGGTTATGTCTTTCGGATTGACAAATGCCCCAGCGCATTTTATGTATCTCATGAATTCAGTATTCATGCCGGAACTGGATAAATTTGTGGTCGTCTTTATAGACGATATCCTTGTCTTTTCTAAAAATGAAGAGGAACATGCGCAACATTTGCGCATTGTTCTAAATAGACTCCGGGAACATCAGTTATATGCCAAATTTAGTAAGTGTGAATTTTGGTTAAAGAAAGTTCCATTCCTTGGGCACATACTGTCCGAAAAAGGAATTGAAGTAGATCCCGGAAAAGTCAAGGATATACTGGATTGGAAATCACCAACTTCTGTTCATGAAGTAAGAAGTTTCTTGGGAATGGCTGGCTATTACCGTAGATTCATTCCCAATTTCTCAAAAGTTTCTAAGCCAATCACAGAGTTACTAAAGAAGGACACGAAATTTGAATGGAAACCTGAGTGTGAAGAATCATTCCAACTCTTGAAGAAATTATTAACTACAGCCCCAGTACTAGCTCAACCTGACATAGAAAAACCCTTTGATGTATACTGCGATGCCTCAGGAATAGGCATCGGGTGTGTTCTAATGCAAGAAGGCAGGGTTATTGCTTATGCTTCTCGTCAGTTAAAGCATCATGAAGAGCATTACCCTACTCATGACTTAGAGCTTGCTGCCGTAGTGCATGCACTAAAGATATGGCGACACTATCTTTTAGGTAGTGAATGTCGTATCTTTATTGACCACAAGAGCTTGAAGTATATCTTCACTCAGATGGACTTAAACATGAGGCAAAGGCGGTGGCTAGAATTGATTAAAGACTATAAACTAGAGATTCATTACCATCCTGGTAAAGCTAATGTGGTGGCCGACGCCTTGAGCAGAAAGGCCCAATGCCATTGCATTACCGTCCAGTCTAACCTGAAGACCCTATGCAAAGAAATGGGAGAATTAAGTGTGGAAATAGTAAAACAAGGTACCCTCCAGAATATTATGGTTCAAGATACCCTAAAAGAAAGAATCATAATAGCCCAAAAAGAAGACTCATGGATTAAAGCACTTTATCAGCAAAAAGCCGAGGGGAAGATTCCTGAACTTAATCAAGAAGAAGACGGAGGACTATATTTCAAGAACAGGATAGTAGTTCCGGAAGATGAAAACCTGAGAAGATTAATCCTAGAAGAAGCACATTCATCCAAATTCTCCATTCATCCTGGAACCAATAAAATGTACCAAGATTTAAAGCAAAGATTTTGGTGGGCCAGAATGAAACCTGAAATTGCACGATATGTGTCAGAATGTGACACTTGTCAAAGAGTTAAACCCATACTACAGAAGTCAGCAGGTTTGTTACAACCCTCAGAGATTCCTGTCTGGAAGTGGGAAGATATTTCTATGGATTTCATAGTAGGATTACCTACCACTTCAAAGGGGTATGACTCCATTTGGGTTATTGTCGACCGCCTTACTAAATCAGCTCACTTTATTCCAGTCAAAACGATTTACCAGGTGTCGACATATGCCAAAATCTATATAGCCCGAATTGTATCCTAGCACGGAGTGCCAAAAACCATTATCTCCGATCGAGGTTCCCAGTTTGTTTCCAGATTCTGGGAGCAACTACAAAAGGATATGGGTACTACCCTCATTAGAAGTTCTGCTTATCATCCTCAAACTGGAGGACAGACAGAGAGGGTCAATCAAATTTTAGAAGACATGTTAAGAGCATATGTCCTTACCTTCTCTAAGCTATGGGATGAATGTTTACCCCTAGCCGAGTTCTCCTATAATAATAGCTATCAAGCTAGCATTAAAATGGCACCTTTCGAAGCCTTGTATGGTCGAAGATGCCGAACTCCTCTAAATTGGTCAGGAGTAGGAGAAAGGACACACCTGGGATCGGACTTGGTTATGGAAACCGAGGAAAAGGTCCAGAAAATTCGCAAGCACTTGGAAATAGCTCAATCCCGGCAAAAGAGTTATTCAGACAAAAGAAGACGGTTCTTGGAATTTTATGCCGGAGATTTTGTATACTTGAAGGTATCCCCAATGAAAGGCGTACAGCGTTTTGGAGTAAAGGGTAAATTAGCCCCGAGATATATTGGTCCCTATGAAATCTTGGAACGAAAAGGTCCTGTGGCATATAAACTATCATTGCCTGATCAACTTGCTTCTATACATGATGTATTTCATGTATCTCAGCTTAAGAAGTGCCTCAGAGTTCCCGAAGAAATTTTAGAAGATCCAGAAATCGAGCTCGAACCAGATCTCACATACGAAGAGAAACCTATTAAAATTCTAGATCAAAAGACACGCGATACCCGAACTCGGAGTATCACGTTTTATAAAGTACAATGGAAAAACCATACTCCGGACGAAGCTACTTGGGAAAAAGCGGAAGACCTAGAGTCTAAGTACCCGGAATTGTTTGAAACCGTCAGGAACAGATAAACAAGAACCACCACCCCACTATCTTTGTACAGAAAAAGAAAGAGTAAATGACCTGAACCACGCATTACTTCCCAATTCCTGCTCAACAAATATCAGCGGCAACATGAACGCTCAAGATCTCAGGAAGAAGCAATGCGGCGACATGAAGATCACTGGAGATGCCCGTTCTTCATCCACTGTTGGGAAAGCAACCTCAGGTTACCTTCGGCCGATAATTGCCCAGAGTGCAACGGCCCGTATCGTAACAATCGGTCGTTTAGCAGGTCTCGCTCCAGAGATGGAAGACCAAAGTCGATCAGCAGGAACTGGCGCGACCAAGACGACCGGCGCCCTCCAGTACGTGATCGGTTGGGGGGCAGAAGTGACCGATATGACCGGCTTTGTCAGAGTTTGACCTTCGATATGAATCGGCAAAAGCCATCAAGGGTCAAGTCATGGCCGATTTCGTCGCCCAACACTGCAGACCAGAGGCTACCTTCATGGAGCCGGTACCTTGGACTTTACATTTTGATGGATCGTCATGTGGGGTCGGATTAGGAATCGGCATCGTCCTCATATCGCCTCGGGGGGCAAGCTATGATTTTTCTCTGCCGATAGAAGCGACCGCCACTAACAATCAAGCAGAGTACCGAGCTGTACTGAAGGGATTACAATTGCTAAGAGAAGTCAAGGCCGATTCTATCAAAATTTTTGGAGATTCCATGCTTATTGTGGATCAATTAATAGGGAAGTCCGAATGCAAGGACGATGTATTAAGGATTTATTGCCTGCAGCTTTTGAAAGAGTTCAAATCGGCAGTAATCGAACACATCCCAAGGAATCACAACGAGGATGCCAACAAGCTCGCCCAACACGCATCTGGGTATCGGCCGATTCAAGGTGCTATGGCTCTAGAGCTCGCGGCCGATGACTGGCGAAAAGAAATTGCCGATTACCTAAAAGATCCATCTAAGAAAGTGGATCGGCGGGTGAGTTTCCATGCTACCAAATACGTACTACTGGAAGACGACTTGTTCTACCGAACAATTGACGGCGTCCTACTCAAGTGTCTGGGAACGGAGGAGGCTAAGACTCTGATGGGAGAAATCCATGAAGGAGTGTGTGGAGCTATGATGACTAACCTAAATCTTCCAGGTTGATCTTAATCCTAGCCCTTGATCATCTATCTAGTTTGCCGCGCCTGAAAGTTCAATCTTCCGATCGGTCCCGACCCCTGAGACCCGACCCCTCCCCGCCTTGCTTCGGTTCCGACCCCGCGAAAACCAGCCCACCGTCGGATCCTTCTAAGTCTTCTCAACTGTCCGTTCTATCTGACCAGTGGACCCGCGAGATCTTTTTCCCCCGAATCTTCCGCGGCAGGCGCACTCGAGTTGCATGCCCGCTTCAGAGTCTCCCCGCCGCGTGGCTCATCTTCTCCGACGCCCGCCGCTCAGCCTCATCTCTGACCCGCGACCGAATGGATTCTCGCGCCCCCTTCCCCAATGGCAGCGGAAGCCCCTCTGCAACCTTTCTGCAGCACCTCGCCTCCCGCACCCATCATCACACCGCCAGATCCCGGCTGCAGAGCCCGATGTCGCCCGTCTTTTCCGTCACTTCGAACACAGTCGCGCCGCCTGGTCTTCGCTACCCGACGATTCCTCCTTCGCCAACCCCGACCACATCCCCGACAGCTCCTTTCCTCGCCCTGTCAGACGCCGCTCGACAATCTGTTGCTCCGCGCTCGCCCACGCGCCCGCGGCTGCCTGTCTTCTCACCTGTGCGCCCTCGATTCTAGCGCCGTTAACCAGGTCGCGTCCATCAAATCCACCGCACGGCGACGCCCGCCTCCGCCAAATCTCAACCACCGGCATGATCGCTCCTGCGCCGCCCTGACGTTGGAACCCAGTGACCGCTGGCGTCATCCCCGAAGTCCTGCACCACCGCCCTCGTCGCTCAATCGCCGCCCCGGCAGAGCACTCCATTGCTTCTCCCCGGCCTTCGCGCTGCTCCCCTTCTCGCTCCTGTGCCGCTTCCCTTCCCCCGTCCCAGCCGCTATAAAAGGGAATGCGCGAGCCCGCCGGAGTTCCCTTCGCCATTGTTGCCTTCCGTCATCTCTTTTGCTCCCTGCTCAAGCTCCTAGTGCCACCCCTAAGTTCCTGAGGAACCCTTCTCTAAGCTCCCCTCCGTTTTCCCCAAGCCACCCCAGCCGCTTGCTCCTCCGTGCTGCGTAAAAGCTCACTTGTGATCCACAAGAAGCACCGCCGCCGCCGGAGCACTGTCGGACTTAGCCGTTGTTCAAAGCCTTAGTCCCTCCGCCCAAGTCTGCTTCTCCCGACCCCAAGCTTTCCTCGTAGGAAGAAGAAGGTAAGCTGCCGACCCCAGTCCGCTTCGCCCGACCCCTCTTATCCGCCCGACCCCTGTTCCGTCTCGCCCGACCCCATCTTATTCGCCGACCCCTCTCCGCCTCGCCCGAGGGCTCGTGATCTTTTCTTCAACCCGAGGGTGTATGTGTAAAACTTAGGAACCCTTCAGCGCTTGCGTCTGAGGAGCCCTAGTATACCACATCCTCTAGTTCAAGGATCAGATCATAAGTTCCTTTCTGTAATAAGTGTCATTTAAAGCAATACAGTGGCCATGAAAAATTCAGAAAGAAATCCAAAAGAAAAAGAAAGGAAATTGGCAAAAATTCCAAATTCGGCCAAATTTTGACCGAAATTTGGATTTCAAATTTGAAATTCAGAAAAATTTGTCAACCATGTGGACTACAAGTGTAAGATTATTTGGAAGTAGGGGATCAAAAGTTTGGAGCTAAATTGGTGCCAAACATTACAGAAGAATCAGAGAAAGAAAAAGAAAAGAGAAATGTCGTTTACTGTTCACCGTCCGAAAACAGCAGCTCAGTAAACAGCAGCAGAGTCTGTTTTCAAAATTTAATTCTGGAAAATTTTTGAACCAAGTGCACAAGAATAACTATACCATGTTGAAATATAGACTTTGGACTACAATAATCAGGTGTTGTTGGCCAGGATCAGTAACAGGAAGGGAGTCAAATTCCAGCTCAAAGTCAGCACAAATTCACAAATTAACTGAAACTCTGAATTTTTCTAAGTCTGGACAGCAGCAAGGCAATGACTTGGAGCTCGAATTCAGAGCTATTTAGATCAAAAGAGGTACTTGTTCAGGAGCAAAATGGAACACTGGGACATAGTAGAACATGTTTGGGTAGAAGTTGGATTGGAAAAACAAGGTTTAAGTCACTGAATTGGATTGACAAGTGAGATCGACACTACTGTCGATAACTGACGAACTGAACCTTTGATTCAGTTGATTTCAGAACCAACGCGAGCAACATCTCCAAATTTCCACTGGTTTGATGATTATCTCGGGATGGAGCCAAAACAAAAGATGGAGAATTCGAGTTTATCTGTAACTTTCTTTGAGCATCGGTGTGCCGTTGGATCAAGGATCAACCACGACTTGGCTCTGAAGATCACGGGCGGGAGGAGCGGTGACAGAGCACCCAGACGTGTCGCCGCCGCCGTCGTCGGTCGTCCGCCAGCACGACTAGCTAGGCCACCTCCTCACCACGCAAGCCTAGGGGTAGACCACGGTGGCAGCCATGCGCGCGGTGAAACCCTTGAATGTTTACTGTTCCCGCGCCACCGTTTCACTGCTCTTCTTTTTACCACCGCCCACTCTCCTCTGATCAGTATCACCGCCGCGCAAAATTCTACCACCTCCCAGCAGCTCCCGTTGATTCCTCTCGCTCACTCCTCTACAGACACCCCAGCTACACCCTGAGCCAGTCGTTGTCCCACATCCTTGCCAAAGTAACCGTGCTCGCCGCCGCTTCTGTCCGCCGTCGTCGCGCCGCCCGCTCATGGTGAGAACCACCTCGCGCTGCCTCTCTTCCTTCTTGAGTAGTCGTAGTCGAGTCCTTAGGGTCCTAGGATGGCGTCGGGGTAGATGTTTGAGTAGGTTATGCCGTTATCGTGAGTAGTCACCACCGACCGAGGGTGTCGCCGCCTGTCGCCGTGGAGGGGATGGCTCCGGCCATCTCCGGGGAAGCTGTTGCCGCGCACGGGGTCGAGTAGGTCTAGGGTTGGTGTTGTCGCCTGGTCCCGCCGCCGGGAGGGCGCCGGCCGGCGAGCCGCGCCGCCCCCTGTCTCGGTCACGCTTTTGGCAGGAGGAAGAAGAAGGAGCTGGGCACCCGGGCCCCCGCGTCAGAGGAGGAGGGGGAAAGCAGGCCAGGGCAGCGTAAGCGGTTGCTGGGCCGTAGCGTGTGGGAGGCCCAGTAGCAGCGCGCGCGCGGTCGGCGAGAGTTGGAAAGGAGGCCCGAGGCCGGAGCAGTTCACGGGCCGGCGTTGCGTGGTAAAGGAAGAAAAAGAAAAAGGGGCCGTGGGCCGGTGCTGGGCTGCCGAAGGAAAAAGAAAAAGGAATCGGCCCGTGGGGGCCCGTCAGGAGAAGAAGGAGGACCGGCGGGTAGAAAGGAATAGGAAGGTGGGGTCCGCGCCGTGGGGTCCAGGGGTTCGTGAGAGAGGGTAGAGCGTGGGTGAGTAAGAAAAGTTTTTCCGGGGGAATTTCGGGAAAAGTTAGATTTCTTTAGCAAAATAATTCGTTTAAATTCGTTTTATACCATTTTAATCACAGAAATTTGTAGGAGTGTCCAAAATTAGTGAAACCAATTTTGTTAGGCTTATTTTATTTTCCTTTATGCATTAAAATTTTTACACCCTAGGAAAATAATAAAAATTTGGGTATTTATTTAATGCCTTCCTTTTAAGGTAATTAAATAAATACTTAATATTTATAAAATGTATAAAAATATGAATAATACTTTATCAATCACAAATAATTCTTAACCCATAGAAAATTAGATTTTCAAGTTAGAAATTATTTACCACCTTTTCTAAAAATTAAAAGAAAAGTTATAGGAAGGGTTAATTAAGAAAAATAAAAGTATAGGTCAATCTTTTAGATTTTATGTGTGTTGACTTGCAACTTTATCATGATAAAGTCGTATAGTCCTTGTTGGCTTGCAACTTTATCATGAAGGAAAGTTGTATAGTCTGTTATTCAAAAAGTTTGCATTCTAACCCCTGCATGTATATATGACGTAGATCCAGAAGCACCGGAAGAAGATTACTGGGAATTTTCAGAAGGACCCTTGGAGTCCGACGAAGTGTTTGAGTTTGTTCCCTGTGAAGCAAATCCGTCGGCTTCTACTAATCTTTTTAACGATCAAGGCAAGCCCCGGTGCATTTATACCTATCTATTTTGGAGTCGTTATTTCATGTAACTAGTTATAGGTTATTTGTTTATCGCATGCACTAAGTCTAGGAGTTGATTGAAACCTATTCTTGTGTATGATCATACCTTGTTTTAAGGACATCTTTGCCACTTGTTCAAACCTTAGAAACTACCCAAGTCTAGCATTGCTTACTTGCTTACATGCTTGGTTTACCAACCTTAAGGCAAACACTTAAGTCATACATGTTGCTTATGAAAGATAGTTTGGAACATGGAACCAGACAGAAGCTGGAGATGTAGTTCTGTCTGCTAGATTAATCTGGTTAAGGACCGATCCGTGTCTTAACCATTGATCAAGTGATAACCTCTGATCACTTACTGGGTATGGGACCAGTAAAGCCCAGTAGATTAGTAAATTCTATGATCAGGAATGCTTCGTACCCGCATTTGACGTGCTGGAGATTGGCAGGGGTGTAGCCTGAAACTCACATGGAGATCAGGCCAGATGTGGGGTCCCATGTGGGGGTGCATCCCTGAGGTAGTTGTATTCCTAATCATTGACTTTACTAATCGAGAGGTTGTTAGTACGACCTGGACAGTCGTATAATGCTGGTGATCAGGGTACTCTCCTGCAGGATGTAATTAGATCCGGATCGCCGCAATTCTCGGTTATGAATGCACTTGATCGCTGTTAAGCTTCGTAATATGAACTCATGCGATATAAAATCTTCTGTTGCCAAGTACTGTATGAATTAACAGCTGTGATTCTTTTACTTCTGTTATCATCTAGAATGGTTAGGTAATGACTTAACTCAAATAAAAGATAAAACTAAGGCCCCACTCATAGTAAGCTTTTTCAGCAAAAATTGTGTCAACCAAGCACACCCAAAGGCTAACATGCATTCCAAAGAAAAACTATTATATTGGTTAGTCGGGTAAGACTTGCTGAGTACCCCGTACTCATGGTTTTCCCCTTGTGGTTATCTTTCAGAAGCTCCACAGGAAGCTACCGAGGAGGAGACCCCGAAGACCTAGAGTATTGACCTGAGTCTCACAATACTCTAGAAAACAGTTTATCGACGCATCTTCTCCTGAACTTTTTATGTTTAATCTTAGAGTTTGTCTAACACTGCACCACTAAGTTTGCCTCAACTTATGTCTTGTAATAACTCGTACCTCTTAATTGTGTATGTAAAAATGTAATGTTTGTTGATATTATCCCATCGCGGATATTATCCTGATGTATGGCTATGAGACACGTCGTGGATCCTTCGAGGAGTCCTAGGGACACTCGACGGACTACCGGACTTATGCTGTTTTAGGTGCGTTTCGGATAATTGCCGTTCTGACGGCGATTAGGCGCACTTAAACCAGCTTAAGTTGGGCGGTTCCGCCACACTTTCCGACCCTCACCTCTTGATCTTCACCAGCTCTCTTGAACCTCCCCACCCTCCTACTCTTTGTCGCGAGTTTCTGGGCTTAGGCGAGCAAGTGTTGCTGTTGAAATAACCGTCTAAGCTAACTCTTGCATTGCATTTGTGTAGAGTTGCGCCTCGCCGACGGCTTCTACGAGTTACACCCGGCGCCAGAAGATGAAGCTGTAGCTGAGCTCCTGCCCCCAGAAGCCGAAGCCGCCCCCGAAGTCGAGCAGTTCTCCTCCTCTTTGCTCGAAGGCAAGCCCCGGTTGCATGAAAACCCTGTGTGTTTTACCAGACTTGCGCATGCCTTCTGTAACATGTTTGTGCATTTACGTATAGGAATTGTTTGAAACCCTAGATGCATGACTTAGTTATCCCCATGATCTGAACACTAGCTATTGGACCGAGTAGCTGCTTGCTTAACTAGGAAACGGTAAAAGCCGAGTGATTCCCGATCACTCGCGAGTTGTAGGAGTTGGTTGTCTACCTTCTGTTACAACTATAAGGACGATGGACAAGGCAGGGTTTTGGGTAACTCTTTGGTGGTTGGATGGTTGCCCCGTCTGTCTATGAAAACTTGCTAAGGCCCGACAGTGGTGGTGTTCATGATCAAGTGTTTGAAAGTACTAACCTCATACTTAGTATGGGATGAGGAAGCCTAGTACCGGATTGAACCTAGACGTGAGCGGTCGCCCCATTGTTCTTGGAACAGAGTTTCCCCTGCTGGTTGTCGCACGTGGTGGCAAGCGTGGTCACAGGACGGCAGAGGCTGGGTCTGTGGAACCTTGCACCAAAGGAAATAGGCCCGACACGGGTTGTGGGATTGATGGGGAAGGCCGACACAGGAAGCGACCTCCGGGTGCGCGGATGTCGTGAGGTTAGGTTCACCATGCATGGTTAAAGAACTCGAATCGATTCGTCTGCCTCTCACAGTTTGAGATTGCTTGATCGCTATGTCACCCTGAGTAAATGAGGAATCTGATGATGACATGGTTTCGTTGATATATATACATACCTTGGTTGAGTTCTATGATTGCTTAGAATAGGATGCAAAACCTAGACCGGCTAATGAACCTAGAACCGGAGCTAAAACTTGAAAATAGGTTTTTTTTTCCACAGTGCTTTTGGCAAACAAACCCTCAGCCAAAAGGCCCTGCATGTCTAGAAGTGTAGAGTAGTTTCTCCTGTCGGTTAAGTCTTGTTGAGCTTAGTAGCTCAGCCTTGTTGTGGCTCCTGTTTTTCAGGTGAAGTCGCTGCTTCCGACCTTTCTCCTGCTGGCACTTGGCCGCTCCAGCTCCCTCCGGGTTGGACGGTCGAGTGGGATCCCTCCTCGGACGGTGAGGAAAGGGATCAGTGATGTCCCGGCTGGCCTTACCAGGACGTTCGAACCCGACGATTGCTTCCACTAGTGTTTTACCTTCTGTCGTTTTTCTAAAATCTTGTAAAACTCTGATGTTCTTTCGTAACCAAACTAAGTGGTTAATGGTTGACTTGTGGACTTGTTGTACTCTCTGGAACCGCTCACCTTCGTGTGAGTCTGCTAAATTGGTCCTGTTCAAGTGGTTAAATCGGAGGAAAATCCGACGGCACTTCGTATTTACTCGGCTTAGGCATGAGGGTCGCGTATTAGGCGGCTAAATCATGTTTAACTAAGTAGATCCGAAGTGGATCCGCCACAGGAGCCCACCAGTCGGCACATAAGATGAAATGGATGATCAGGAATAATGGGTATTACTGGCCGACGATCCTCGAGGATTGCTTCAAATATTATAAGGGATGCCAGGATTGTCAGAAATTCGGGAATGTCCAACGTGCGCCTGCGTCGGCCATGAATCCCATTATCAAACCATGGCCGTTCAGAGGGTGGGGAATAGACCTCATCGGCCAAATTTATCCTCCATCAAGCAAAGGGCACAAGTTCATTCTGGTGGCCACTGATTATTTCACCAAATGGGTGGAGGCAATTCCGTTAAGGGCTGTAACATCGGCTGCCATGGTTGACTTCGTAAGGGACCATATCGTCTACCGCTTCGGCATTCCCCAGACTATCACAACCGATCAAGGGATGATGTTTACATTAGGAGAA
The DNA here is from genome assembly GCF_000263155.2 of Setaria italica. Lineage (NCBI taxonomy): Eukaryota > Viridiplantae > Streptophyta > Magnoliopsida > Poales > Poaceae > Setaria > Setaria italica. The sequence continues at coordinate 17,435,440 of NC_028455.1, forward strand.
TTCGAGGAGTTCACGGCCGATATGGGAATCAAATTGTTAAATTCCTCTCCATATTATGCCCAAGCTAACGGCCAGGCCGAGTCCTCCAACAAAGGGATAATAAAGTTAATCAAGAGGAAGATAGAGGAGCAGCCTAAAAAGTGGCATCTATGTCTAACTGAAGCCCTATGGGCATACAGGATGGCTTGCCATGGGGCCACCAAGTTGTCCCCTTACCAGTTGGTGTACGGTCACGATGCAGTACTGCCGTGGGAAATAAGGGTGGGGTCGAGACGCGTTTCGCTACAGGACCAGTTAACGGCTGATGACTACTCCTCGCTCATGAAAAGGGAACTTGATGACTTGGCTGGCCAACGATTGAGAGCTTTGATAAGCATCGAGGAAAACAAGAAGAAAGTGGCCAGGTGGTATGATAAGAAGGTCAAAGTCAAACAATTCTCTCCAGGGGACCTGGTTTGAAAGTTAGTGTTGCCGATTGGGTCAAAAGATCCTAAATTCGGTAAGTGGTCCCCTACATGGGAAGGGCCATATAAAATCGGCAGATGTGCTCCAGGAAACGCTTATATTCTGGAAACAATCGAAGGAGAAGAGTTTACCAGGGCTCTGAACGGAAGATACTTGAAAAGGTACTACCCTAGTATATGGGTCAAAGCATAAAGGATCGACCACGATAAACAACACACAGCCGATACAAAAGGATTCGTCTAGAGAAAACACGTAATCATCCAAATCGGCCGATGTATTTCATTCGATACGGATGGTGGGTTACACGGCCGACAAGGTACAAGTCGCCCTTAGAACAAAAAATAATTAATCACGCTTTTTCTTACGCTCTCTCTCAGCCCGACCTAGTTCTATCAGAAGACGGATGTACTCTTCTTCTATCTCTTTCACCACAGCCTCCGCTTCAACTTGACGGGGGAGAGGGTGGCTCCATTCCATTGCCGGGCGCGATGTTCCTGCTGCTACATCTTCAAGGACGATTTGTTGAGGAAGCAGATGACTTCTGTCGGCTTGAGGTCGCCGGCGGGCGTTGCCGTCTAGAAAATCCCAGATCCGTCGGATGTCAGCAGGGACATGCTTTTGGAGTTCGTCACGATGAGCCCTGATTAAGTCCTTGTCTTCTTGCGACAACGGCTCGTCGGAGTGCATGAGTTCGATGGCTCATTCGAGTTTAGGGCTAAGGCGCCGTGGCTGTGGAAAGTAACGATCAAAAAGGTGATTCCCTTCAGAAGATCTAAACTAAGAAAAAGGATGAAGGCAAAACTTTCACCTGGGAAGAGGAAGAGGATGAAGAAGACATGACTGAAAGGCGCACCGACGAAAGCAGGTTGGGAAGATGAAACCAAGCTAGACTGATACTCTCGGAACGGGGGGCCTAGGCCGGCATTTATAAGAAAGGGAGGCGTGGATGTTTGGTAAGACGCGTCCCATCAGAAGTGAAAAAGGTAATAAATAAAAGGGGGTGCCGCGAAGGACGGTCAAAGGAGGTATTAAATGTTTGTACAAGAACTGCCAGTACTTTTACAGGCCACCCAGAAGGGCATCGATAGCCGCGATCGCTCGGTGCCGGATCTGATCGGCAGAGTCCAGGACGCGTTGGTCATCTTCTGCCGATCCGGGGACTTCTGACGTATTGCAGTGGAGTTTGAGGGCTTCATGAGCTAGGTGCTGCCTCTCCCGCTTCAGATCGGCGATGACAGAGGGGAGTTCCTGGAGCCTCTTCTCTTTGGCGTCTATTGCCTTGATCACCTGCTCCATCTCCTTGGCAAGTTCCGCCCTTTGGCGTTTGAGGCGATCTATCATGCTGACGATCCCCGGGCGAGAGTCCTCCAGAAAGTGAATCCGTTGATGCACCTCTTGAGCTTGACGCTTGTATGTGTCTTCTTCTTCATGAGTCCTTGTCAACTTGGCGCGATCGGCCATGTGGCGCAGGGCCCTAAAGACCGAAATCTTCATTGACTCGATATATGCGGCCGGCGCCAAGGCCTCTTCTGCTTCTTCTGGTACTCGCCCGCTGACGTCACCAAAAAGTTGCCGAATCGGCGAGGCGTCTTCTACCAATCGGCCGATGTCCTCTTGAAGAAGGGATCGGATGCTTGCGAGTTTGGCATGGACGTCATCAGGAACAGAGCTCAAGGTGACCTGGCGAGAGGCGACTTCCTCGTCATTGGAGAATGCGACCGCAAACGAGAAAAGGTTGTTGTTGGGAGTGTCTTGTTCCTAGAAAATAACAAGACAAGAAAAGGGATAAGTCAGCCGATGATGGTAGCAAATCGGCCAAGTAAGGAGAAGAAGTCTCTTACCTCCTTAAAATGAATTTCTTCAAGTTGCGGTTGGGAGGCTGTTATCCTCGATTCAGGGGCTGGTTCCATTGATTCGTCATGAATAGAAGACTCCACCGTGATTGGTGCTGTGCTCAGGCCGGCTTCCTGAAAGATGACCGATTGGGTTGTTGTCGATTGTTGCAAGTCCACAGGAGGGATTTGTGCACTCTAAAATAAGATGAGTCAGTATGAGGATGGCAATCGGCAGGATGAGACAACAAGTTTACCTGCATAGCTTCCACCAGTAACGATGCAGCGGCCGCTCCAGCTTGCGTGATGACTTGAGTATCCACTTCTCCAGCAGCTGAAAGGGGCAATGCGGCCAAAGTTTCTGCCGATGTGATCATAGGAGGGTCGGCCGATTCTATACGAGTTCGTACTCGGCGACTGGTCTTCTTGGTAACCTTCTTCCACGCTTGCTTCGATCGGCCGGCGATCACATCCACGGAAGGGGCGTCATAGCCGATAAGAGGGAAAATGGTGTAGGGGTGATGATCCTCTATCGGCCGACCACTCCAACTGTGTGTTGGGGGAACATGGTTTTCAGACTGGAATAACAGCAAGATGTTAGTGTACATATTTAAATGCATTAACAAAGGAATGAAGATCGGTTAGGGGAAAATACCTCGGCGTTCGGATCGATGTTGGCTGGATCCAAGAGGTTGCAGTACGTTGATGCGAAGGCGCAGAACAGGTACTGTTTCCATTCGGCCCACCATAACTTGAATTGTTGGACAGCAAAGGGAGCTACTATCCAGTCATTCAGATCTATGGTGCTAGAGTCTGGTATCCGATCTCGCAGCCAACTATAGTCGAGGCCCTTGGTGAGCTCATTTCTAAACTTTGCTCGGCCGATGAAGTATGCCTGAATCGGCAGTTGACCCATGCCGAATTGCCAACAGAAGGATTGTAGAATTCATATGTAGGGGCATCTTTTACTGAGAAGAAGTTAGCCGGTAAGATCCCTGGTTTAATTAACTCATCTGTTAGATCTTCGTCGAATCGGTCGGTGGTTGAGTCAAAACAAGGAGGGAGTTCGAAGATTGAGTCATCTCTCCGATAAGGGAACTAGACGGTTACATCTTCATTGAAGCCGTTGTAGAAGCACCGGAAGTATTCGGCCACCTTGGTCGCAGAATATGAGCAACCAGAGAAGGCCGATGCCGCTTCGCCAAAGGACATACACCGGCGTCGGACAGTAAGGTTCTCTTCCGATTCGACGCTGGGGAAAGTCATATTTTCCACTCGCTGCTGAGAGATCTCGCTCATATACAAGTTCAGCCACAAGTTAATGAACCACCAGGGCCCACCTGGGTTTCCAATCGGTTCCCCTTGGGATAGCTTAATACCGATTTGATGAAGCATGTGGTAGACTGCTCCCAGTAAGTGCTTTCCGAGAGGAACCGAAGTCCCTATTGATAGTGCTTCGGCCAGAGCTTGGGTATTGGTAGATGGACCAGCTGCTCTCCCACAGAAGAAGTGCTTCTCTAGCCACATCATCAGGAAGGCCGTATACTCTCTGTTCTCGACAGATCCGGCCCTTTTGTTGCATCTAATGAAGCCTTTCCACCCGCCGATTCCCCTTGTGTCCAGCCGATGTGATGTTGCGGCTATAAGGCGGAAAGGAGTGTCCGGGGAAGTGATGTCAAGGTTGGTCAGCAAGACTACATCGGCCAATGTGGGGGTCATGGGTCCGTGTCCAAACAAGAATGCGTTGAGAGCATCAGACCAAAAGTAAGAAGCTGCCATCACTAACGGCTCATTCCGTTCCATTTAGGATAAGGATAGGTCGATACATTGGCCAATTTTGAGCTCGTCCCATTGGAGCTTCTTGGAGGCGGCTATCCATTGGTACCATTCCCTCCAACCAGGAGTTTCATTCGGCCAAGACCTGAAGGTACCCGACCAGTGATCTAGGTCCATGGTTGATTGTTTAAAGGGGATCCTATGGGTTTCCAAGTTGATCAGGTCGGTTGGATCTGGGTTCCCCATGGGCTAGAGGCAGATAAGGCCGAGGCTTTCTGTAAGGCGAATGGTGATGTGATGCCTAACTGCCTAAAAAGGAAAAGGGGGTGCGAGGGTAAGAAATAGATCTAAGATAAATGCACTACTATTAAGGGAAGGTTTCGGCAATAACCTCCGGGATGAAGCTCCTCGGAATCGGCGGAGTCGCCGGTACGGCTGCAGAGGATGAAGCCGTCAATGGGACCTCGGATGAGGCTTCAACTCTCGCCGATGGAGCTCCTTCTTTCGTCAATGGAGCCGCCGCTGTCGCCACTGGAGTCTCCGCCGAAGGCGCCATTTCTGGAGCTTCGCGCGTTTGTGAGGTGCCTGAAGGTGCCGCCATTGGAAAAGTAGGAGAGAATGCGAAGGGAAGGAGGCGCTAGAGAATTGGAGGATTGAGGAAAGTGTTGGGGGAAGAAGAAAGCTCGTGCGCTGGAGAAGGAGGACGTGAGCTTGTAAGAAGTACGGGATGTGCTGATATTTAAAGAAGGTCTGAGAAGGGGTAAAAGCGGAATTTTTACCGCGCCGGCGTTTCGAGTTTTTGGGAGTAGTGGTTGTCGTGAGCGCCCATTTCGAAAAGATTGCAATCATCAGGTTGGAGACCGCGAAACGGAAGGATGTTTTCGTGGCATCTGTTTCGGATGGGAAGTTAAAAAGAATTTCAAAGTAAAGACTATGTTTTACTCCGAAACTGGGGGGCATGTGTTGACGCTAGATTTTGACACGAGTAAAATCGGCGTAATGAGAAGAAGAGATTGAAAGATGTGGCGAGAAACAAGGGTGATGATTGGAAATCGGCCGATTGGTCCTACAGTCAAGGAGCGGTCAATCGATGCTACAGTCGAGGATCGGCCGACTGATCCTTGGAGTTCCGCTTCGCCCGACCCCTGAGGCTTGGGATCGGACGCGCCCGACCAAGGATCTCCGCCTCGCCCGACCCCTGAGGCTTAGGATCGGACGCGCCCGACCCCCAGGGGAGGATCTCCGCCTCGCCCGACCCCTAGGGTTTGGGATCGGACGCACCCGACCCTCCGAGGGAGGATCTCCGCATCGTCCGACCTTAGTCCCCTGGGTCGGGATGAGTCTGAGCCCTCGACGTGTGGGTCCTGATCGCTTGCCCCATACCAAGGAGGTGATCGGCCAATTAGGAGGTTGGAATGGTTGGGCCGATGTGGGCTTAAAAAAGATTATGAAGATGAAGAAGAGGTCAGCCCATGAAGTGTGTGAAAATAGTACGAATTGTACTTGTAAATATTCGTTTTCTGTTTAAATTTAGGGATAGAGTTCTAGTCGGATAAGAGGTTTTTCTGTTTAGATTTAGGGATAGAGTTCTAATCAGATAAGGAGTCGTCTGTATGGGGCTATAAATAGCCACCTTTGTAGATCTGTAAAAGACAATCAACTCAATACAACAAACTACTTTTTCCTCGTACTTACTTTCAAGCAGGCGACTTCGCCAACACTTTTTCCCGAGTTCGTACGGATTGGCGGGGCTGCATCAACTTGACCTCCGGCTGATCTTGTAAGTTCCGTTTATCGAGTAATTTCTAAGCTTTAACTTCGGGCGCATCGCTGTTGTTTCGTTTAGATTTATTCACCAGTTATCGATACTTACTAGAATTCTAGGTTTTACCTATTGTTCTAGTTTTATCACCAGTTATCCAGCTTGGAATTAGAACTGTCAGCTTTCTTATATTTTGTTACTCAAATTACCGCTTTCCACATAGCCGATTTAGATCTATTCCTAGTGTTGCTACTGTAGCGTTGTTTAGATTACTCTAGTAGTTTTCTTTACAAACGTTGCTTGGTAATCGGTTGCCCTATAGCCGATCCCGTTATTACTGTAAATCGGCCGATTCGCCGTTAAGCTTTCCTCAAGATCAGAACTTTAGCCGATCGCAACCCCTGGAGACTGATACATTTATTTCCTTGCCAATCAACAGGTCAGATTGGCTGGCACGCCGCGGGAACCGTACCAGGGCGATCACCCGAACAGGAGCGAAGCAGATTCTCCCGGGTCGTGTGTCCGACGCTAGGAATACGATCAGTGATTTCTAGCGCCAACACCATCAAACTGATCATAATCATCTGATTGGTCTGTTTTATCCTCGACTCGCATGATTTTTCTTTTACCTGGAAGAACTATGTGGCACTTTGGCTCCCATGTCTCTTCTGGATTTCTCTTGGGTTTGCTAGATATGTCCTTCACATAGAAAACCTGATGCACATCATTGGCAAGTATGAATGGGTCATCACTGTATCCAGTCTTGCTCAGATTTACTATTGTCATTCCGTACTGATCTTTGGTTACGGCAGTTAGCTTCACCCAATTGCAAAGAAATAGAGGGATGTACAGCGGTTCGTATTCGAGTTCCCATATCTCCTGTATGAAACCATAATATGACTCCTTGCTATTATTTCTATCTATGGCATCTATGCGGATACCACTATTCTGGTTCGTGCTTTTCTGGTCCTGGGCTCTCGTGTAAAATGTATAACCATTTATCTCATAGATTAACAGGACCTCTACTAGTACATCCTCAAGCCATATGGCTCTGGCTTGACATATTAACAGGATCTCTACTAGTAGGCAAGTAACTTTTTCGGGTAGGCGCATGAGGGGAACCTAGGTAATGGATTAAGTTGCAGATGTCCGGGTCCTGTGTCTACAGGGGCGGCTTCCAGCGCCTAAGGGGGAAACCTTAGTGAGTTGCTTCCTATTAGTTAGAACCTGCGAACAGTCTCGTAGTGAGACCCTACCTGCTTACCTCGGTAGTGTTTTGGGGCTAATCACCTCAGGCATATTGTAATGACCCTGATTAAATCATCCGAGTTAATCCTAATCCGAGTCCCTACTTCCGCTGACTCAGCTCCCCTGAGCTTAAGCGCTCAACATCCAGTTTCCGGCCCCGACCCCTGAAGAACCCAACCAACCCCGTCGGTTCCTTCTGAATCCCAAAGGCAGTGTTCCTTTCCATCTTGAGCAGAGGAGAAACCGAGACTGACTGGTGGACCAGCAAATCTCTTCCCCGGATCTCCCGAGGCAGACGCGCCCGAGCAGCATGCGCTTGCTTCAGAGCCCCTCCTCCGCGTGGCTTGATCTCTCCGACGCCCGCCGCTTTGCCCAGTCGCCGGCCGTGACCGGATGGATTCCCGCGCCCTCCTCCCCAATCGCAGCGAAAGCCCCTCTGCAACCCTTTCTGAATCACCTCATCTCGCTCGCACCCTCACCGGCCGCACCATGGTGCCCCATCGCCGCCGTGGTAGAGTTTTGCCGCTGCTGCGTCAGACCGCCTCGCAACGCATGTCCATCATCGTCTCGCAGGATCCCCGGCTGCAAACCCCGATGACCTCCGGCTTTTCCGCCTCTCCACAGTCGCGCCGTCCACGAACTCGCTACGCGACGATTCCTCCCTCGCCAACCCCGACTCCAGCAGCAACAGCTCCTTTTCTCGCCCCACCAGTGACGTGCTCTGGCAATGCCGCCGTTTCGCGCTTGCCCACGCCACCGCTCGCCCTGTCTTCTGACCTGTTGCAACCTCGCTTGTAGCACCTTTTTCCCTATCATACCAATCAAATCCGCCGCTCGACACGACCAGGCGATGCCCGCCTCCGCCAAATCTAAATTCCGGCAAAACCGCGCCTGTGCCGCATTGTCTCCAGTGCCCAATGGCCGAAGACGCTATCTCCGAAGCCCTGTTCCGCCGCCCATCGCCGCTCAATCGCCGCCATGGCAGCGTACTCCATCCTTTTCTTCCTGGTCTTCGTGCTGCTCGAAATCTCTCTCTTCCGCGCCGCTATAAAAGGGAATGCCAGAGTTCCACCGGAGTTCCTTCGCCTTTGCTATTTTGCCGCCCCTACTCTGAGCGCACCTGAGCACTTCTGCTGAAATCTCGAAAAGTTCCCTTCTCCGCTCAGACCCGCTTCTCCCCAATCCACCCAGTCGTCTGCTCCTCCGCGCTGTGCTAGAGCTTCCTTGTTGCCCACAAGAAGCTCCGCCGCCGCCGGAGCACCCTCCATCCTCGCCGCCGCCCAAGCCTTAGTGCTTAAGTCCTTCCGCCCAAGTCTGCTCCTTCCTGACCCCAAGCCTTCACCAGTAGACCTGAAGGTAAGCTGCCGACCCCTTTCCGTTTCGCCCGACCCCTTTTTCCGTCTCGCCCGACCCTGTCTGTTTAGCCGACCCTTATCCGCCTCGCCCGAGGACTCGGTTGTATCCTTTTCCTTGACCCGAGGGTATCTGTGTAAAAGATCGGGATTTCTCTACGTTAAGTCTGAGGACCCCGAACACAGTTATCCCTTAAAGTTTAAGGGTCAGATCACAAGTCTATTCCCATCCGACCCTTTTATCCTGTTCTCCACCAACTAAAGTGAACTTCCCCCACTTTTCTATAGCTTTGCTACAAGTATCCGAGCTTTAACTGCAAGTGTTGTTGAAATAACCGTCTAAGCACTAACTCCTGCATTTGCATTCGTGTAGAGTTACATCTCGCTGACGGCGTCTACGAGCTACACCCGGTGCCCGAAGACGGAGCTGTAGCTGAGCTGCCAACTCCAGAAGCCGAAGCAGCCCTAGCTGAAGACCAGTTCTCCTCCCCTCCGCTTGAAGGCAAGCCCCGGAGCATGAACCCCAAATTTCTAAACTTGCACATTCCTTTCTTCTCGTGTTGTGCATTTACGTATAGGAGTTGTTTGCAACCATAGATGCATGACATAGTTCCTTTGATCTGAACACTAGTTTGTTGGGCCGAGTAGTTGCTATGCTTAAATAAGAATCGGTAAAAGTCGAGTGATTTCCTGTCACTCGCAAGTTATAGGAGTTGGTTGTTTCTCCTTCTGTTACAACTATAAGGATGACGGACGGGGCAGGGTTTTGGTTAACTCTTTTGGTGGTCGGCTGATCGCCCCGTCTGTTTACTGAATTTGTTAAGGCCCGACAGTGGTGGTGTTCGTGATCAAGTGTTTGAAAGTACTAACCTCATACTCAGTATGGGATGGGGAAGCCTAGTACCTGATTGAACCTAGACGTGAGAGGTCGCTCCACTGTCCTTGGAACGAAGTTCCCCTGCGGCCGCATGTGGTGGCAAGTGTGGTCACAGAACGGCAGAGGCCGGGTCTGTGGAACCTTGCACCAAAGGAAGTGGACCCGACACATGTTAGGGAATTGACGGGGAAGGCCAACACAGGAAGTAACCCTCGATGGTGCGCGGATGTCGTGAGGTTAGGTTCACCATGCATGGTTAAAGAACTCGAATCGATTCGTCTGCCTCTCACAGTTTGAGACTGCTTGATCATAATACTACACTGAGTAATAAAGGAATCTGATGAGGACATGGTCTTGATGTTGAGCTTATATACATAAAGTTGGATCTATGCTTGCTTAGAGTAAGTTGCCACATAGACTGGTTAATGAACTAGAATCTGAGCTAAAACTTGAAAATAAGGACCCAACATAGTCGCTTGTGGCAAACAAAACCCCTCAGCCAAAGAGCCTTGCATGTCTAGACGTGGTGTAGTTTTTCCACCGGTCGGTTAAGTCTTGTTGAGCTTAGAAGCTCAGTCTTGTTTGTGGCTTCTCTTTTCAGGTGAAATTGCAGCTTCAGAGCTTGCTGCTGGCACTTGGCCGCCCCAGCTCCCTCCGGGTTGGACGGTCGAGTGGGATCCTTCCTCGGACGGCGGGGAATGGGATCATTGATGTCCTCGCTGGCCTCACCAGGGACATCCGACCCCGACGATAGCTTCCGCGATGTGTTTACCTTCTGTTGTTTTCTTCAGAACTTGTAAAACTCTGATTTTCAACCAATATGTCATAAATTGTTAATCAAATGGTGGATCTGTTGTATTCTCTGGAACCACTCACCTTCATGTGGGTTATGCTAACTCGGTCCTGTTAAGTGGTTAAATCGGATGAAATCCGACGGCACTTCGAGTTAACTTGACTAAGGCATGAGTGCCGCGTGTCAAGCGGCTAAACCATGCTTTAATTAAGTTAATCCGAGGTGGTTCCACCACACATATGGGGATCACAACTTGAGGGTAAAGATGTACACCTCTGTAGTGTTTTAAACCTGATATATCAGCCATGCTCACAGTTATGAGCGGTCCAGACCCTCACATGATTAGAATATGGACAATTGAATGACAGGTGATGTATTCTTCAGATGGAGGTGATTACCTCGGTTTATAATGATGATATAATAATGTTCTTTTATGATAATTAATGGTCGGGATCTTAATCAGGTTGTACTAATAAAATTTGCCAACTAAAATGCTAATCTGCAGTAAGCCTGTGTGAGCCTACCTTTGTTTTAAGCCTTGCATATCATTTACTTTCTGCCTGTACTTGCTGAGTTCGACATGGTGAGGACATGGACTCACCCTTGCTATGATCACAAAATAAAGGCTATTCGGATATACAAGATTGGGAGGAGTTTCCTGAAGATCTACCTGGGTGTTAGGCTCGTGTTCCTGCTGTCGACCTTCCTGTGGTGAGGTGGATCCGCTACAATATCGTCGTCTTTACCTTTCATTGGACGCTATCGCTTATGTTTCCGCTAGACTTTGATAAAGGCTTGTAATAATGATACTTGTACTCGTTTACGCTCTTTTGTACGAACACTGTGTTTTGGACCATTAATGAAGTCGTTGCATGTGTGGAAATTGATCCTGACGTACATGTAATATGCACCTGACGTACATGTAATATGCACCTGGTTCATTCATTCATAATCCGGTCTGATAGGAGCAGTAGGGGCCAGGCGCCGGATTCCTCCATTGTTGCGGCTGCGTCTTGGCTGTGTGGTGTGCTGCAGCTCTCTTGACCGTGACCGCTACCGTCTTGTATGTAGGTCTAGCAGCATTTGTAGCCTTTCGTCCATGAGATGGGGGTGAATGCATCCACTAGTAGAAAAACGACTTTCCATCCGCCCCCTTTTGTCCCGGTTTAAAGTTGGCCCGGGACAAAAGGTTCACCAACCGGGACTAAAACTCGGTCACTCGTGGGGGGCTCACCAACCGGGACCTTTTATCCCGGTTGCAAAGGCTAGTGGGAAAAAAAGACTCTGAGAGGCATTTTATCCCGGTTTGAAACACCAACCGGGATAAAAGACCCCCCTTTATCCTGCTGGTGAATTCTACCGAGATAAGAGGGTCTAGAGCCTTTTAT
>NC_028455.1:17447032-17451472 GCF_000263155.2 Setaria italica
CATTTATCCCGGTTGGTGTTTCAACCGGGATAGAAGGGTTCCCCAACGAGGTCACTGGAAGGTGGCTGGAAGGGGATTAAATCCTCGAACCCTTTTATCCCGGTTGGAAACACCAACCAGGATAAAAGACCACCGGGATAAAAGGGTCCCCCACGAGTTAATACAAAAGGATAGTATCCCCTACATAGTCAGATGTGGTGTGTAGGTGGAATGGCAAGGAAGCTACGCGCGAGGCTGGAGGTTGTGGGTTCGAATCCCACGAACCGCGCACGCGCATTTCGCGTGACTTGAGCTCGGGAATTTTTTTTTTTTTGCAGCGCCGGCCGTGGGTGACCCCTTTTGTCGGATCTTTGCCCCCTACCAACCGGGACTAAAGCCCAATTCTCTACTAGTGATCAGTATGCATATGTAAATAATGAGTCTATTTTTTCTCGAAGAAACATGAGGAGTCTGTCCTGTGAGAACTCCAGGTCCGTTTGGCTGAGGCTGACGGAATTCAGTTTTCTGTTGTTTGGGTAAAAGACCTCACTAAGCCTGTTCTATCCGGGATGCAAAAAGCTCCCTCGGCTTGGCTGGGATGAAAAAGCGCTCTCAGCTTAGCTGTTAGCTCCTGCAGAACGAGTTTTATTTCTGTTTTCTGTGGGCCTCGCTTGCTGGAGATGAGGTGGCTCCCAGCTAACAACGTGATTGCGTAAGTTAGTATATATATATATTAAAATATTAAAATGATGACATTAGTGCATTTAAGAGCTAATTAAGATTTAATAAGAAAATTAAGACTACTAAGACATATTTGTATACAATAAATTAAATATGATAGCAATTTTTGTCTTACACATTTTGTCTCATGCGACATATTTTTATATGACAACGAAACATTGTATCGACTTAGTCAGGATGGGCAAATACGAGCACCAAGCAAAACGGACTTATATAAGTTCATACTGGCTAGTGGCAAGATATGGAGCTTGATTAGGCTTTAAGATATGGACATGATTGCTTGTTCATGCAACTCATAGCTTTAAGATAATATGGTACTTAGATTTTTCAAACTCATCAACACGTAACTTTCCATCCGTGAGGATGGCCAGGGTGAATGTGTTTGTATGCATACGTTACGAGTCTGTTCTACGGGATGCAAAAAGCTTCCTCAGTTTGGCTTCTCGAAAACAAGTTTTTTTTTCTTCTATTTGACTATTTCTATGGGCCTGGCTTGCTAGATATAAGGTGGCTTCTAGCTAACAACGTGATTGCATAACTAGTATATATTATATTAAATGACATTAGGGCATTCAAGAGCTAATTAAGGTTTAATAAGAAAATTAAGACTACTAAAACATATTTTAGCAAATTTTGTCAAACATATTTTATCTCACGCGACATATTTTATGAGACAACTAAACATTGTATCTGCTCAATTAGGATGGCAAAATACGAGCAACCAAACAAAACGATCTTATTCGAACCAGGCTAATGTCTCGGACAGAAATAGGTACTTGACTTTTTTAACCGTTGGATCAAGATCCAATGCTCCATCCTTATTTTCGATCTTTGCCTTTTTTTCTCTCCATCTGCTCATTTGCCTCTTCGCGCGACACCCTTGCCCTATCTGTCTGCCTCGTCTCTGGCATACCCAGATCCGCCTCCACCAGACCACTATGCAACCCCATGCTAACCTACTAGCTTCATGAGGAATCATCATCACACCCTCACCTCACCATTCCCACGACGTCGGCCACCACTATTGTTCCAGCCTTCTTTCCCAACAAAATTTTCTTCTAAGCCCGCTAGGGAGTTGGAGAATAAGTGATTGAAATGCCACCCAGCTCTGAACCCTAGCCAGGCTAATGAGACGACAAGAGCTCCAATCGGGATGATGATCAGACGCCTAAAAGATCGAGTGGTCCGAAACATTGTCATTTAGTATTTCTCTACGCAATATACTTCGAGCATGCAATTCCCATGCAATTTCAGCCACCTCTGGATTCCGTCATGAGATAGAGACTAATGTTTTTTTAGATGAAGTGGGTGGGGACTATTGTTGACACTCATTCAACTGCAAATCTCATGCATGACTGAAAAAATAATGCATCCACTCTCGATCGTGTCATGATGGTTACTCTTTCCATCCTATAGCTCTGAGATTCGTGTTGAGCAAACTTTCTTAGCTTAACTAGATTTATGTAGAAAATATTAATAATATCTGTACGTCCAAATAAGTTTATATATTCAACGATTCTATACATCATAAACATTATATTTTCTTATAGAGATTTAGTTGAAGTTAAAAATATTTGACTTCTGAGAATGGCACTTCTTATACGACGGACTGCTAGATCCGTGAGTTGCAACAGGCGAGTGCGTGGGAGGCGCCGCAGATGTGTTTTGCCAAAAGGTGTAAACCCTAGGGCGCCCCCACCCCTCTATTTATAGAGGTTCCTAACGGGCCTCTGGGTCCGAGGCCCATTAGTACTTCTAAACCTAATCCAACTCGGATCACATCCGAATTGGGCTTCCAGCCCCTTAAGTGTGCGACCCTATGGGTTCGGATACGTATAGACATGGCCCGAGTACTCCTACTCGGCCCAATAGTCGGTAGCGGCCTCTAGCAAGATGTGCCAACTCCTATATGCACACGAAGATCATATCAGACGAACCATCACAACATTATATACATACTATTCCTTTTGCCTCACGATATTTGGTCTAGCTTCAAGCCGACCGCTTTTTCTCGATCCTGTGATTCGGAATCCCTTTGTAGGTTAACTCTTAACCGTACGTAGCATGGCCATGCATTTTCGGATCTGATCACTCGAGGGGCCCAGAGATATCACTCTCAATCAGAGAGGGGCAAATCCCATCTTGATTGACCATGTCTCATAGCATGCTTCTTGACAAACCCGAAAGCTACCTTTATAACTACCCTGTTACGGCGTAGCGTTTGATAGCCCCTAAGTAGGTCGACCCACATCTTGAATACATGTGACAATCTCAGGTCTAAGGATAAAGCGTATATGTTGTTTAAAGAGAGAACTACTTCTCGTGTTGGGTCAGTCCTAGCACATGTCTCCACATGTGCTCACATCATTAGTTCAACATCTCCATGTCCATGACTTGTGAAACATAGTCATCAACTAATACATGTGCTAGTCTAATATTCATGTGTGTCCTCACATGAACTCCGACTAGGGACAACTTTAGAATAACCATACAAGTAAATAGTTTCACACGCAATTCACATAATTGCAAATTAATTCAAGTAGCCTTTAATGGATATTCAAGGAACACAATATAAATCATGGATACAAATGGAATATTATCATCTCTATGATTGCCTCTAGGGCATACCTCCAACAAAGGGGGTGTTTGGATACCAGGGGCTAAACTTTAGCCCTGTTACATCGGATGTTCGGATGCTAATTAGGAGGACTAAACATAAGCTAATTACAAAACTAATTACAGAACCCTGAGGCTAAATCGCAAGATGAATCTATTAAGCCTAATTAATCCATCATTAGCGAATGGTTACTGTAGCACCATATTGTCAAATCATGGAAGCCAGCGAGTCCACTGAGCTCTGGCTCCACGAGCTCCGTGGCGTTGAGTGCGCCCTCGAGGACATCCTCGAGAAGGTGCAGTTCAAGGCTCTTCACACCTCCCTCATCAAGGACCTCAGCGCCGACGAAGGAGAGGAGCTGGCCAAGAACCGCGCCAGGGTCCTGAGGTCGGCGCCCTGCTGTCGCACTCACCGCTCAGCTCTCTTGACCTCAAAGTCAAGAAGATATGTGAGAAGTACCACGAAATCGCCTCCGACCGCGAGGTGCTCCATCTGGCCCCGGAAGATGGGGAGATCCAAGTGTGCCCCTCCGCATGTCCGCCGACCTCGTCCCTCAGCTTCGGCACGCTCTACGGCCAGGAGGGAGACCTTCACCGCCTTTTTGAGCTTCTCTTTTCTGTGGACTGCGATTGTCACTTGTTCTCGGTAGTGTCCGTCGTCGGCATGGCCAGCATGGGCAAGACCGCTGTCGTCCAACACGCGTGCAACGACCAAAGGGTCAGCGATTTCTTTGGTTCCCCCATATGGATTTACTTAGGGCAAGGTGTTGATGTAATGACCACGATGAAGACGTGTAGGGATACAAGGTAGGCTACACTAGCGCAAATCAAAATTTCTACCACGTAAAACTAGGAAGAACTGCCGAATAAGGATCACGGGATTACCACTCGACGCACTACTGGTGCGGAAGATGTAGATTTGCGTCGGTGCAGTGAAGACGATCACGTAGTCGTACGTAGTCGATCAACGTAGTCGTACGTAGTCGATCACGTCAACGTCCAGCAGCTCCTTAGTAGCTCGTCCACGTGCAGCAAGATCGCCCTCGTGCCGTGGCTCGTCGTCGGCTCGTCGTGGCTCGTCGACGGCTCGTCCAAGTGCTGCAG
>NC_028455.1:17452114-17480462 GCF_000263155.2 Setaria italica
AACTACCCTGTTACGGCGTAGCGTTTGATAGCCCCTAAGTAGGTCGATCCACATGTAGAATACATGCGACAATCTCAGGTCTAAGGACAAAGCGTGTATGTTGTTTAAAGAGAGAACTACTTCTCGTGTTGGATCAGTCCTAGCACATGTCTCCACATGTGTCCACATTATTAGTTCAACATCTCCATGTCCATGACTTGTGAAACATAGTCATCAACTAATACATGTGCTAGTCTAATATTCATGTGTGTCCTCACATGAACTCCGACTAGGGACAACTTTAGAATAACCATACAAGTAAAGAGTTTCACATACAATTCACATAATTGCAAATCAATTCAAGTAGCCTTTAATGGATATTCAATGAACACAATATACAAATCATGGATACAAATGGAATATCATCATCTCTATGATTGTCTCTAGGGCATACCTCCAACAGTCTCCCACTTGCACTAGAGTCAATCTAGGAGGTACCTAATACCCATAGCTCCTACATGCGCATCATGCTTAGCCTGCGGGAGTGGTTTTGTCAACGGATCAGAAATGTTCAGATCCGTGTGTATTTTGCATAGGCAAGAACCCTTTCTTTGCCTCTTCCATGCTAAACCGCTTCAACACTTTGTCAATGTAAGTATCTTGGCTTAAACCTATAAGCCTTCTCGATCTATCTCTATAGATCTTAATGCCCAGAATGTATGCTGCTTCCTCTAAGTCCTTCATCGAAAAACTATTTTTTAGTGAAGTCTTTACAGACTCAAGCATAGGAATGTTATTTCCAATCAGTAATATGTCATCCACATATAAGATTAGAAATACTACAGAGCTCCCACTAACCTTCTTGTAAACACAAGACTCTTCTTCGTTCTTGTTGAAGTCAAACCCTTTGACCACTTCATCAAAACGAATGTTCCAACTCCTAGATGCTTGCTTCAATCCATAAATGGATCTTTGAAGCTTGCATACCTTTCTAGCATTTTTCGGATCGACAAAACCCTCGGGCTGTATCATATACACGTCCTTAGCTAAGTTTCCATTCAGGAAAGCTGTCTTGACATCCATCTGCCATATCTCATAATCGAAATATGCAGCTATAGCTAGAATAATCCGAATGGACTTAAGCATCACTACGGGCGAGAAGGTCTCGTCGTAGTCAACTCCTTGAACTTGTTGAAAACCTTTTGCGACAAGTCGTGCTTTATAGATGTGAACATTTCCATCCATGTCCTTTTTCTTCTTATAGATCCACTTGCACTCTATGGCTTTAACACCATCAGGCGGGTCAACCAAGTTTCAAACTTGATTGTCTCCCATGGACTCTATTTCGGATTGCATGGCACTATGCCATTTTTCGGAGTCTGGGTCCATCATTGCTTCTGCATATGTCGCAGGCTCATATTCAATGAACACAACATACAAATCATGGATACAAATGGAATATCATCATCTCTATGATTGCCTCTAGGGCTTGCCATGGGTATCTCAACTTGTTCTGCTACGTTAGCATCACTCATTGATTCTGGCCCGATCGGCTCATCTTGAACTTCTTCAAGATGCACTGTCTTTCCACTCTTTTCTCCTTTGAGAAACTCTTTCTCTAGGAAAACCCCGTTCCGAGCGAAAAACACTTTGCCCTCTGACCGGTTGTAGAAATAATATCCCAAAGTTTCCTTTGGATAGCCCACGAAAATGCACTTATCCGACTTGGGTGTGATCTTGTCCGATTGAAGTCGCTTGACAAACACTTCACATCCCCAAATCTTTAGAAAAGACAAACTAGGAACCTTTCCAGTCCATATCTCATATGGTGTCTTAACTACAGACTTAGATGGTACCCTATTAAGTGTGAAAGCTGCTGTTTTTAGAGCGTATCCCTAAAATGACAACGGTAGGTCCGACTGGCTCATCATTGATCGAACCATGTCTAACAAAGTTTGATTACATCGCTCAGATACACTGTTTCTCTGAGGTGTTCCAGGCGGCGTAAGTCTTGGAACAATTCCGCAACTCTTTAGATGATTGCTAAACTCGTGGCTCAAATACTCGCCTCCACGATCAGATCGTAAGGCCTTAATTTTCTTGCCACGTTGATTTTCAACTTCATTCTGAAATTCCTTGAACTTTTCAACGGTTTCAGACTTGTGCCTCATCAAGTAGACATAGCCATATCTACTAAAATCATAAGTGAAAGTTATGAAGTATTGGAATCCTCCTCTAGCCGTCGTGCTCATTGGTCCGCATACATCACTATGTAGGAGTTCCAACAAGTTTACTGCTCTCTCAGGAAATCTTGTGAAAGGCGTCTTGGTCATCTTGCCTAGCAAGCCAGCCTCACATGTCTCGTATGATTCAAAATCAAATGAAGTTAGAAGTCCATGAGAATGGAGCTTCTTCATGCGCTTTTCACCATAGAATCTGTTCACCATGGTGATCTCCATCTCCATGTTCCATGTGCGCCATCCTCCTGGTGATGAGTCCTCCAAGAACTAGAACATGCTATTATGCCTAATAGCTAGTAAAGAAGCTAGTAATGAAGATTACATAGTTGCTTGGATCATCACAGATTGGTACGCAGACTATTAAATACATTAAGTTAACAACACATATGGCTCCTACCGTGTTGCCGTACGCGCGACACGCAGGTCACGAATGAGTTACACACATGCATCACATACACAAAGGGGCCATACTGATCACAAGATACATACATCTTGCAAAACAGAGTTAAGCGTCCTAACGTTCCAAACTTCGGAGGCCCGAAACTCCATCTTCCAAGCCGAATTTGGGAAATCTAATTTCGCCGAAATCACAAAGCGGTTGATTTTCATGTGTAACTTTTTCTGTAGATCAATTTTCATATAAAATTCGCCCTGATCCGAGATCGTACCGAAAAGTTACGGCTGATTTACCGAAGCATACGCACACGGCAAAATCCCGACCCCGATAGTAGATCCCATCTACTATTGCACATCTCATGCGCCTGGCGTATGAACCTGGATTTCGATTTGACCAATCACATTGATCTTCACTCACTGCAACTGGAATTACGTGTATCACTTAACTTCGATGGTGGAAATCCGACCGATAGGAGTATGTCGTTACACTACCATAGCAGCAAGAACACGAAACCAGGACATAGATCAAATTGAAAACTTGCATATCTCCATATGCACACATCCCGAATCCAAAACTAAACAGCTATAGCTCTGATACCATTGTTAGGATACGAGGTAGGCTACACTAGCGCAAATCAAAAATTTCTACCGCGTAAAATAGGAAAACTACCGTATAAGGATCACGGGATTACCACTCGACGCACTACTGGTGCGGAAGATGTAGATTCGCGTTGATGTAGCGAAGTCGATCAATGTAGTCGTACGTAGTCAATCACGTCAACGTCCAGCAGCTCCTCAGTAGGTCGTCCACGTGCAGCAAGATCTCCCTCGTGCCGCGGCTCGTCGTCGGCTCGTTGTGGCTCGTCGGCGGCTCGTCCAAGTGCTGCAGGCGCAACACCTCCAAGGTATCCACACGTGCAGGGAGGAAGCGTCACAAGCCGGACTGCTAGATCCGTGAGTTGCAACAGGCGAGGGCGTGGGAGGCGCGGCGGATGAGTTTCCCCAAAAAGATGTAAACCCTAGGGCGCCCCCACCCCTCTATTTATAGAGGTTCCTAACGGGCCTCTAGGTCCGAGGCCCATTAGTACTTCTAAACCTAATCCAACTCGGATCACATCCGAATTGGGCTTCCAGCCCCTTAAGTGTGTGACCCTTTGGGTTCGGATACGTATAGACATGTCCCGAGTACTCCTACTTGGCCCAATAGTCGGTAGCGGCCTCTAGCAAGACGTGCCAACTCCTATACGCACACGAAGATCATATCAGACGAACCATCACAACATTATATACATGCTATTCCCTTTGCCTCATGATATTTGGTCTAGCTTCAAGCCGACCGCTCTTTCTCGATCCTATGATTCGGAATCCCTTTGTAGGTTAACTCTTAACCGTACGTAGCATGGCCATGCATTTTCGGATCCGATCACTGGAGGGGCCCAGAGATATCACTCTCAATCAGAGAGGGGCAAATCCCATCTTGATTGACCATGTCTCATAGCATGTTTCTTGACAAACCCGAAAGCTACCTTTATAACTACCCTGTTACGGCGTAGCGTTTGATAGCCCCTAAGTAAGTCGATCCACATCTTGAATACATGCGACAATCTCAGGTCTAAGGACAAAGCATATATGTTGTTTAAAAAAGAGAACTACTTCTCGTGTTGGGTCAGTCCTAGCACATGTCTCCACATGTGCCCACATTATTGGTTCAACATCTCCATGTCCATGACTTGTGAAACATAGTCATCAACTAATACATGTGCTAGTCTAATATTCATGTGTGTCCTCACATGAACTCCGACTAGGGACAACTTTAGAATAACCATACAAGTAAAGAGTTTCACACACAATTCACATAATTGCAAATCAATTCAAGTAGCCTTTAATGAATATTCAAGGAACACAACATAAATCATAAATACAAATGGAATATTATCATCCCTATGATTGCCTCTAGGGCATACCTCCAACAGGTTCAAGTGCATTAGGAGAGTTACTTACTTCTGAATGTTTTTATGTACCTCTTCCAAAATTACTTATTTAGCTTATTAGGATTTGTGCTTCTTTTTATTCCTTTAAGTCGATTATTCAACCTAAAAATAATTTCATAAACAAACAACAGCCAAAGGTACTGAGAAAATTACAGCACCTCACTTAAGTCATTAATAAGTTATTGTAAAATTTTGGAAGCCACTGGATCACCACAAACAGAATTACACGCATTTCATTATTAAAGGTAGCATGCACTTAACTATTTCTATCTTCAAACTCACAGTGAATCTGAGGTTAAGGCCCTGTTTGGCATGGCTCCAACTTCGGGTGGAGCTGCTCCACTCCAGAACTTCACATGGAGCCAGCTCCGCTCCAAAACTCCAGAACTAAAATGGGGTGTTTGGCTAGATGGGTGCTCTCAGCTCCAAAAAAGATCGATTTCAGTGTCGATTGCCATTGTTGCCCCCCAATTAAGGCCCCACTTGTCATCCTCTCTATCCTATCTTCTTCTTCCCCTGGATAGTTTTTGCAGTCGGGGCAAGACGGGCGGTGGGGCTGGGCGGCGGGCGGCGGGGTGGGCGGCGACGGGCGGCGGGGTGGGCGGCAACGGGGGTGGCGTGGGGCGGCGATGGGCGGCGATGGGCAGCGACGGGGATGGGGCTTAGGTGGCGGGCGGCGACAGGTGGCGGGGGTTGCGGCCAGCAGTGGGGCTACGGCGGCGGGGGCGACCGGCGGTGGCCAAGACCCGAACGGCGCCCTGCTGTCGTGAGAACAGAGGGAAGCGCGGGACGGGGAACAGGTAGAATAGAACAAAATGTTTTTTTCCATAACCAGTGGCATTGGTGGGTAATTATCCACCAACTCCACGAGGAGGTTCAAAAGAGAGGTTTCTGGAGCAGCAAAAGAGGTGCTCCAAAACTCCACCTCCATTTGCACTACAGCTCCATGGAGTTGGCAACTCCATGGAGTTTTGGAGTTGGGGTGTTTGGCTGAATTTTTTGATGGAGTTACTGGAGTTTAGGAGTGGAGCCGTGCCAAACAGGGCCTAAATTTTACTAGTATGTTGAAGATGTTTTACATAGCTTTGGTGAATTTTTCATGATTTTTGGAGAAGGACAACTAGTACCCTTATTTATCTCCTATTTAAACATGCTTAACAAAGAAGGTGAGTTTCTTTTTTATTCTAACCACAACTCATATTTTTCCTGTAAACTATAACTCAAAACTGAGCTACTCCAAGTAGTTTCATATTTTTCTCAGCTCTGAATTAAAACTTATGCAAAAAGTAAGATTTAATCCTAGATTTCTAAGATAAGGTTAAAACAGGAACTTTAAGTTCTATTCCAGGGCCCTAATTATTTTTCTGACCTTATACTCATAGCAACAAGCACCACAGAGTTAGATTTACTTATTTAGCATTTTTCTTCCATTTACTATGATTTAAAAGGCCTAAATAACAACTAAAACCATAAGACATTATTTACAATAGTAACATGAGCAAACTTATTTTTGTAAGAAACTAGACAGAACAAGGATTCCAACAAAAGCGGTTTGGTATTTTTCTGATTTTTCTACGATTTACTGGGCATTTACAAAATTTAAACCCTTTTTTGTCGATTTTAAACTAAAAACCGAGGCAAACTTTCACTCTACCCCCTATGTCTATGGTTTATTCACGTAGGGGTCCCTGAGTTTTGCGCCTAAGCCCTAGGAAAGATCGGGGAAGACACAATGTCATCCCCGGGGGTGCGCACGGAGGCGGCAGCGAAATCCCCATTGATTCGCCGGCGGAGATCGGGCAACAAGTTGCCGAAGAGGCTCAGGGGCTCACCTGAGCTCGACTTGGTGGGGTTGTGGTGACGGAGATGACCGGCAAGGGTCGGAACATGGTGACGGCGGCTGGGCTTGGCAGGTGGCGGTGCGGGCGGCGTTCCGGCACACTGGTGGCGTTGAGAGGGCAATGGGCGGCTCGGGGACGTACGCGGAGGGGGTGGCGAAGCGGGCGGAGAAGTCGTTGGAGCGCGGGGTGGCACGAAGGTGGGAGCTCCACGGGAGCCTTAGCAGCGGCATAGAGGAGAAGCAGGGGCGCGGTGTGCGGGAGGTCACGAATGGTGGCGGTGAGGGCGGGCTTGGTCCTTTTATGGGGCAGTGGTGGAGGAGAGGGTCGAGGCGGGGCTCCGGGTGTGAGAGGATAAGGCCGGGGAGAGCGGGTGCGTGGGCGAGGCAGCCATTGGCCGGAGGCGCCATTGGCCGAGGAAGCGGAGCTCCGGGGACAGGATCCTCCGGGCATTGGGCAAGCGGGATAGCGTCGGGCAAGCGCGGTTTTTCCGAGCGGGAGGATTGGCGAGGCCGGGCATGCGTCTGGTCGCGTCAAGCGCTAGATCGGGGGTGGCGGCATGGCTGGTACCCGGCGGTGGCATGGCGTGCGAGGGGGAGGAAGGTGCGGGCGCCGGTTGGGCGGAGCGGCTCGCGCGCAGGGGGAGGGAGACAGCCTCAGCGGCAATTGGCCAGCACGACGCTTGCCCCGTCTTGTTGTGGGCGCGGGTAGGGCGACGGCGAGCTCGCCAGTGGACGGCGGCCATGCGGTGGGCGCCACGCGGGTGAACATGCCCGAGCGCGCTGGCGTCGAGGCAACGTTGCCAGCAAACCCGACCGGCTTCGGGGACCCTCCACTCGAGATTTTCATACTAAACGTTCGAATCTCCCTTAAGCAAACTTGTAGAATTGTGGTTGTGGTTCAAACTTTATTAAGGGTGTTTGTTCAGATTTCAAAAGGATTTGAAAATAACTCAAGCCAAAGTTTGCCAAAAATCTGAGAATTCAGACTTAGTCATTTCAGCCATTTTGGAGAAATTTCAGGAGTTTGGCTGTCTTTGACTCAACTTTAGGGCAGCTTCTGAGTTGAATTAGACCAAGGTGTTATTGAAGGAGTTGCTCTTCAGTCTTAGGAATTCAACTTATATTAAGGGTTTTTCTTGAGTTTAGTTCAAAAATTTGGAGGAAGACCCTCACCAAGAGGAGCACTCTGGATGGTTTCCAGACTTAGAGCTGGAATGCCTAGAGGGCTGAGTTGACTGTTTTACCCAACTTTGACCAAGATTTTAAGTAGGTTTGATTTCGATTTGGACTTGGGTCAGTGTAACAAAGTTGGAACACACTTAAGGGACTAAAACTTTTATTAAAGGTTTGACTTGAGGTTGGATATGAAATTGTGAGATAGCAGATTGCAAAGTTGAAGAAAAACTTGAATTCCAGGACTTGGGTTGTTGGTAGGGTTTTATAAGACTCCTGTTTTGATTCTTGTTTTTGGCCTTCTCCCACTTTGAAGTAGCCAAAGTGTCTTTAACAAAAGTTGTTTCAAATTAAAAGTTTTACAACTCTTATTTGGGTGAAATTTCATGTTTGTATATAAAAACTCAAGTTATATATTTAACTCCAAAAAGAGCTTCTTAGGGTCAAAAAGGACATTTCACCTCTTTTGATTAGTGACTAATAACTTGTTTAGGTTTAATTACACCTAATTAAGGCAGAGTTGTTATAGCCTACCCCCCTTAAAGGAATCTCGCCCCAAGATTCAAGTGCAGAAAGGAACTAGTGTGGCTGGTGCAACGTACCTCCCTGGCCAAAAAGAAAAACCACGGGAGTTAGTGTTGAGATACTCTTCTGTTTCCCATGTTGCTTCATCTTCCGTATGGTTACTCCACTGAATTTTGTACATTTTCACCCTTTGTCTACGAGTATGTCTCTCTTTCCGGTCGAGGATCTTAATAGGATATTCCTTGTATGATAAATCGGGTTCGATCCCCAATTCTTCTGGTGCAAGAATTTCGGTCGGAACTCGAATACAATTCTTGAGTTGCGAGACATGGAAAACATCGTGCATTGCAGCAATCTTCTCCAGGAGTTTAATTCGATACGCTACAGGTCCACAAATTTCCATGATTTCGTATGGACCAATACAGCGTGGTGCCAACTTTCCCTTCACTCCGAAGCGTTGTACGCCCTTGGTCGGTGATACTCGAAGGTATACAAAATCCCCAACCTCAAATTGGATAGGTCTTCTCCTCTGATCGGAATAGCTCTTTTGTTGGGACTGGGCAGCCTTAAGATTTTCTCATATAACTCTCACTTTTTCTTCGGCCTCCATGACCAAGTCAGGTCCATACACCGTTCGCTCTCCTGATTGCGACCAACTTAGCAGGGTTCGGCATCTACATCCATACAAGGCTTCAAAAGGTGCCATTTTCAAGCTGGCTTGGTAGCTATTGTTGTATGAGAACTCTGCTAAGGGCAAACATTTATCCCAATTCTTGTCATAATGAATGACACAAGCACGTAGCATATCTTCCAATATTTGGTTAACTCTTTCAGTTTGTTCATCGGTTTGAGGGTGATATGTGGAGCTGCGAATCAGCTTAGTACCAAGCGAAGACTGAAATTGCTCCCAAAAGCGTGCTACAAACTGACTACCTTGATCAGAGATGATCATTTTAGGCACACCATGCAAGGAAACAATTCGATCAAGGTACAACTCTGCATATTTCTGTATAGTGTGGGTGGTGTGTACCGGGAGGAATTGTGTTGTTTTGGTAAGTCGGTCCACTATAACCCATATGGAATCATGCTTGCGAGAGGTATTGGGCAATCTGACTATAAAATCCATGCTTATGTCCTCCCATTTCCATGAGGGAATAGGTAGTGGTTGCAAGGTGCCAGCTACCTTCAGGTGGCTTGATTTAACTCATTGATATGTATCACATTCTGAAACGTATCGTGCAATATCTAGTTTCATCCCACTCCACCAGAAATTTTGTCGAAGATCGTGGTACATGTTGGTACTACCAGGGTAAATCAAAATCTTGGAAAGGTGTGCTTCATCCATAATCCGTTTCTTAAGATTAGGGTCATTCGGAACAACCAGTCGAGCTTCATAATGTATAACTCCTTTCCAATCCTATCAAAAATGCTTATATCCCTCATCTTTCTGCGCGAGTTTCTTCTTGATAAGTTTTATTTCTTCATCCTCCAACTGCGCTAAAACAATTTGGTCATCCAGGGTAGGCTCAAGAGAAATATGACTTAAGGTGCCATGGGGAATAATTTCCAAATTAATCTTGGCCATCTCATGACATAAGGTTTCAGCATAGTTGGTTGCCGACAAGCAGTTATAATGGATTTTGCAATTGAGAGCATCTGCAACTACATTGGCTTTACCTGGGTGATAGTGCACTTCTAAGTCATAGTCCTTGATCAATTCTAACCATCTTCTCTGACGCATGTTGAGGTCTGTTTGAGTGAAGATATACTTGAGACTCTTGTGATCCGTATAGATATTGCAACGAGTCCCCATAAGATAATGTCTACACATTTTCAGAGCGTGCACGACTGCTGCTAATTCAAGATCATGGGTAGGATAATTCAGCTCATGTGGCCGTAATGCTCACGAGGCATAGGCAATGACTCGGCCGTCTTGGATAAGAACACACCCAAGTCCAGTGCTAGAGGCATCGCAATAAACGTCGAATGA
The DNA here is from genome assembly GCF_000263155.2 of Setaria italica. Taxonomy (NCBI): domain Eukaryota; kingdom Viridiplantae; phylum Streptophyta; class Magnoliopsida; order Poales; family Poaceae; genus Setaria; species Setaria italica. Next base: position 17,462,249 of record NC_028455.1, read on the forward strand.
CTTAGTGGTGTCTGGCTGAGCTAAAACCAGGGCGGAGGTCAGTAATTGTCTCAATGTGTGGAAAGCTTCTTCACATTTGTCACTCCACACAAACTTAACTCCTTTCTTCAACAGTTCAGTCATTGGCTTAGCTATCCTTGAGAAGTCAGGAATGAATCGACGGTAGTAGCCTGCTAAATCGAGAAAACTTCGAATTTGATGAACTGAGGTGGGGAGCTTCCAGTCCATTACTTCTTGAACTTTGCTTGGGTCCACTGCTATGCCATCGCTGGATATGGTGTGCCCTAAGAATTTAACACTATCCAGCCAGAACTCACACTTGGAGAATTTGGCATAGAGTTGGTGATCTCTTAAGCATTGGAGCATAGTGTGTAGGTGCTCTGCATGCTCTTCCTCATTCTTTGAGTACACTGAATTCATGAGATACATGAAATAAGCCAGCGCATTAGTAAGCCCAAATGACACGACTAAGTACTCTTATAGTCCATACCGTGTAGAGAAGGCAGTCTTAGGAATATCGCATGGTCGGATCTTGATTTGATGGTAGTCAGAACGAAGATCAATTTTGGAAAACACTCTAGCTCCAGCTAACTAATTGAACAGAACATCGATGCGGGGTAATGGGTATTTGTTCTTTATCGTCACCGCATTGAGAGGTCGGTAGTCCACACACATACGCAGACTCTCATCCTTCTTTTTCATAAACAAAGCTGGACAACCCCAAGGTGATGTGCTTAGGCGAATGAAACCTTTTTCCAACAACTCATGCCCTGAGTTTTTATTTCTGCCAGCTCTGTGGGTGGCATCCTGTACGGTCTCTTTGAAATTGGGGCGGTGCTTGGTTGCAATTCAATAGCAAACTCGATATCTCTATCAAGCGGCACACTTGGCAAATCATCTAGGAACACATCGGAATATTCACACACCACTGGAATGTCCTCTAATCGGGTTTTAGTCACGGGATAGGCACAAGAATTTTTGCACTCGCAGTGGGGCAAGTGTATTATTGAGCTAACATATATGGGTGAATTTATATGGACTGCTCTAGCAGGGATGTCTAGTGCAAGTCGGTGCCGAGTCGTCAAATCCATGCCCAAGATGATATCTATCCCTTCTATCCCAAGGATAAGGAGGTTTTCCTTAAAAAGGATTCTCCCTAACTTGATACGTGCATTGCGGGTCAAATGGCGTGAGGTTACTTTCCCACCTGGGGTGGAGATTATATATGCCCCTTTCGTGTGACAGAAACCTAACCCACACTTAGCACAGGTTCTGGACCCAATGAAACTATGGGATGCTCCCGAATCAAACAGAATAAGGACAGGTTGATTGTGGACAGAGAAGGTACCCATCATCACTGGTGCGCCTTCTGGAAGTTCGGAAAGGGTGGTGAAGTTCAACCTACCTTGTCGGACCTGAACTCTAGGCCTCTTCCCTTTGTTGCCGAGTGCATTACTCTATCCAGGCCGTTGATTCTTGTTGCAGGGGCAGTCCTTGGCAAAGTGTCCTGTATTCCCACGGGTGAAACAGCGGTTTCCCGTAGCAAGGTGCGGCGGCATTGTAAGAGTAGGCCAGGGCCCTTGTGGCTGGAATCCAGGGAAACGAGGTGCTGCCTGCGGTGGGGGTCGAGCAACCCATCTCCCAGGCTGTGCGGGTCTGCGAGACGCCTGTGGGGGAACCATCCTGTATCTCTGTGCAGGTGTGCTGGGTGCCAGCATTGGAGCCTTCCGCTTCAGGTTGGCCTTAAGGGCCTTCATGCAATCTTCCAGGGAAATTGCCAGGTTCACCAGTTCATTAAAGGAATCCACTTTGATGGGATTCAGCCTCTCCTTGAGCTCCAAACTCAAGCCTCTACGGATGCGGTCCCTCTTCTTCTCGTCGGAGTCCGAATGATAGCCTGTGTAGCGACATAGGTCATTGAAAGCCTACGCATATTGCAAGACATTGCGACCTCCCTGGGTGAGAGCCAGGAACTCATTTAGCTTGCACTCCAGGAGACCCTCAGGGATATGATGGCCCCTGAACACCGTCTTGAACTCCTCCCAGCTGACGATGTGGTCATCCGGCTACATGGCGTGGTAGTGATCCTACCATAGGAGGGCAGAACCATGCAGCTACTGCATGGCGAATTGAGCCTTGTTCTCATCCAGACAATGGGCGGTGAGGAGAGAGAACTTGGACTCGATGGCACGAATCCAGGCGTCAGCGTCGAGTGGATCCTCCGTCTTGTGGAACAGAGGAGGCTGTGTTCCCAAAAAGTCCTCATAGCGAGCAACATGAGGTTGCTGATGAGCTCTTCCTCCCTGGGGCTACTATTGCTGCCCCTGGGCAATGTGTCTCAGCAGTTCGGTTTGAGCAGCCAAGATCGCCTTTAGGGTGGGCAGAGGCGGAGGCAGTGGAGGCACCTGCCTCTGCTTGCTGCCACTGGGAACAGAGCCGGAATGGGTGCGGTGCACCATCTGCAAGATTCATCTATCCATTAGTCACATAATCCCCAAGGCTTACCCAATCATAAGGAAAATTATGTGCTGAATCTTTAAATGCTAGTCTTGCCGATAGTGCGAAAACAACAATCATATCTTTTATTGAGTAGGTGCATATCTCTTCTTCGAAGAATACAAGGTTCTCATCCTTATTTGAGAGTTAGGACTCGTCGTACATAACCACTTCCATTTTACGCTTGTTGACCGAAAAGGAAGGAAAGGGGGTCGTTTAGCCAAGTTAGCACGCTGCTGTTTGGGCTGATTTTCAGCAAGCTGAGCTGCGGTGTTTTGGTTCTAACATGATTTTGATAGATCCAAAGGAGCTGAATTTTTACGAGCTGTTAGAACATAAGTTTCTGCACAACTTTGGTATTCAAACCTCAGATCAAAAATGAGTGGAGATAGGGTCAAAACTAAGGAGAAACAGCCACTGAATTTCTGCCATAAAATTTTAGACATTACAACTAGTCGGTAGCAACGGCAAATCCATACATGGAATCAGTTTGTCAGCACCCAAATACTCAACTCAAGCTAACCTATTACATCACTAGCCAAAATATAGGTCGCCGAGGAGTACAACAACAAAAGAAACTACGCACAACAACTCGATACATCTAAAAGTCGTCCAGGTTGCCTACGGAGGCAAAGCTAAGAGCAGGAGAGTGTGCGTCGCCAACTCGGGGCTGCAGAGTGGCCTCCTCAAAGTCCATACTCGAAAAGTCCTCGATCTCCTTGGGTTCCTCCTCCTCCTGAGCCATCGGCTCATCCAGTTGCACCTCTAAAGCGTGGATAGCATTAAGCTCAGCGTGGTGCTCTTGTAGGTGCTCATTGGCGTTCGCCAGCTCCATATTCACATCATAGAACTGATCAGCCAACATCTCCATGTCGTGCTCCATATCTACTATCTCCTCCTCTACCCTACAAATCCGGTTATGCATATCTGCTATCTGAACATCCTTCTGTACCAACTCAAGTGACAAGTCCACCATGCCATTCTGCATGGTGGTGAGGGCAACCTAGTTGGCCACTGCCATCCCAATCACAGTGGTCATCGCCCTGCTCTGCATCTCAATCATCCGATAGAACACATTCATGCAACGGACTAAAACAAAAATCGTGCACTATGGGTCCATAACCCCTAGCAAGTCCATGTGCTCCATGTGGTCCAACCAATCCGGGTCTCTCCTATCCCTAGCAGGAAACAAACCAATCAGGTCTAACACAATCTCCAGGGAGTGCTCCCTGCAAAACTGTGTCAGCACCTGCAAAGCTGCAAACTCTCACGTGTCCTGCAACATGTGTCCCTCAGCCACAACCTCTAAAAGTGGCCACTGGGGCTGGTCTGGAGGTGGGGGCACCTTCACGTTCACGCAGCTCTGAGGGATCCCGTGGTCCTGGTACGCGCATCCCGCGTAAACAGGCGGTGACGGGTACCCAAACGAGCGCAAAGTGTCCTACAATATGGCCGAAAAACCCTCGTAGTGGAGGCACGTCGAGTGGGTGGTGCCATCCACACCAACCGCAACGTACATGGGGTGAGCCATCTGTAACAAAAGGGACAAGTGAGAAACGGAATCAACACTTGGAAATCAAAATAGATTTCTGACAGTTAGAGAAAAACTCATAACTCAGCAAGTATTTATCCAAATTTCCTCAAATTTTACCAGCATGTTCTTTATATAGTTCATAACAAGTTTGGTATTCAAAGGTAGAGCTAAAACAGAACCTAACAGGGTGATAAGCTCAGATTTCTATTAAGTGGTACATGCTAGAATTTTTTAAACCCGAGCTGAAGTAAACTGAGCATAACTTCAAAACCAGAGACCTAATGAAGCTCACATTTTACCACCAAGTTCTTTATTAAATTCTGAGAAACTTTGATTAAAGGACCCCTAACATAAAAAAGTCCTTAAGGTGGTCGAAACAGTCAAACTCCAACTGCTGTACACCCAGGGTTAATAGTCAAACAGGGGTCGCAAAGCTGATCATAACTTCCCACCTAGGTGGTAGCATTTTATGAAAACAAAATTCAGAAAGTTATTTAGGATATTTAACACAACTTTATTATACAAAGTTTCTGGAGTTATCATTTGGAACAACCGGAAAGATTTTTATCAAGACTTGCATGGCGGAAAAAGGTTAGCTTTGGTCTTACGTAGTTAGTGCTGGTGGCAAGGCAACAATACGACTCTCACTATAATAACTAGTCAGGTTGCTAAGTATTATTTCGTACATAAACGTGGTTAGTGTACCTGCAAAAAATCACATCACATCTTGAACCTTTCGTGCCAGCACTCACGAAAGCGTCCACAATCATTACCGTTCAATATAGAAACAGCACCCATGCGTTTAACACTGCATGGATAGCGCAACAACCGTGGAAATAGGTTTCTTTGAATAGAACCATATAGCCCTTCGCATTCTCGTGATGCAGAATCTTGCACACGTATAATAGACGTGGGCGAACAACCGTGACGATAGGCTCGTTGTAATCGAACCATACCATCCTTCGCATGAGTTAACATACGGAACTTGCGCACATATAATAGACGTGGGCGAAAACAACCATGATGATAGGCTCGTTGGAATCGAATTCCTATCACCCTTCGCATACTCGCGATGCGGAACTCCGCACACATATGATAAACGTGGCGATAAGTGCTGGAAGTCAGTATAAATAACTAATAGTTACTAGCCACCTTAAATGACCCCAAAATTACCCTAGGGTTTCTTGTACTAAACTCATCCTTAATGAGCTTATGAATTTTCAACTAGTTTCTTGCAAATTTTATTCAGAAAAGGTGTTTTAAGGCCTATTGTTCTCCGTACCGTGCTTCAAGCTCTGATGCCAGCTGTGGCGGAAATGCCCAAATTAACCTGACTAAAATGCACTTAAGTCGTCTGACACGCGATTATGCACTTTAAGCAAGTCCACTTCGTCGACTGTCGGATTTCATCCGATAAACCACTTATACAGGATCGAGAAGCATTGCTCACATGAAGGTGAGTAGCACAGAGATTACAACATTCCCATCTCATTAACATAGTTCAACAAATTATTACATCAGAGTTTTTGAAATTCAAACAAGTTTGCAAGGTTCAACCAGACGAAGTAAAACCAGCGGAAGCTAAACGTCGATACACGATATCATGACGAAGCCGATCATGACATCACTGATCCCTGCCCTCGCCGTCCGAGGAGGGATCCCACTTGACTGTCCAGCCCGGAGGGAGCTGGGTAGGCCAAGTGGTGCTAGCAACCATACTATCGATATTACCTGAAAAGATAAGCCACAAACAAGGCTGAGCGACTACGCTCAACAAGACTTAACCGTCGGGTGGTATCTACTTCCACCAACACCTAGACATGAAAGCTTTTTGGCTCTGGGTTTGTTTTTGCCACAAGCGACTAAAGTTGGTCCTTACTTTCAACATTTTAGCTCAAGTTCTAAGTTCATTAATGTTGGATATATAAGCACTTTTAGTTTTAATTTAATCCAAAAATAAATCATGAATACGATGAAAAGACAGCAGATTAAACTAGACATGTCTACGCAAGATCTAGACAAGTCTATTATTGCAAATAGAATCACACATTCTACCATACTATCCAGTGCTATCAGACTGCAACAGATCATAATAGCTAGTATGGAAGACATAATTTGAGATAAGAGATCGTACGTTTCTTTCTTGATGAAGATCGGCTCCTGGACGACTACTGGGTACAGCAGGCGATGACGATCAGCAGCCTGACATTGTTCGCGAGACGAGTGTAGCCCGAGCGACGAAGAGGTAGACAAGCCGTGGTGAAGGAATCGACGAAGAACTTGACGAAGTGGAGGAAGCGATCGAGCAGTCGCACAGAGCGCTTCCCAAAAACCTTATTTCGCCCTCTCCCGGTGCAGGATCGCTGAAGACGACGGTTCTAGGGACCTGCTCTCCCAATCGCCGGTGCATGCCGACAATCGGGATGGAGTAGACTACGGTGGCGGCGCAGCAGCGAGAGGAGGCAAAAACCCTAGCTCGAGTAGATCTGTTTTTGGTAGAGGCCAGTAGGTCGCATATATAGGAGAGCCCACGATTCCCACATCGCATCGTGATCTAAACCGGTTAGGATTCCATATATCTCGCTGACTTAAAGACCAAGTAACCAAAAAATAAAACGGCAAAAGGAAGCCACGCCCCCGCAAGGCGAGGGGCCGGATTTTGGCGGACCATTCACGCAGGTGCCGCGCGCCCGCGCCCTTCGCCCCGCCCGGCCCGGCCCGGCCCGGCGAGGCGAGGCGTGGCGTGGTGTGGCGAGCGAGTGTGCGTGTGTGGAGCTCTCCGTCCCTCCCCACACACATAGCTTGGAGGAGTGGAAACAACTTCCATATTTAAGTTGGTCATCCCTCCCCTCCACTAGCAATGTGGGACTAAAGACTTGCACCACTCCACCTCTTGCCCACATGGGCCTTTGAGATTTATTTGAAATTCTGAAATTACTTATGGGCTAGGCCCATTATTTCAACAATCCCCCACCAGATCTCAAATACCCATCAGAGATTTTGCCTGTTTCTCACTGCTGTTTATATACTAGTGCTTCAGCGAGGACTGTTAAGTTAAACTCTCGCCTAGAGCTTCAAGCTACATTCATCCACAACTTGAACAATGGACTAAGCCTTGAATTGCAAGTTTTGTGTGGACAAGTTTCACTCAAAGTCGGGACTAGTACCTGGCTGCCTGTAGCCTACCCCGCGGGTGGGGCATATAGGTCGTACCCCCTGGTCTCTTCATGAGCTTAATAGAGATCACCCAAGTCTCACAGACTGCGACCTTACAACAGTCGGGCTCATATAGGTATATTTTTCCAAGATGTTCTGTAGGGCAACATCTTTGCTAATTAAAGCCAACAAAATATATTAAGGCAGTAGCCAGCCTGCCATGCAGTGGTTTGAGAGTGTTGCATCATTTCTCGAGTGGGTTAGTAGGATACTCTCATGCTATCCTATGGTTTGTTCTTCCCAGATCCTACTTCACGGGATCTCCGATCACATAGGTTGGGTTACCACCATGGTGTAGCTCATATGGGTCTCATACCCATCTCCTTTGATGCATTGTCTATCACATTACGTGACAGCCCCTTAGTGAACTGATCTGCCAAGTTCTTATCAGTTGAGATGTAATCCACTGATATTACTCCGGAGTTTCTCATTTTTCTGACAGATTTCAGACGTCTCTTAACGTGTCTTGATAACTTCATATTGTCCTTAGAATTGTTAACTTTGACTATCACCGTTTGATTGTCACAATTCATAAGTATTTGCCGGCATAGGTTTCTCGACAATAGGCAAGTTCATCAAGAGTTCACGTAGCCAATCAGCCTCAACGGTGGCTGTATCTAATGCTGCAAGTTCTGCTTCCATGGTAGACCTCGTTAAGATAGTCTGTTTGGATAACCTCCATGAAAGAGCACCACCACCAAGAGTGAAGATGTATCCACTTGTGGCATACAATTCATCAGCATCAGATATCCAATTTGAATCTATAGCCTTCCAGTACTGCAGGATACCCGGAGTAGTGAATTCCGTAATCCATAGTACCAACTAAATAGCGCATGACTCGCTCAAGCGCACGCCAATGATCATCTCCCGGATTAGAGGTAAACCGGCTCAGTTTGCAAACAGCATATGAGATGTCAGGCCTAGTAGCACTGGCTAAATACATAAGTGATCCAATAATCTGAGAGTATCTTAATTGGTATCCGCCAATTCTCTTGTTTTTCCGAAGTATCAAGCTCGGATCATAAGGTGTGGGAGAAGGCTTACTGTCCTTAAAGCCAAACCGGCTCAAGACCTTTTCCACATAATGAGATTGCGTGAGAGTACTCCCATCCTCTCCTTTGATCAACTTGATATTCAGAATTACATCAGCCTCTCCCAGATCTTTCATGTCGAAATTTTGGCACAGAAATAACTTGACCTCTTTGATCACGTCAAGATTTGTACCAAAGATCAGTATGTCATCGACATACAAGCACAATATAACTCCCTCACCCCCACCATGGCGGTAGTACACACATCTATCAGCCTCATTGACAGAAAAGCCTGCTGATATGAGTGTAGTATCAAATTTCTCATGCCACTGCTTAGGTGCTTGTTTCAGGCCATACAAAGATTTCAGCAATGTACACACCTTATTCTCTTGACCCTTTATTACAAACCCATCAGGCTGATTCATATAAATTTCCTCATCCAACTCTCCATTAAGGAAAGCTGTCTTAACATCCATCTGATGGACGAGAAAACCATGTGAGGCAGCAAGGGAAAGTAATACTCGAATACTGGTCAATCTCGCAACAGGTGAGTAAGTGTCGAAGAAATCTTCGCCTTCTTTCTGGGTATAACCCTTAGCCACAAGTCGAGCCTTGTACTTATCAATAGTAACATTAGGCCTAAGCTTCTTTTTGAACATCCACTTGCAACCCACAGGTTTACAACCATACGGTCGATCAACAACCTCCCAAGTTCCATTAGAAAGAATAGAGTCCATCTCACTATGGATAGCTTCTTTCCAATCATCTACATCTGGAGATGCAAATGCCTCTGAAATAGTCTTAGGAGTATCGTCTACGAGATAGACAGTGAAATCATCACCAAAGGACTTTGCAGTTCTTTGTCTCTTGCTCCTCTTAGGAGCTTCACTGTTAACCTCCTCATGAACTAGCTCAAGTGTTTGTTCAGCATGATCAGGAAGCACAATAGGTTCAGGAGTTGTCTCAGCAATCATATCAGAAGATAGTCTAGACATACTATGCAATTGTTTCATAGGAAATATATTCTCAAAGAATGTAACATCACGAGACTCCATCAAGGTATTAACATGAACATCAGGCACCTCTGATTTAACCACTAAAAATCTATAGGCTATGCTATGATGAGCATATCCCAAAAAGACACAATCCACAGTTTTAGGTCCCAACTTACGTTTCTTGTTGATTGGCACACTAACTTTGGCCAAGCAACCCCAAGTGCGTAAGTATGAAAGTGATGGTTTTCTTCCAATCCATTCTTCATAGGGAGTTTTCTCCTTATTCTTCATGGGTACTTTATTCAGGACATGACATGAAGTCAATACAGCCTCCCCCCACCATGCCTTAGATAATCCACTGGTGTCTAACATGGCGTTCACCAAGTTAGTCAAAGTGTGATTCTTTCTTTCGGCAACCCCGTTTGATTGGGGCGAATAGGGAGGCGTCCTCTCATGTACAATACCATGTTCTTCACAGAACAAGTCGAAATCATTTGAGAAATACTCGCCACCACAATCAGACCTAATTCTCTTGATCTTTTTCTCAAGTTGATTCTCAACTTCAGCCTTATAGATTTTAAAGTAGTTAAGAGCCTCATCTTTCATTTTCAATAAATATACATAGCAATATCTAGACGCATCATCTATCAAAGTCATGAAATATCTTTTTCCACCTTTGGTCAACACACCATGCATCTCGCATATATCAGAATGAATGAGTTCAAGTGGTGCCAAGTTTCCCTCCTCAGCTACCTTGTGAGGTTTTCGAGGTTGCTTAGATTGCACACAACTATGGCACTTAGAACCTTTGACAATGAAAAAATTCGGAATTAAACACAGGCTGGAAAGTCGAGACATAGAACCAAAATTCAAATGACATAAACGTGAATGCCAAACACTAGCATCACTCTCATTAATACCATCACAAATATAGTTGACAGACTTATTGCAATAATCTGAAAGGGAAAAGCAGAACAAGCCTCCGCACTCATAGCCTTTACCAATAAATTGTCCACTCTTAGACACGACAATTTTATTAGACTCAAGCACTACCTTAAAACCATCCCTACACAAAAGGGAGCCACTAACTAGATTCTTCCTGATAGAAGGGACATGCTGCACGTTCTTCAGTTGCATGATCTTTCCCGAAGTAAACTTCAGATCTACCGTACCAACACCATGAACAGAAGCATATGACCCATTCCCCATTAGGACGGAGGAATCCTGAGCGACCTGGTAAGATGAAAACAAGGAGGCATCAGCACACACATGAACATTAGCACCAGTATGAAGCCACCAAGTATTAGTAGACTGAAACACTGAAAAAACAGAAGGTAAATTACCATACCCACTATTTCCGTCTCCAGCGCTGGTCACCATGCTCACAAACTTCTGCTGTGGAGGTTTTCTTCCTTTGCGGTTTGGGCACTTCTTTGCCCAATGGTCAGTAGAACCGCACACAAAGCATCCCTCGTTCTCCTTATTCTTCTTCTTCTTGAAGGTAGTGGACTGCTTAGGCTTATTGTTCTTGCCCTTGCCCTTGCCACCATTGCCATTGTGATGTGATTGGTGCACCATATTGGCACTGGTCTGTCCCTCAACAGCTTTAGATTGTCCATCTTTAGCCCGAGCTTTCTCCTCAACATCAAGAGATGCAATCAAGTCTGAAATAGAAATTTTTGTCCTCTTGTGTTTGAGAGAAGTGGCGAAATCCCTCCAGGATGGAGGTAACTTGGCAATAATGCCCCCAGCCACAAACTTGTCGGACACGACAATCTTTAGCAGATCGAGTTCCTTCACCATGCACTATAATTCATGAGCCTGAGCGACTACAGATTTTCCGTCAACCATCTTGTAGTCATGATACTGCTCAATGATGTACAATTCAGTGCCAGTATCTGAGCCACTGTAGTTGGCAATCAAATCGTCCCACAACTCCTTTGCGACCGTGTGATGAAGGTACACATGCTGCAGATGTTCTGCAAGTGCACCAATCACAGCGCCCAAGAAGATTGTGTTGGCTTCCGAATATTCTTTCTCCTTTTCAGGAGAGAGAACCCCTTCCGGCTTGCCATTGGACACCTAGAACACCTTCATGGCAGTAAGCCACAACATGGCTTTCACCTGCCACCTCTTGAAGTGCACGCGAGCAAACGGTGCTGGCCTCAGTGCATCAAGAAATCCAGCCATAAAACTAAAGTGCCTACAATAAGGTTTTTGGATTGTTGGATATACAAGCACTTTTAGTTTTAATTTAATCCAGAAATAAATCATGAATATGATGAAAAGACAGCAGATTAAACTAGACATGTCTATGCAAGATCTAGACAAGTCTATTATTGCAAATAGAATCACACATTCTACCATACTATCCAGTGCTATCAGACTGCAACAGATCATAATAGCTAGTATGGAAGACATAATTTGAGATAAGAGATCGTACGTTTCTTTCTTGATGAAGACCGGCTCCTGGACAACTACCGGGAACATCAGGCGATGACGATCAGTAGCCTGACATTGTTCGCGACGACGAGTGTAGCCCGAACGACGAAGAGGTAGACGAGCCGTGGTGAAGGAATCGACGAAGAATTTGACGAAGTGGAGGAAGCGATCGAGCAGTCGCACAGAGCGCTTCCCAAAAACCTTATTTCGCCCTCTCCCGGTGCAGGATCGCTGAAGACGACGGTTCTAGAGACCTGCTCTCCCAATCGCCGATGCACGCCAACAATCGGGATGGAGTAGACTACGGTGGCGGCGCAGCAGCGAGAGGAGGCAAAAACCCTAGCTCGAATAGATCTGTTTTTGGTAGAGGCCGGTAGGTCGCATATATCTCGCTGACTTAAAGACCAAGTAACCAAAAAATAAAACGGCAAAAGGAAGCCGCGCCCCCGCAAGGCGAGGGGCCGGATATCGGTGGACCACTCACACAGGTGCCGCACGCCCGCGCCCTTTACCCCGCCCGGCCGGCGAGGTGTGGCGTGGCGTGGTGAGCGAGCACGCGCGTGTGGAGCTCTCCTTCCCTCCCCACACACATAGCTTGGAGGAGTGGAGACAACTTCCATATTTAAGTTGGTCATCCCTCCCCTCCACTAGCAATGTGGGACTAAAGACTTGCACCACTCCACCTCTTGCCCACATGGGCCTTTGAGATTTATTTGAAATTCTGAAATTACTTATGGGCTAGGCCCATTATTTCAACAATTAACCCATCTAGATTTGCAACTTATGCTAAGCATACATAGTTTCCAAACAATTTAAAGAACAAGCATCAAGATTTATATCCTCATTGTTCCATCTTTACTTAGTGCAGAATAGCGATCAAGCAGTCCCAAACTGTTAGAGGGTCTCCGAGGGTGCGCACGGTGGCGGTGGCAAAATCCCCGGCGATTCGCCGGTGGAGATCGGGCAACAAGTTGCCGAAGAGGCTCAGGGGCTCACCTGAGCTCGACTTGGCAGGGTTGTGGTGATGGAGATGGCTGGCGAGGGTCGGAACACGGCGGCGGTGGCTAGGCTTGGGGGGTGGTGATGCGGGCGGCTTTCCGGCACACCGGCGGCGTCGGGAGGGCAACAGGCGGCTCGGGGACGTGTGCGGAGGGGTGGCAAAGCGGGCAGAGAAGTCGTCGGAGTGTGGGACGGTGCAAAGGTGGGAGCTCCATGGGAGCCTTAGAGGTAGCGCAGAGGAGAAGCAGGGGCGCGCTGTGCGGGAGGTGGCGAAGGGCGGCGGTGAGGGCGGGCTTGGCCCTTTTATGGGGCAGCGGTGGAGGAGAGGGTCGAGGCGGGGCTCCCGGTGCGAGAGGATAAGGCCAAGGAGACCGGGTGCGCGGGAGAGGCAGCCATTGGCCGGAGGCGCCATTGGCTAGGGAAGCGGAGCTCCGGGGACAGGATCCTCCGGGCATTGGGCAAGCGGGATAGCATCGGGCAAGCGCGGTTTTGCCGGGCAGGAGGATTGGTGAGGCCGGGCGTGCGTCTAGTCACGTCATGAGCCAGATTGGAGGTGGTGGCACGGCCGGTGCCTGGCAGTGGCTTTGCGTGTGAGGGGAAGAAAGGCGCGGACGCCGGTTGGGCAGAGCGGCCCACGCGCAGGGGGAGGGAGACAGCCTCGGCGGCGATTGGTCAGCACGGCGCTCGCCCCGTCTTTTCGTGGGCGCGGGTAGGGTGACGGTGAGCTCGCCGGTGGATGGCGGCCACGCGGCGAGCGGTGCGCGGGCGAACATGCCCGGGCACGCTGGCGTCGAGGCAACATCGGGCAACAAACCCGACCGGCTTTGGGGACCCTCCACTCGAGATTTTCAGACTAAACATTCGAATCTCCCTTAAGCAAACTTGTAGAACTGTGGTTGTGCTTCAAACTTTATTAAGGGTGTTTCTTCAGATTTTGATAGGATTTGAAAATAACTCGAGCCAAACTTTGCCAAAAATCTGAGAATTCAAACTTAGTCATTTCAGCCATTTTTGAGAAATTTCAGGAGTTTGGCTGTCTTTGACTCGACTTTAGGGTAGCTTCTGAGTTGAATTAGACCAAGGTGTTATTGAAGGAGTTTCTCTTCGGTCTTAGGACTTCAACTTCTATTAAGGGCTTTTCTTGAGTTTAGTTCAAAAATTTGGAGGAAGACCCTCGCCAAGAGGAGCACTCTGGATGGTTTCTAGACTTAGAGCTGCAATGCCCAGAGGGCTGAGTTGATTGTTTTACCCAACTTTGACCAAGGTTTTAAGTAGGTTTGATTTCGATTTGGACCTGGGTCGGTGTAACAAAGTTGGAACACACTTAAGGGAGTACAACTTTTATTAAAGGTTCGACTTGAGGTTGGATATGAAATTGTGAGATAGCAGGTTGCAAAGTTGAAGAAAAACTTGAATTCTAGGACTTGGGTTGTTGGTAAGGTTTTATAAGACTCCTGTTTTGATTCTTTTTTTTGACCTTCTCCCACTCTGAAGTAGCCAAAGTGTCTTTAACAAAAGTTGTTTGAAACTAAAAGTTTTACAACTCTTATTTGGTCGAAATTTCAAGTTTGTATATAAAAACTCAAGTTATATATTTAACTCCAAAACGAGCTTCTTAGGGTCAAAAAGGACATTTCACATCTTTTGATTAGTGACTAATGACTTGTTTTGGTTTAGTTACACCTAATTAAGGCAAAGTTGTTACAATCGTCCCGATGGTCAACGCAGCAACTCTTGCATTATTGCTCACGCAGAAATCAACTTCTCCTCTTTCCACGCTTCTACTTCTTATCAGTCCCTGCATCGAATTGCAAATATGAGCAACCGATTCGGTATCAAATACCCAAGAATTAATAATTGTATCAGTGAGAAATATATTGTCTATAACTATAACAACAAGCGTACCTAAGGTGGAAGTACTCTTACTTCCACCATTCTTCAATGAAGCTAGGTATTGCTTGCAATTTCTCTTCCAGTGACCAAGTTCGTGACAATAAAAGTACTCTTTGTCTGGAGCAGGTCCAGGTCCAGCTTTAACCATCGGCGCTGGGTTTGGCTTGGCAGCCTTACCCTTCTTCTTCCAAGAATTTCCCTTCTTCTTAAAGCTAGGCTTGTTCTGTATAGCCATCACATGGCTGCTACTAGCACTTTTCTTGATGTCAGCCTCTGCTGTTTTAAGCATGCCACACAGCTCATTCAGACCCTTCTCCGTCCCATGCATATGGTAGTTCAAGATGAAGTTCCCATAGCTAGGCGGAAGAGACAAAAGAATGAAATCAGTGGCCAACTCTTGGCCTAGTGGGAAGCCCAGCTTCTCCAACCATTGAGTGTAACCAACCATCTTGATTACGTGTGGTCCTACTGCTGCACCTTCTGCTAGCTTGCTCTCCACAAAGGCCTTAGACACATTGAACCTTTCAGTCCTGGCCTGTGTCTGGAACATGTCTCTATGCACCACGATCATATCGTGCACCTCATGGTTTGTTTCGAACTGCATCTGTAGCTCGGGTTCCATGCAAGCAAGCATAAGGCAGCTTACTTTGAGGTTAGCATCACGTGCTTTCTTGTAAGCATTCTTAATAGCAGCAGGTGCATCATCAGCAGGTTCTTCTCGTAATGGGGTGTCTAGAATATCTTCCTTTTTCTCAGCCCTGAGAACAATTCTCAGGTTACGGATCCAATCTGAGTAGTTTGTTCCATTCAACTTGTCCTTCTCATGGACCGAACGCAAAGCAAATGGTGTGGTGTTGCTAGGTGCCATCTACAACAAAATAATAATGCAAAACATTAAGAAAAATGTAACCATGACAGAGCAAATCACATTAAACTATTTAACAGAATTTACTCCCACTAAAATCAATATCCCTCTATTGATACTTAGTGATTCAGGATCCACAACTAACAAGTCTACTAGTAAGCTTTAGCATTACCGCTAGCAGGCAAGGTAGATCGGTAAGCAAACTTCTTGCTAATCATATCACATATGACTCCTGTTGTTGGATGACATCTCCATGTCTCGGCACCCAACCTTGATGCCCCCAAGGTCCTTAACCGTTAAGATGACCTTGTTAAGCAAACCAACCCTTATGGATGTAAGTATCCGATACAAACCCGTCTAGTCAAGGAAAACTAGTGGCACCCTAATTTCATTAACCCACCACCAATTGTACAAGACATGGGACGGTGCAAGTTTTAGTTGGGAGGGCATACTAACTTAAAATTTGTGAGGGATCATTCTACTTCTAACATCACAGCATGTAAGAGTAAAACAAAATAGAATAGCATGCACACAATTGTGACACAGTATGGCCCGATTTCTATTTGCGATCTCCATCTCCACAGAACCCGTTCACCATGATGATCTCCATCTTCATGATCCATGTGCGCCATCCTTCCAGTGATGAGTCCTCCAAGAACTAGTACACGCTATTACATCTACTAGATAGTAAAGAAGATTACATAGTTGCTCGGATCATCACAGATTGGCACGCATGCCATTAAATACATTTAGGTGACAATACATATGGCTCCAGCCATATTGCCGTATGCATGACACGCAGGTCATGAATCATTTACACACATGCATCACATACACAGGGGTCATACCGATCACAAAATCCTGCAAAACAGAGTTAGGCGTTCTAACGTTCCAAACTTAAATGGCCCAAAACTCCATCTTCCAAGCTGAATTGGGGAAATCTAATTTTGCCAAAACAAACAAAGTCTATTGTAATTAGGTGTAACTTTATCTGTAGATCAATTTTCATATAAAATTTGCCTCGATCCAAGATCGTACGGAAAAGTTATGGCCGTTTTTCCAAAACGCATGATCTCGATGAATAAACCGATCCAGTAGTTAATCTAATCGACTACTGCGCATCATATGCATCTGGCGTATGAACCTAGGTTTCGATTCGACCAATTACATTGATCTTCGCTTGCTGCAACTGGCATTACGTATATCACTTAACTCCGATGGTGGACATCCGACCGGTAGGAGTATGTCGTTACACGACCTTTGCAGTAAGAACACGAAACCAGGTCATAGATCAATCTAAAAACTATCATATCTCCATATGCACACATCCTAAATTCATAACAAAATAGCTACGGCTCTGATACCACTGTTGGGATACTAGGTAGGCTATGCTAGCGCAAAATAAAAATTTTCTACTACATAAACCAGGAAAACTGTCGTATATGGATCACGGGATTACCACTCAACGCACAGGTATGGAAGTTGTAGAATCACGTCAGGGCAGCGAAGTCAATCAGCGTAGTCAAACACGTCGACGTCGAGCAGCTCCTCAGCAGCTCGTCCACGTACAGCGAGGTCCTCCTCATGCCGCGGCTCGTCATCGGCTCGTCGACAACTCGTCCAAGTACTACATGTATAACACCTCCAAGGTATCCACATGTGCAGGGAGGAAGCATCGCAAGCCGGACTGCTAGGTCCGCGAGTTGCAACGAGGCGAGGGCGTGGGAGGCGCGGCAGCTGTGGTTCGACCAAAAGGGATGAACCCTAGGGCACCCCCCACCCCTCTATATATAGGAGCCTTGATGGGCCTCTAGGTCCAAGGCCCATTAGTACTCCAAAACCTAGTCCAATTCAGATCATATCCGAATTGGGCTTCCAGCCCTTTAAGTGTGTGACTCTATAGGTTCATATGCGTATAGACATGGTTGGAGTACTCTTACTCGGCCAATAGTTAGTAGCGGCCTCTAGCAAGATGTGCTAACTCCTATACACACACGAAGATCATATCAGACGAACCATCACAACATCACATAAATGCTATTCCCTTTGCCTCACGATATTTGGTCTAGCTCCAAGCCGACCATTCTTTCTCGATGCTGTGATTCGGAATCCCTTTCTAGGTTAACTCTTAACCTCACGTAGCATGGACATGCATTTCCGGATTCGATCACTCGAGGGGCCCAGAGATATATCTCTCAAATAGAGAGGGGCAAATTCCATCTTGACTGACCATGCCTTACAGCATGCTTCTTGACAAACCCGAAAGCTACCTTTATGACTACCCAGTTACGGTGTAGCGTTTAATAGCCCCTAAGTAAGTCGATCCACATCTTGAGTACATCCGACAGTCTCAGGTCTAAGGACAAAGCGTACACGTTGTGTAAACAGAGAACTACGTAACTCGTGTTGGGTCAGTCCTAGCACATGTCTCCACATATGCCTACATTATTAGTTCAACATCTCCATGTCCATGACTTGTGAAACATAGTCATCAACTAATACATGTACTAGTCTATGATTTCCTCTAGGGCATACCTCCAGCATCTAATGGTTGAAAAATACTTAGAGCAGCTCCATGAGTCTCCCAATAAATGTTTCCCAAAAACTAGTGAACGAGGATATACTAATATCACTTTCATTGTGTATTAGGAGAGTTGCTTTTGCAGTTTCCCAATAATCTCATCACAATCTAACTACCATATCGGAGAGTCACAATTCCTCCTTAGTGTGGGAAGAGTTAGGG